>NC_083766.1:29773199-30083199 GCF_963514075.1 Conger conger | reverse complement strand
GCTTTGAGCCAACATATGTCGGAGCACACCTTCATATTAACCTTCAACTGAATTTACTTCATTCCAAAATGTATTTTAGTTTTGTAATGAATGTATAAAACTTATTTTTTAATAACAGTAATGTAATTTAGGAATCTCTCATTTCTATTTCTTAATGTAATTTATATAAATGGTTTATTTAATTTATTGTTTGCCAGCTACTTTACCTGAAGTTCCCCCAGGGAAAAATCTAGTTATTCTATTCTATTTGACTGCCAGGTGTTCAATCATCAGCTGAGCCACTACTGTGATCCCATCCCTGTCTGAAACCCTCTGTGTCTAAATAAAGTGGAAAAACAAAAAGTGTCTACTCTCCCTTCATGTAAATAAATAAAAAAGATTCAAAGTTTTCCAGAAATCGCCTTCACAATGAAATGGTGCTTTGTGTTTTTTATATTTGACTAATGAAGGCAACATGCTGAAATGCTTTCAGCCTCCTTTGAAATAAAAACAGAGCGCAGCTCCGTTTTTAACCAAAAGGCTGAAACAAGAATGCAGTCCGTTTCTGTGTAAAATCATACAGCAGCACAGCGTGTGTGTGATGAAGTCAGCCCTGAGCCCTGCTCACCTCTATCTTCTGAGAGCCAGCGTCCACCCAGTAGAGCAGCCTGCTGACGGAGTCAAAGGTCAGAGCCTCCACATTCTGCAGACCCCTGCGCACGATGACCTCCTGCCCTGAGCTCCCATTCAGACACAGCCTCTGTGAGGACACCGACACACGAGGGGTTATGGTGAGGTGAGGTGCGGAGTGTGTGTGTGTGTGTGTGTGTGTGTGTGCGCATGCGTGTGTGTGAGGACACCGACACACGAGGGGTTATGGTGAGGTGTGGAGTGTGTGTGTGTGTGTGTGTGTGCGCATGCGTGTGTGTGAGGACACCGACACACGAGGGGTTATGGTGAGGTGTGGAGTGTGTGTGTGTGTGTGTGTGTGTGTGTGCGCATGCGTGTGTGTGAGGACACCGACACACGAGGGGTTATGGTGAGGTGTGGAGTGTGTGTGTGTGTGTATGTGCGTGTGCGTATGTGTATATGTATGTATGTGTGTGCTTATGCATGTTAGAGAGACAGCGACAGGAAAGAGCGTGTCTGCTCTGACCTGTATGGTATCTAGTTCAATGGGAGGTCTGTACAGCCAACATGTGTGTGTGTGTGTGGTTGCGCATGTGCGTGCATGTGCATGAGGACACACAGAGAGGAGGGGTCATGGTGTGGAAAGTGTGGGTGTGTGTGTGTAGCGAATATGTATGTGTGTATGTATGTGTGTGTTAATGCATGTGTGAGAGACAGAGACGGGAAGACCTCTGACCTGTAGGGTATCTAGTTCAATGGGAGGTCTGTACAGCCAACGTGTGTGTGTGTGTGTGTGTGTGTGTGTGTGTGTGTGTGTGTGTGTGTGTGTGTACGCACGCATATGAGAGATGCAGAGATAGGAAGAGACTGCGCGTGCCTGTTTTGAACAGTATGTTCATAGTATCCAGTTCAGTGTTACCCCCAGTAGAGCCCACGTGTGAGAGAGCGATGGCAGGCATGGCTGACCTGTATGGTATCCAGGGCGATGTCGGCCCAGTACAGGCAGTTCTGCTCGTAGTCGAAGTCGAGGGCGATGGCCTCGCGCAGGCCAGAGAGGGGCAGCACCTGGTCAGTGCCGGTGGACAGGTCGTAGCGGTGGATGGAGCTCCGCACGGCGTACAGGATGAACTCGTTACTCTCTGAGGGGAAGAGAGCACAACAAACAGCCGTCACAGGTACATCAGGTACATATACACAGGTAATCGCATAATATATATAAAAAAGCACAAAATGAACTCTCCCTTTAACCTGAAACTCTCAAGTAAACATGTAACTGCACAAATTAACTGGAAGTTTAAAAAACATGCAAGTTGTTTTTGTCTGGATAAGGGAGACAAGCACAAACACTCAAATTAACTGCACTGGAATTTGTTTTAGTGGCCCAACTCTGCCCCTCTCACAACAAACCAGCAGGTCACGACCCGCTCACCATACTAAACCCTGACCTCTGAATGACACCTGCCCTCTGACCCCAAATTCACTCCAGGTTATGACACACCACAGGCCTGTTCTCCAGGCGTTTAGACAGCAGTCATGGTCTTCTCTTTTTACGGCTTTCAACAAGCAGGACAGGGAGATCAGACTGGGATGGCTGATGGCTGTGGGCGCTGTGCGGGGCCCTATGAGTGGGGTCTCTGTGAAGATGATCCACACGGAGCACCCAGGGCCTTGTCCACAGAGCCGCTTCACATGTAATGCACTCTAGTCTTCATTACCTTTCTGTGCTACAGGTGCTGCAGTGTGCGTGTGTGCACGTGTGTGTGTGAAAGAGAGAGTGCACGTGTGTGTAAGTGTGTCTGTCTGTCTGTCTGTGTGTGTGTGTGTGTGTGTGTGTGTGTGTGTGTGTGTGTGTGTGTGTGTGTGAGAAAGAGAGAGTGCACGTGGGTGTGTGAATGTGTGTGTGTGTGTGTGTGTGTGTGTGTGTGTGTGTGTGTGTGTGTGTGTGTGTGTGTGTGTGCGCGCGTGTGTGAAAGAGTGCACGTGTGCGTGAGTGTGTGTGTGTGTGCGTGCGTGTGCATGTGCGTGTGTGCGTATGCGTTACTCAGGAGGAAGCGGAGCTCTGACCTCCTATAGGACATGGCAGCATCTCTCCGTTCAGCCTGGCCTCGACATCACCTCCAGAGCAGCTGTCCCCCGACACTTTCCTGTACCTGAAACGCACACAAGGGAGTTAATAAACTGACTCACGCACAAAAACAGTACAGCACACACACCCGTACAGCACAGCCACACACAAGAATGCAACACGGACACACGCTCACGGACATATACGCACTGTTCAAAACATTCACACACTAGTTTAGTTAACGCGCGCGCGCATTCACCGGCGCAATTTTGACCACCAAAAGTAATAACCCAGTTCACCATTTCCCCCACATTTTACACCAACAGACTGCTTATATATAAACACCTCCCTTTTTCACCCACTAGGCTGTGCTATCAGCACAGGACAGTAAAGAGCAGCAGTTCGGGGAAGACTTGAAACTTATACTAATTTCAAATCATCCAAAAAGATATTTTCCAGAAAAAGGCTTAAAGGCGCAAAAAACTGTAATTATTTATTTAAACCAGGGGTTCTCAACCCTGACCCTGGACAGGCACAGGGACTGCAGGCCTATGAAGTCGCCTTGAAATGAATTCATACCCAGGAAAGCAGACGTGGTGAGTTACGTGTGTAATAAATGGATTTAACTGAGCAGTTGAGTAACAACAAAAACCATCACCCAGCAACCCTACAGCAACAGGAGTGCGAACCCTGGATTTAAACAAACAAACTGCAGACAAGGACTGCAATAAAAACATAAACAAATAAAATAAATTGTTTAGTTTTGCTTTAGTTTGGTTGATTGGAATCACGGTATGTCTAGAGTGGGAAAAGCATTTTGTACTGCCAGTCATAGTGGAGTCTTTGTAAATATTCAGTCTGTACGCACTGTAGGCATCAGGTTTAGCCTTTGTAAATATTCTCTGAAATGCATGCGATGTGGCTCTCGGTTAAGCGCCCATAAATGCAGTCCCTGCCTGGCTGTAACAGGTACACGGTAAGTGTTTTCGGCTGCTGACCCTTTGCTGCGGCGGTAGGTGGTGCCCATGGGGCAGGGCACGGGCAGAGAGTAGAGCTTTCCGGCAAACTCGGGGTCAGGAACGCACACCTCCAGAGACAGGTCCTCGCTGGGCTTGAAGCCGTAGTCGCTGCGGTGGGGGGGGAAGGGACAGGCGGAGGAGGGTTATAGTTAGCGGACCTTCCTCCGAGACGGCCGAGCTGCGTGCCAAGCGGACTGGGCGGGCGGGCGGTACCATTCGTAGTCCTGGCGGGTGCAGGAGCAGTTGGACACGGAGAGCGGCCGGTCGAAGTCCTCGCCGTTGAAGCAGGTTGCGTGGGGGGTGCGGCGCTTGTAGACCACCTGACGGCCCAGCAGGCAGGCGTTCCCCCGCTCATCGGAGGGAGACCAGGGCTTGTAGTCTCTCTCTGTGCACGGGACCCCTGAACACAGACACACGGTATGACTGAGACAGCACGTGAGAGAGCGCTAGTAGGCACAGTCAGGTGCATATCTGGTTACCGTGACACCACCCAAGTTCAACATAATGATGTTGGCTCTTAGCGAGAAGCGATTTTGCCATTAGCCGACTAGCAACACGTTTGTCTTTGGAGTCTTTTGGGCAAGTGAGAGGCCCATGTTCAAATCTCTAACTGGTTTCGGACACAAACTGAAACAAACACTGCACGCATACATACACTAAATAACGCTGTCGTACCAAAATACTGCACACACTGACACTGACACCGATACTGATACCGATATGCTCATGGCCACAGTCATACAGGGGCATAGCCACAGAGAGGCACACGTGCAGACTCTGCAGCAGCAGAAACCTGGCTCGCTCACCCAGAGCTTTGCTGGTGTTGACCTGCAGGATGAGCCAGCTGTGGTCCTGGGAAGCGTACGAGCCGAAGATAGTGAAGACGGTGCTCTTCTCCCCCGGCTCAGTGAGCAGCTGGTACACGTACACGTCGCTGGAGGAGAAGTTGAACTCTGACCACGTCTCCCCCTCGTTCGTGCTGAACCTGAAACAAGATGGAGACAGACCACGGCGAGAGCCATTACCCACAAACACAGCAACAGCCATCCTATCGTACCTTTTCCCATCGAACCAGGTAGGTAGAGAGGGTAAGTAGGCCTGTTAGCGTCAGGGGACTGGGGTTGCCACGTTTTACAGCACTGTGCTAGGATAAACGGCTGCATTATTTATTGAATGGTTTCTTAAGCACAATAATAATAACTGCCACCACAGGGCATATAGAAGATCCCGCCTCCTATGTCAACCAAATCATCAGTAACTTTATCTGCTGGGTGCCAATAGGCAGCAAGGCCTTGCAGCTTGCATGGGATTGAAAAAAGCTGATCAGATAGAACAGGGATCAATAATTCTGGCCCTCAAATCCAAATGCCTGGTTTTCTTTTCTCCCGGGTAATTAACTGAACAATTAATGCTACTGGTTGGCCAGACTGTCTTCACAGCTGACTCCCAGGTAAAGGCAGGGTGGAACACCAGCTCTCTCAGCCTACGATGACTGTGATTTGATGATCCCTGACAAGCTGTACAGCCTTGCTGCTGATTGGCCATCTCATCAGAAAGCGTCAGAGAGATGAGAGGCTCACTTGAGAGTCTTGGTGGGCGTCCCCTGCATGATGGCCATCAAGATGCCTCCATGGTCCCCCCAGGAGTAGAAGTGAGGGCCAGCCAGGGCCTGGAGGGGTGAGGGGAGAGCATGTTCTCCATTAGCCTCTGCTCAATGCAATTGGTCAGGTGCGAATCCCGCAAATTCATTAGCTCTTCACTGGCTAACATTGCCCTTATGAAAAAGCATCTGCTTGTTAGCATTCATTCAATTTCTTTGGAAAGTTAAGCATTTCAGTTCGGTTCCCAGCACATAATACGCACATGCACAATCCATGCCACCAAACCTCAGTGCAGCATTTGTACATGAACATTGTTTGTTTTGTATTAGCTGTGAGGCAGATGAATGGCCTGTCCCATGATGCACAGCAGCTCCCCTCACCTCTCTCCACCGCACTCCCCCGCTGCTCGACACGTAAACATTGGCCTTGCTGGCCAGATTGCGTCCGACGGACCCTAAAAAGGGAAAGACACACGGGATAGGGGGTCAACGAATTACAGCCGTTTGCCCATTTCTGAAAAAGTCACTTACACATTTAAAATGGCTAGACAGGTAAACACACTACTGCTAGAGATAATAAATACAGCGGCGATCAAATCTGGGCCATCGTTGAAATGATTGCCTCAACACCAGAAAAAGACCCAGTTAGGGACACAGATACCTTGTTAATACTGTGCTGCAAGTTCAGCCACCATTTTAGAAAGACCGGAGCCAGAATTCTCACATGCCCACCAGGTCAATGGAGCATTACACTGTAACAGGCCCTACATGAAACTTTGCCAATCAATCTGGGCCAAATCATAACTGCAAATATTTTAACCCTTCAGACAACAAACATTTCTGCAGATTCCACCCAACTTCGGAATTGTTCTTCCTTTCATGGCACTGTAATATTTTTGTTGGTAATGTAAAAAAATTTTTTATAAATAATAAAAATATCAGGAACCTGGAGGTGCTTTTCCCAATTTTAGCAGCTAAAGCCTTAACCTCCTTCATGGTTTTCTGTGAACATTTGGAGAACGTCAGGGTAAACATCTGCAGCCGCCGTTGAAACCTTCGTACCAAAAATGCCATCACGGAGCAGGGGATGACCCTCAAGGCTTAACTGGAAAGCGTATTCATCAGTGGTGGATTTACGAGGGGCTCAGAAAAAGAAGGATCTGCTTAAATACATTGTTCACAGGCTTGCGGCCCCGGGGAGAGAACAGAGCGAGTCAGCGATGTCCCCTTGACCCCAGAGATTTAAGCCAGTACCAGGCTCAGCCTGCCGCTACACGTTAGCTCGTTAGCTCGTGCTGCTAGCGCCTGAGGAATTTAAGGCAGATATTTCCTTCAGCGCTACCAAAGCAGCTTGGAAGCAGGAAAAAGACCTGGCCTTCAATAATAAATTGCAACACACTGTCTGGGAACAACAAACAACTCACTGTTTGTTTTGATGCAACCCTCGGAAAAAATGTACTCATCTGACAAATGACTAAACAGTCAAGCAAAGATCTTTGAGCTTAAGAGGTTTCAAAATATCCACTTCCAATTCAAAACGGATTTCTTTTTGGTATAACCAGAGTAATACATGACCAAAGAAATCCCAAAAGCAAATCAACAATGGCAATATCGGTTATGTGAAAAATACTATTTATCATATTCTTGCATATAAAATAATATGATAAGCTATAAACTAATAAGATTTGTTTTCATGTCGGGCTATGGCACGCCATCATGTGGGAAACACTTTGCAGGTGGCGTGAGAAGAGCATGATGCGTTGTGTGGCAGGGGAGTCAGCGCTGTGTGTGCTAATTACACTCTGGGTGCCATCGGCTCAGAGTGTCGGAGCGGTTACGAGAAGGGGCCAGACATTTCTATCAAGTTTTCACTGAATTTCCTCAACACAGCTAAACAAGATGAAAAACATGCTTTTCGCATTTGCTTTTGCAGCTGTTGGGCCCCTGAACAAAGCCCTTAACCCCACTGCACTCCAGGAGGGGGGGGGGGGGGTTGTCCCCTGCTTAGTCTAACCAGCTGTAAGTCACTCTGGATAAAAGCATCGGCTAAATAACATGCAACGTAACGCTGTCCTTAACCTGAAAGATCCCATGTGAAAGGTGACAGAAGGCGGGCGTCTCCCGGGCACATGCATGGTAACCATGGAGACGCCCGTGGCGGGGGCCGTGATGAGGCAGGCCTGTGGCAGGCCGGGGCGAGACCCACCTGTTGCCATGAGGAGGCCCGGAGCGGACTCCTTGGAGAGGATGGTTGCCCGGCGCAGCTGCACGTTGAGGAGCTGGCTCCAGCGCTGAGCCAGGTGCAGAGAACAGCCCTGAGAGAGCTGGGGAGGAGGAGGGAGCACGGATATTAACACAGACGCACGCTCGTATTCACATACAGTATCCTTCAGCACTGGGTTCTCTTCAGCATCATTATCATGTTGGTTTTACGGTGTTCGATTGTGTATTGTATTGTATGGTATTATTGTGTATTGTATTGTTCTGCTGCAGGTCGAGGGGGCAAGACTTACGATTTTTGCTCTTTTTTATATGTGAATATGATGAAGATGCAACAATAACGCTGAATCTGAATCTGAATAATTTCTTTATTAGCCTCTGCACTTCACAATCTGGGAATCCATAATGTTTGGACACATTTCCCTGTGTCCCAAACATTATGGTGCCCTGAAATGGGGAGACAATGTATAAACACTGCTTTAATGTCTACACGGTGAAACAAAATTGTATAAAAATGCTCTTAATTACATCTGACAATACACACTTCTACAATGTGATTTTTTTTTAAATTACTAATCTTAAATTGGGGAGTACATAGGCACGTGAATGTACTGTACATACACATATTGTATGCAGGCACAGGCACAGGCACAGGCACAGGCACAGGCACAGACACAGACACAGACACAGGCACAGACACAGACACAGACACAGACACAGACACAGACACAGACACAGACACAGACACAGACACAGTGAGCGGTACCTGGCAGTCCAGCTTGCCTCCCAGGCTGTCAGTAGTGGGCGGCTCCAGGAACTCCCAGGTGCCTCCCTTGTCGAATGTGATGACGGAGCGCATGTTCTCTTCGGTCAGAGAGCCGTTGATTAGCGTGGCGATGTAGACCCCCCTCAGACCCTCCACACGATGCAGGTCTGCAAACGGCTCGCTCGCAAAGTACCTGCCCGGAGGTGCACACAGTCACAGTCATTCATTACTGCAATCATTCTGCTTCTTTGTGCCTTTTCTGAATGTATTGACATTAATTTTAGTACCTTGTCAGACTATTAGTATAAGCGTTGTTCCTAGCAGATCTGGGTCAAATGCAATCACTTTGGATTCAAATACTTTTCTAAGCTTTACTGAGCTTGTCTAGTGTATTGGAACCTATGAAATACTCTCAGAAACTGCAAACCCCGCCTTTTGGTCCTCTTGATGGCTCAATTCCACCAGGCATCGACCAAAGAAAAGAACAATACAACAGAATTACGTATTTGACCCAGGTCTGGTACCTGATCAGACTGTATTTAGCATTTTGTCTGATCAGACCACACTGTACCTCAAACTGTATTAGCATTAGTGCTGTATCTGATCAGGTCGAATTAGCATTAGCACTGTACCTGATCAGGCTAAATTAGCATTAGCACTGTACCTGATCAGGCTAAATTAGCATTAGCACTGTACCTGATCAGGCTAAATTAGCATTAGCACTGTACCTGATCAGGCTAAATTAGCATTAGCATTGTACCTGATCAAGCTACATTAGCAGTAGCACTGTACCTTATTAGAGTGTCGCTCCCAGTGCCCTCAGGGCTGAAGTACAGCACATTCTCCAGGGACAGCGAGAAGGCCAGGCCCTCCGTGTCGGAGATGTACAGGTGCGTGAGGTTGTTTGCATGGTTCACACACACAAAGACCTGGTCCTCAGAGGCATCGGCGATGTAGTACTCCTGAAGAGGAGGAAGAGAATTAGAGGAGACGCAACCAGCCAGGCCGTTCACCATTCACTAAAATGTGTGTGTACATATTTATCTATTTTTTCTTTACTTAAAAAAATCTATTGAAAAATGCATATAGTACCACCACTATGTATACGTATTTATACACATACATAAAGAAAATTATCTAGAGAGAATCCAGTTTAACAAGCTAAATAGTCTTTCTGAGACTCATCCCCTCCCCAACTGTATTGTGGGTACTCACAGTGATTGGGTGGCGAGTCACAATCTGGGCAGCTTTCATTGGCTGGCGGTTGTAAGAGACCCATAGCTGGACGGTAGAGGGTTCTTTGCTCCCCAGCAGAGTCTAGGGGGTGAAAGGGGGTATAGGCACAATTCAATTCTAAACAGGTCAAGGGACATTCCATCTTGGTATAGTACAGCCATAACGAGTACTTCAAATCAACTCTGATGGAGTACACTTAACATTTTTAGGGTTCATTTAATTTCAGAACAACTGAAGCTTCTCCAAATACGTCCAAATACTGTAGTTTCGAATGTAGAGACCATTAGCCCTGCCCCCACCCCGGAAAGGTAAACGCACCTAGCTACCGTTCCTCTCCTCAACAGAGCGACCCAATTTCCTGTTCCATTTACTCGCCGCAAAACCACCTCAGTTAACAAACATACAAACAGCATTCTGTGTTAACTGTCGACAGCTGTCTAAAAAGGGGGGGAGGGGGGGTGAATAACTACGGTCGTTTGGGTGTCAATGACAACCCATCAAATTTAGAGCCAGCCAGCTCCTCCATGCAATCAGGCACAGACTTCATTTATTTAAACATTTATGTTCATAATCTGCATCTTCCCGCACCTGATAGCGCCTGCCTACACCCACATCCCTCATGTTCCTGGGGCTCTTTCCACAGTAACTTCTTGTTCAACAGACACTTGGCTGCTACCTTTTGCAACAGTATTCTCACATATGTTGTGGAGGTGAGCACACTGGCTCCAGGTTGGTGGAGGGGCAATGAGTTACGGTGCAAAACAGGAGACGGAAACAAAGGCCGCAGTTTATTTCATTCTCTGACACTCGGCCCAGCTCAATTAGCTCTAAAAACGTAGGTACTGTTTTTTTTGGGGGGGTTTTTCTACTTCTACCACTCTACAGTATGTTTAATAGACATATTAAAGTTTTATATTTATTATTATTATTATCATTATTATTATTATTATTATTATTATTAAAGCTGTCATTTCAACAGTTGACAAAGACATGGACACAATGAAAGAACAAGGTCCTGTTGGATCTGGAACACACATGTAGAACATGCTAGAACCATATATACCAAAAAAGTGAGGAATCCATTAAACAAAACCAAAAATGAAAAAATTACACAGCATACTTGACACTAAGCACATTACAATCACATACACGGGAGGTGTAATTATAGATTACAGTATAAGTGCTAATAACACACTGTGATAATGGGATATACATTTTGTCATTCCCAGAGTATGCTGTAATATCAGTCGTGTGTCACCTTAAAGCCCGGTGAAGGATCTAACTCAGTATATATTAGGCTTAGGATTGTATTAAAATTACACTGTGTAGGTCTAATGCAGCCCTCAAACACCAGGTACTGTATCTAAGAAAAATCACCGGGCATTAATTCATGCTTTGCACAGACCGACAATCTATTATATTAATTGCATTATTCAGCCGAACTATCTGAGGGAGTAAGATAATAATCTCTCTGAAAGTGTTGGCAGAAGGGAACTAAAACACACTCTCACCCTGGCAAACTGCTCACTTCACGCTTAGCAGAACTGCTGATGCTCCACAAAAGGAGTTCTGAGGTTATCGAACAAGGGCCTACACATTCTTTCTAATGGCTATGTAATGTCTGCCACCATTTCAAGCCCCTTTCAAAAGCATATTTTTAGACTTGCTTCCATTTTTAACTTCATTTATCTTTATTACCAGGTTTATTGGGGTTTTATTGCTGCTTTAATCTCTTTTTATGATGGGGTTTAAAGGTTTTTTTAGATCTGTTATTTTTAGACTCATGACTTCGAAATCCTGCATTGTGGGAGGCTTTACTTTGCATGTCAGCCTGATCAAACGGTCAAATGCAAAAAGGTAAAGTTCCCTTCCTGGATGATCATAAAAGCATCATAGCAATATTACATGAGGCTCAAGTGGGTCCAACCACTTTTCTGTAGTGTATAAATTAGCTTTGCAAAGGGCTTGGCCTGAGATAAGACTTGCTAAGTTCTAAGCGACCAGAAATTCTTCCTCTTCAGAAACAGCCATGACCTCTGTGCAGCTACCATGGTCAACCAGCAGGGGGAGTTCTGAGTTTAAGGTCCTGTAAGAAGAGACTCAGCGACTGTACCCCTTCACCTCAATCGCTTCATACTGCTGTCCTTTCCGCCAAAACATCAGTGGAAGCAGCTCTGCTCAACCACCATTTACAGCCCTGAACTGAAGCCATTTCAGCAAGTGTGAAATATTGATCTGCTCTGAAATATACATTCAGTGACCACTTTTTTTTGTATCCCAGCTTGTTAATGCAAATAGCAAAGAGTGCCAAATTAATGAGAGTGCTGGTTGATACGCATCTACTACATGGGATATATTAGTGTTCTCCTAAATTTGTGAGATTAGGAGCACAGGGGCTCCTTGGAAGAAATGTTAACATAGTGCCCTGAGTGAGCCACTGACGGACCAGAAGCACAATAGACCAGAATTGAATCAAATATTAATCCGAAATACCCTACTTGCTGGTTAAGAAAACCTGCAACTCCCAGATAATTGAATTAAACACATCACTCAAACAAAAAGTGCAAAAACATGAAAGTATAATTTTGTCCTGAAAATAGGCAAAAATAAAATTATCTTAAAAATCAATTTTACTCGTGTTCTCAGCGTTAAAGCATTTCCAATAATATTGTGACGATGGTAAAACGTTGGTTTGTTGCCAAGAGTTACAGCTTAAAGTACTCCTGACTGTGCTTGCCAGGTATGACATCAGAAAGTTGGCTCCTGTAAATGGTGGGAGGACAACGTGCAGGATGTTGTTATTGCGAGAGTATTGATGCAAATCTTCCTGATAGGAACCTAACTGGCCAGCAAAGTATTTCAGTAAAGAGGCCAGGGAGTGATAGAGACTGTGTGTCCCGGCAGGTTTGGAAGATATCATGCCCTCACTTGGGTTAGGGAGTGGCAGGCAGGAGGGCGTCACCAGAGACGCGTCACACTATCAGACCTGCAGATCCGTGCCAACTGGTAACAACACTGCTCCTCGGACAGCTTCAGGTATACTACGCGTTCAGCTCCATTAATAGAGTCCTCATATTTACATTCTGGTTTTAAATATTAACTTTTCCATTAGTATTTATTTTTGCTTCGTGACTAACCAGTGCGTCGCCGTTTTTCCACAGCTACCTTACGTAATGCACAAAACCACTGCCTCTCTCCCATTCTCTCAACTAGCAAGGATCTGTTTGGTCTGTCTGTCTGGTTGTCAGGGTAGAGAGGCCTGTGCCCACAGGGTGCCTACAAGGTTTTGCAGGTGTCCACTTGTTGAGTGGCATCTTGGCCATTCACTTGGACAAAGGGATAAATAAATAAATAAATAAATAAATAAATAAATAAATAAAAAATAATAATAATAATAATAATACCGCCATCTAATATCCAGAGAACAAAGCCTACAGCGATGGGAACACAAATCCATTCCTGCCACTGGAACCTTGCTGTTGCTGCAGACCTCCCTCAGGGTAAGGGAGGGAGGGAGGTCCTGAAAGACCCCAGTGCCAGCTGGGACTCAACAGAACTCAATCACGCAACAGGGAGCGTGGCAGCTCAGTCTCCACCACACGGGCCTCGCCCTCCCGCCACCGCTTGAAAGATCTTTTCTCCCGGCTTGGCAAGCTAAAGCAGCGGGAATCGGTGAGAAACGCATCGCTGCAGTCCGTCGTGAACAGGACTGGTTTCCAGTAAACAAGCTCCGCTCTTAAGAGAAATGAGTCACGCAGGCGCTGTAGGCTCACAAAGACATGTGAACTGCAACCTGTCAACCCAGTTATGTTCCCCAGCCAAAAGAAGAAGGAAGTATAAAGAAAAGATGTTTGGAGAAAAGCGTTTGTGCTTGTAAAGACTGAAATGACGGTGGTTGGCTGGATGAATCGGTCAATGAGGAGGTCTCTTCCATGCAGCTGTAATTAGTCTCAGCAGACTGGGCTGGCTGGAGCCATTTTGTGACCTTCATTAATGGTAATCCTGTTAGTGCGGGGGGGGGGGGGGGGGGTGAGACCATGGAGGCAGTTCTGTAGCCATAATCCATCTATCCATCCATCCATCCATCCATCCATTTTCTCACCCATTATTCCTGGTCAGGCTCACCCAAAATCATGTGCTCTGGGTTTACATTCACAAAAAGTCTCAGCAACAATCTTGGACCAGGTTTCCTCCATATACCAATCTTACACATTGCAAGGTAAAATGGCAAAGCTGAACATTCTTTGTAATACCTCAATAACAAGAAAGGGGGGGGGGGGAGAGCATGAGGGAGAGAGAGAGAGAGAGAGAGAGAGAGAGAGAGAGAGAGACAGACAGAGAGAGAGAGAGAGAGACAGAGAGAGAGAGAGGATACCAGGTTAGGACTGTTGTGCTAGCGAGCTGATGCTGCTTTAACATGCTTGTTTGTGTTTGAGGCACCTCATGCAGGGTTATACTACAACAGGCCCAGTTTGCATAGGCGTGAATGATTAACTGCTGAGTAAACTGCATACGTTTCCTGTTCACACTGTCCCCAGCAAATTCAGGCCAAACAATGACAGACAATCTCTTCTGACCTAAAAGATAAACCCACAACCATGGGAGTTTCTTTATTTTTTATTCCTGATGTCAGTAGTATGCAAAGAACAGCTGATTTCCTCGCATTTTAACAGAACAGAAAGTACCTTTGAAAGGTCTTCAGTTAATTCTGCAGCCTTTGATGAGCGAGCAGCACAGAGTTCAGCAGTTATTAATTACAAGAACCACTTGGCGAGAGCAGCAGAAAGCCTGCGTGCCTGACCGCCCCCAAAGTCCGTACTCATCAGAGAGGCTCCCACCTCTCACACGGAGCAGCGCTCAATTAAAGGCACCATTACCTCACACCCTTTTCCACGGGAAGCGGAAATAAAACCAAGCAGCTGTTATTCCTGCATCTCCCATAAGACAAACAGCAATCTGAAGTCACTCGTGAGCAAGAAGTAGCTTAAAATAAGGGTGCGCTTATATATCCACAGGCTTGAGTCAGACGTGTGCTATCTTAGCACGGATACAGTAAGTACATACTGGGTATGGTAATGTGTTTGCAGAGCCAAATCGCTACTGGATCAGATATTGCTCTTTTACGGTCACTGAAACCCACTGCAGCTAGCACTATCTTGGGAGGATGGGACCATTACGATCAAATGTTCTCAAACAGAACATTCAGTCTAGCCATTGATAGTGCGGCATAAAAACGCCACAAAAAGCAGCCGTTCCTTGCAATGAGCTCATAGGGAATCAAAGAAAGGAGGAGGGAAAATACATGCCATATTTAGAAATTGGGGGCCAGACTGTTGTTATATCAATAGATGGGCTTCATGGTTTTTCTGTCCAATTAAAGCAGTGTCCATTGACAACCCAATAACAATCATGACAGAGAAACCTGGCCAATCAGGCTGGAGCTTGTACACTTCCTACAGTAGAAGGGAGTAGTGAGAAGGGTATATTCACGCACACAAACAAGTGCAAATGGCACAACCATTTTATAAATAAATAAATAAATAAATAAATAAATAAATAAAAATTCCGCATTCCGAAGCACCGACAACAGAAAACCAGTTAAAAACAAAGAGGTCAGTGTTTGTCTCCAGGGTGTAGTTCCTGAAACGCAGTCATGGGCAAATCAAACCAAAACAACCATCTCACAGATTAGATAAGGCCCCTTTGGAGCAGTTAGAACATTCACGGTCTACGATAACGTTCAAAAGAATCCGCAGAGACATGAATCATCTCTTCTCCCATATAGCAGTATGGTCCACACAGGCAGACCACAGAATGCCAAATGATTTCAAACCGTACTGCACCAACCGCGCTGCTTTCAATACAAGCCATAAAATACAGTCAGCCATTTGCTCTCACCTCTGCCGTGAAACAACACTTAATTTAATATTTCACGGTAATGAGAATAAAAGCCAGTTTATAGACCAGCACCAGGGTGCTGCACAACTGAAACCACAGGATGTTCATGAATGTTCTACTGTTGCCCAACATAGACTGCGGCCGTGGTCCTTAGAGAAAAAAACAAAAAAAAACAAAAAAGCAATCCAGTTCCCAAAGTATAAACCATTGTACATTGTCGGTCACAGCACAGCTCTGTCCCTGGACTATGAATTGGCCTTAAGAGTGGGAACTAGTTAGTTCACTTCATTTGGCAATAAATGAGTCACTTGTCAAAAACAAACTGGTCAGCACCGGTTTTCAATTCTTGTTTTTCTAGTCTTTTACTTGACATGTGCTTGTGAGAGGCGTTGAAAACATTTAGAAAAAATACTTAAAGCAACAGAGTAATATAATTCCACTCCTTTTTTCTTATTTCCATTCATATCTTTGCATTTGGATACTGCAGATGTCAAACTCAACTCAAGGAAGTTGAGGTCAAAATTAGGCTTTCAATATTACATTACATTACAGTTATTTATCTGACGTTTTTATCCAAACTGACTTACAGTTCATTACACAATCCCCTCTGGGGCAATGTGAGGTTAAAGGTACAATAGGTAATTTCAGACTTCTAACAGTCAAGAGAGGAATTGCAGCAACAAACGCGCTCAAACCACAACACTGTTTATCACACCCCTTCTCTGTGAACAACGTTGACCGGGTCCCAGTCATGGACCTTAGCCACTGGGCCACAGGCTGTCCATACAGAGACACCTTGTTTCAGGTCCATATTGAGTGTTTAAGACTATGGAGACATCATTTACATGCATGCAGCCTCAACTATCCTTAACACTGGCCTTTTGTTCACACTATACAATAAGGTTCATGAATTAGCATTAACTAATGTAGTTGTTAACATAAACCAATGATGGACAAATACTGATAAGTTTGTTGGGGGGGAGGGGAGTTCAGAATTTAAGAGAGCTTCTGTACTATGGCTTTATGGAATAAATCAAAAACCCAATCAAAATGTAAATAAAATGACATTAGTTGATGCTTTTGTGTGTCACCGTTGGCCTGTCTCCCACAGTCACACACGTGCAGAGCAGGGCCGCTCCACTGAAGAACGGGACAGTTGGGGGACAGAAGACATGTACAAAATCTATCAGAATGGAAATGAAATGAGAATGTGCGGGTGCTTTTCAGCGTCTCGCACACAACCGGACGCACGCACACAGAGGAACGGGGGCTCACCCTGGTGGTGGTGGCGAACATGTACTTGTCGCGGAGCTGGAAGCTGTCCACGTGCTCCAGGATTAGGCTGCGGTTCTGCTCGCTCTGGAAGAAGTCGGTGCTGCTCAGCACGCTGGACACGCCCAGCGGCTCCTGCCGCTGCACCATGACGGTGGTGGGAGGGTCGTACGGCTCCACGCCCCTGCCGGGAAACAAACCACGTCAGCCAGCGGGAGCGCGCCCCGGCACGCCAACGGCACCCTCCCCGCCCCCCTGTCTGAGGGGCGTCCTGTGAGGCCGGCCTCCTCGATACAGGACAGGGGTATTACTCCTTTTATACATTGTTGGAAATGAGAACAACTCTGTTGAATCAATCTTAACAGGCAGATGACCAGACAAATGAGAGGTGCAGAAGGGTCATTCACAATACACCCGGCTCCAACTGAACTGTAAGGCACATTCAATTTACCTGCAAATCCATTAAACAGCCCACACATATATGCAGCAAAAAAAAAAAAAAAAAAAAAAAACAGCCCACACACATACAAATGAAGAACCAATCATTGTTAAGGGGGCAGAGCTTATTCTAAATGTGATCCCTTTCCCCTCGATCTCTCCTGGGCCTGGCTGCTTCCTCATTAGCAGAAGCGCTGTCAGTGTCTGAAGCGCTGTAGCTCTGATCAGTCGGGAATGCTAAGTGCGATCGGCACCCACCGAAGGTGATAACTGGTGCCATAGAGTCTCAAAGAAGAAAACAATAGAAAGATTATTTTTAACTATTAACTTTAAAAAGCAAACTTTGTCTGCACGCAAGTGCATTCTTTACTGCCTTCACATAATCCACGCCAGGCCACCAGGCCTCATCGTCTAGCCCTGGGAAATACGTCAAGTATTACTAAAATGCATTAAATGAATGCAGGCCATTCTCCTGCTGGGAGTGGCAAAGTGTGTCCCGTATGTTGCAGGGTTAAAGTGAAATGCTTCTAATATTGGTCATAGCTCCAACAGTCGGTATTGTTTATTCATACAGTTGAATTGTGATTAATAAAAACTCCACTCCAACAGGATAATGGCCCATTTGAGAGAGAAACACTTTGCTGCTGCTGTAATATTATAACCATAAAACCTCTATTAGACAGCAAGCCTCTTAATAACCAGAGGCAAAATACAAAAATGCAAATAACCTCCAGGCTCCAATAACTGTCACACAAATTGGTATTAAATTTAAACAAGAAGCTTTCAAGTAACATTGTATTTGAAAAAAGGAAAAGTGAAAAACAAATAAAGGAGTGAAGCAGCAGCGAGACACGTGGGAAAGGGCAAAAACAAAAAGGTTCATAAATATTCTCCAGCCCGAACCACCAACAACAGTTTAATGCTCCTTCAAAATCACACTACCGGCTGGCGTGGATAAATCCAATAGCAATATACTTTTCTAAATACATTTTCACTTTACCTAGTCCTATGTCATTTCGATCAGCCAATTTAAAATGCTGTCTTGGCTTGGCACACACTGGCAGTTTTCAATACCAGTAGCTCACACACATTGCAAAAAAGTAAATGACCAGCCTTAAGCTATTGTGACTGCACGTACAGTGGCTTCACTAGGTAATAAGACCCCTTCACTTTATTGTGTTGTACATGTCATTTAAAATTGATAATACAATACATATGGGAATTTTTAAGTAAAAATGCCATGTTTGCCGATCAATTTACACTCAATAACTCATAATTAATGCATTTGCAAAAATGAGTAAAACATGCTTTCACTTTGTCATTAAAAAGTGTTGATTGACAGGCAAAAACAGCAATTTCATCCATTTAAAATGACATCTAACACAAAGTGTGCAGAAAGTGAAGGAGTCTAAATACCTTCTGAAGACACTGTAGATTAAAAGGTGTAAGAAAAGTTCCTTCAAATTGTTTAGTACAGGAATCTCACTCAGGTGTAATTTAAGCCAACTGTATTTTATAACCCATTGCTTTTTAATCTTCTTTATGTTTAATTGCAGGGAATTGTATTTCCTTGACAAATCAGACTTGTGAACGTACAAGTAAACCAAATCGTTTCCAAAACAAAGGCCTGGGTGTCAGACGTTGTTGTGCACTGCGCAGCCCATGCAGCCTGTGGGGCCGCTGCTCGGCGGGAGCAGGAGCAGGAGCAGGAGCAGGAGCAGGAGCAGGAGCAGGAGCAGGAGCAGGAGCAGGAGCAGGAGCAGGAGCAGGAGCAGGAGCGGAGCACGAAAGCCAGAGAGGCAACGCCACTGCACCGTGTCCTGGGCAATTCAGGCCTCGTATTCAAATTATAGATATCGCTTTGGGAAGTCATTTTAACAGCTCATACCATCGGAATGGTATGACGGGAAATTTCAGAGGTTTTAGAACTGTGACACTCAACCAAGGTATATCATGAAACCGGAAACCGGCCCGTGCCGAACTATAACCCGAGGGTGCACAAACTCTGACCCTGACACACTGTCCCAAAAAAACCCTCTTGTCAGGGCACCTGCAGTCTGCAGTCATGATTTTGTAAAGAATAAGTCAATGTCAATGAAAGTTGCCACAGTTGGCAGGACTGGCCCTCGTTCGGCACTGTGCTAGCACAGCTCTGGAACACGCTGCAATGGCGCCGAGCCCCTCTCTCCGCTGTAGGTACAGACTGCGTTCCAATCCCCTGAGCACGGAGCCTGGGGCAGTGGGCAAGCCTTCCCCCGTCCGTACTGTCAATTCAACTCTGTTAGCAACGAGGGCGTGAATGGGACGGAAAGAATGGGCTTTACAGCGCAGAGGGAAGCTTGCAGCACCGGGGGCTTCGAAGGGAGGGGAGGCCCGGACAAAACATTCAGGAGCAGAGAGGAGTGGGGAAAAACAGGGGAGAGGGGAACAAAGGAGCCCTGCTGGGGGAACCCTGCTAACCCGGTGACCTTAAAGCAACCAGGAAGAGTGCACAGCCTTGAAGTTAACCTCGCCTAACCCGATGACAAGCAAACATCAAATCCATGCAATACGCCATAAATTATTATATTTAAAAACTATAAATACATACAAGATTTCTGTACAAACAAATGAATCCAGTGGTTGCCAAGACGCCTGTATCAATCACTGATGCAAGTGCCGAGGATTGTAAAAAATTCAAGGGACTGTGTCACTGCGCTGCATATCGTAGGCTTATGGGCAAACGGATTGCTTTTTTTCTTCTCATCTCACAAAGGTGAATGGCCAACACATTCTAGAGCTGGACACAGTACAAAACACTTTACTCATTATTGTTATCACATTTACATGCTATTACTGTCGAGCAGCACAAGCAAGGACAAGTAAGTTTTTCATAATGTATGTGTATTTCTAGATGTATTTTTGTCTCTGATATACGTTATGCATAGAAAAGCATGTTAGATTATTTGCTGCACTGCAGCATAAAAAAATAAAAACATTATTCACTGAAGAATTGCTCCACTAGCTACTACATTATTGTAAGAGATTAGCCCCCCAGTGTTAGTGGTTTAGACACATTCAATGGTCCCTCTAGGAGCCCAGTGCTCAGCTCTTTTGAAATAGAGAACTTGTGACTACAGTGTGCTGAAGATTTTAATCATACAGTGCTGGTTAAGAAGCAGGGAGTAATCAAGAGCCATTAAATCTGATGCCAATTCATTGGTTTTAATGAGGCTAGATAGAGTGTGTGGGCATTGGGGGATGGGGGGTGTGCAGACAACAGCATGGGAAAAGTGATTGCAATCTCAAACAAACAAACAAACAAACAAACGCATGTGCGCACACGCACACACGTCACACACGTCACACACGTCACACACGTCACACACGTCACACACGTCACACACGTCACACACGTCACACAAAAGTACACCGAGATAGAAGCAATCACACACAATCTTATGCACATACAGTTCTCACACAGACTGGCTGTTCTTCCTCACAGGTCTTTTAACACTCAGAGTGGTGATGAGCTAACCGTCCATTTGAGGGGAGGGGAAAACCGACACAGTCACAAGACAAAGAGTCAGCCTTACCAGCAGTAGGATCTGACATGCTCCTGAATCAGCACCCAGGTCTCGCCAAAATCGTCCGATTTCCATAGCTGCAACAGGGAAACGCGCGTTACTTACGCAAGCAGGTTTTCATATTCAGCAACATTTGTTCTCAACGACGGTGCTCATTACCCACTGCGTAGTGCCACACAAAGATTAGTATGAGAAGGCCTTATTGACGGACCAATGTCTTTAATTATGGCACGGACCGCCAATGAACTGGATGAAGCTCTGCTGCTAATAATCAGTGCAGCTAAGTTGAGTAACAAACTCCTGACTAGACATTTGATTTACATCAGTGACTTGCACGGGCCTGTCAGTGGCTCATGCATTAGTGAGCAGAACTAATTGTTGTTGTGTCTTTCAGGTGTAAAGCACCTGTATATCGGTGTGTTGTTGTGTTTTTCAGGTGTAAAGTACCTGTGTATTGGTGTGTTGTGTTTTTCAGGTGTAAAGTACCTGTGTATTGGTGTGTCTTGCAGGTGTAAAGTACCTGTGTGTCGGTGTGTTGTTGTGTATTCCAGGTGTAAAGTATGGAAAGCCATGTCTTGGGCGGGTACCGTACCTGCTTATTGGGGTGAGAGCTGTCATAGGCCAGTACCAGGTTTGGCTGTGTGCTGTGCAGCAGCAGGTCCATGGGTTTGAAAGGGACTGAAAAGCCCTGGACGGTCTTGCAGAAGTCAAACGTGTTCCACACATAGCTGTTATTGGTGTCTGCAAAGAGGTACTGAGGGAAAAATGCACCACAGGGAGGGAGAGGGAGAATTAGTCACAACTCAGTGGATTAAAACTCATTACATTTATTAATATCCGACAAAAACCCAGAGTAATTGGAGTGCTACAGAGCAGCATTAAGCATCTTACACTAAATTACTCCCCGCTTACATTACAAACTGTGCAGAGGGATTTTAAACCCCTAGTCAATGAGTCAATTTAAGTCCATTTCCCCCAACCTTACTGCACTACCCTCAGGGGTAAGATGGCCATACGTTGTCACAAGACCAACCCTCAAGGAAAACTGAAGATAGAGCATCAAAGGAGTGAGACATTGAAGGCTTCAATGATGATGCCATATACGCAGTGCATGCAGTGGGCCAGCATCCCAAAAATGCCCAGGTAATTAAAGTGGGGAGACCAAAAACTACCGGGCACAAAACCGTGACCACTGAGATGGCTGAGACCAACCTCTCTTTGGGTGAGCAAAGACAAGGACCGGAAAAGCCCCCTGTAGCCTTCTGTCCCATAGGGCTTGAAGGGGATTCACAGAATCTAATGTAAGACTGACCCTCTTGTTGTCGGCAGGGCTGTGGTAGAACTGGGCGATGAGCTCCTTGTTCCCCGCTTTATCTCCGGAGAGCTGGAATTTGTTGGAGATGGATCCAAAAAAGGCACCGTAGTCGTAGGACACATAGACCTGGCGATGGGAGAGAGGAGAAGGAAGCTCAGGTAAAGCCAGCAGGCAGCAGCAGCCTGCTTGGGACACAGAGCCAGCTACGTTGAAATGTATCCAGAGGCAGGCGATATTGAATCTGCACTAACTGACACGGCCGCGTAGGCTAACAGACAGTACACTGTGGCAGGTCTTTCTCACCACACAGTTTAACATGAAGGCCACATCCAACAGGGGCATGCAAATTATGGCCCATTAAATTGATGCTAAAGACACAGCTGATCATGTAATGGAAATATAGCCCTAAGATAACCCCATTCCTGTCGGTAACCTTCTGTAACTGTACTGTAAACACCACTAATGAGCGGAAAAAATAGCTCAATTGCCTCAATGGGGAGTGCTGTTTTTAAACCAAACTCCCATGGGCTGAACATTGCCTGCTTCGTTCCACATTTGGATCGAACACCCGCGCTGCAATAAAATGATAAACTTTCCATTTATAATTTGGCACATCCTCAGGCTGAGTTGAGCATAATTTCAAATATCGGCTTAGTCAGGAGTAAGGACAGGGCTGACAAAAAGACATTTTCCATGTCTCTTACCCCTTTTCCTAGGCCTAGCATTAGAATGCACACAGAGCTGGATGTGTGCAATTTTAAATTATGGAAGGCAATGACAATGCTCTTTAAATCAGGCTGTCAAACTGAAACATTATTGGGGTAAATGGCAAGTGGCACCATTTGATTGGACAGGAATTTTCCAGAACAAAAAACTCTTTCTAAATGTGTTTATCAAACACATGCGTCAGCAGTTCTAATGGTTATCATTATCAAAATCTTTGAACGGCTTGTTGCTTTTACTAAAGCCCTTTCCTTTTCTAAACATTTGTGCATAAATAAGCTGTCGTTCAATGTTGTTTGTGTTCAAAGTTTTGTTCTGTTCCCTCTCGCCCACCCCCCCGAAATGAAAAAGCAAACGGACACTCTTCCCCCAACTTCACCTACAGCATGGATTGGCACCCGTCCCCAAACAAAGGCTGGAGTCGAGCCAAAATGACCCACAGCAGCTTCTCTCAATTCAGTCATTTCACTTTTTTTTTTCTCTTTATTCCTTTACTAAAGGAATAAAGAAAATGAACATTAACACAAAAGCAGAAAATCTAAATCATTAACAGAACCAGCCTCCTGCAAAACTGCAGCACACTCCCCGGGTGGTTTTTGTACATGCATCCATCATGTACAACTAGGGCTGTAAGGATTTACATATTAACCAGTCCAATTAATCAACTAATACTTTAATTGCCAACTGATTTTAGATTAATAAATAAATAAATAAAAAGAAACAGGTTGGAGTTTTTATTGTGAAATATCAACATTTTAAAAACAAACTGCAGGTGCTGTTATCTGGGGAAAAGGGGTCAGCGCAGAATCACCACCCGGGTCTTTGCATGGCTCAAGGGGAATTTAATATGACAGTAGCAGCAAGGCGCACTGTCGGCATCGTAAACAGATCCTGTTGTATAAAAGTAGTCGGACTACATTCCATTATAGTCGCTCTCATCCAGACTAGTTACAGTATCGCCTGCAAGAAAACATCCTTTCACAGCAACTGAAAGCATAACAAAAATTCCCATAACCCATTTTATACAGCTAGACAGGCAACAAGTAACATTAAGCAAACGCCACGTTACAAGTAAAGAGCACTGACTGCATCAAAAGGAACGGCACTAATCAACATAACTGCACCTCGGTTCGCACCAAATGTTCAGCCAATCACAGTGATGCCTAAAAGTGAAAAATCGGAGCGATGCCTAAAAGTTCTCTTAACCAGAAAACCACCAACACCATTCCAGCAACTAGCACTGTCAGTGACCCTGTCACAGGGTCTGTGGTCATGGACAGTATAATAAGAAGCGTTGCAGAGGGGTGCCGTGCAGAGTAATGTCTGTAAACGCAAACATAAGGAGAGCTTCATCCGCCTTCTAATCTAATCGGAGATGAGACCAAACACGAAGACCAGGCCAGGCTGGCATGCCAGATGTGCGAGCAGGTAGCCCGTGTGTGGGTCCACTGGGGCTGGGTTTACCAGCACAGCTGAGCAGCACAGAATGGCACTAAAAACAGAGCAGAATGCAACGGCACAGTGCAGCACAGGGCAGAACAGCTGCTCTCCAGCTGAAGTGCCCTGACGACCGCCAGAGAGTTCTGGGAAGTTTCTGTCTCTTGCCAAAGTCCCCGGGGCTCGGACTGGAACTGGAACTGGATGCTCTTCCGCACAAACAGTAAAGGCCCCGCCTGCTACAGCAACACAGGGTGCTGCTAGTGTGGACACCATGTGTGTCCTCAAGAAGCCATGCGTTTTAACCAATCAGACAGAGGGACAGACCATGTCAGGCCTCCAGCTCTCTCGTTTAGAAATGACACACCAGACTTCAAAAGGAAATGACATCATTTCCCTTTTTATCCATCTGTAAGTATCCATTCTGTTTCCTGACAAACACTTTAATTCAATAAAAAGTGATGTCCTAATATCTGCAGTCACATATAGGTCATATACCTGTTGTCATCTACTGACATCACTGGGATCACGGTGTTGCTTTATCACTCCTATTTTGCCTCCGCAGAAACACCCACAGGACAGTCATCTCAGGCTCAATACGCCACTTAGCTCAACCGCAAAATAACAGGGAACTGGGGTGACAAAAGACCTGCCACAATAGACAATAATCACAAGCGATCACAAGCGATCTATTCCCCATGGGATGAGGCTGTATGTGGTAATGCAGTATGATAAGGTAACGTTATTTCTCTGCGACCGGGCGGAGTGGGCCGTGTTGAGGCCTGTACACCGTAAGGGCTAGCCCAGGTCGAGCCACCGCGGCCGGGAGACTCACATCGCTGCTTCTGGGTCCCTGCGCTGCACTGCGGTCCCTGGCCAGCGCCACGATCACGTTGCTCTTCTCCCCGGCCCAGTGCACCACCATCTGGTTGTGGGAGTCCTGCAGCTCCGCCTGCAAAAAGAAAGGGAAGAAAGCAAAGTTAGGGTCACAGTCTCATCTGTGCATTACAGCAGCGGTCCTTACTCCTGGCCCCGGAGAGCCGCGGGGCTCACCTTAATATCAGCAGCCTATTCAGACCCAAGAAACCAGGCGAGGCCAGTTAACTGATCAATTAAAGCAGTTAATGACACGGTTAAGTGCTGAGTAACAACAAAAGCCAGCACACACTGACCTGGAGGACCACCCCATCACACAACGGGCAACGGCATCTTGAGTTTCAAACCTGGTTCACTTACAAATATACTACACTGCTGCTACATGCAAAAGAAGCAAGACAGTAGGAGAGGGACAGTTGAAATGATTCTTGTGATGACCTGGCTATGGCTCGACACAGACAGGTTTTACAGAGAGACCTTTCATCTCATGCACACCAGAGAATCAGTGTTCTGATTCGTTAGGAAATGGACAATCAGCTATGTCTCAAGTGGAGGACATGGGTAAGATGAAGAGCTACTTTTGAGTGCTTATTGCAGGAGGGAATACTGAGCAGAAAAACAGTACTAGTGGCCCCCAGACATATTTACCGCTTTAAAGAAATTCTATATCCTGACTCAGCCCCTCATTTCCTGATGAACAAATAATTCCTGTAACTGTTAGCCTAATCACCTTCAGGCATAGAAGGCAGAACTTGTTTAAAGTGGTAAATAACCCCAGGTCTGCCCATATGAGGGAAGTCTGTGCCGGTACACGCCTGAAACCTGCCCGACAACCCCACAGAAACAAAGGCAGCACACTAACAGCACGGAGACACACTGACCGATACATGAAATATAATTGACATTCAACTTAACCAGCCACGTCATGGCTGCTCCTACTTCTCGACAACTGTCATTAATGTGCCGACTATTACTGTCAATAAAGATTTCCTTTACATGGAATTGGAAATGCAACACAAGCGCTAGGCACTTGCGCTGAATGTTTGGCACAATTGAGAGGCCCAGAATAAAACGTGCGTACTACAGTTTGATGCAAAGATGCATGCGCAGTAGCAGTAGCAGCACTCCTTATTCCTGGAGCGGTGGTGCACCTGTTGTTCAAAGGAACTCTGGTCTCCACATGACCAGGCAGACATTGTTTTAATACACACAGACAACACTGTCTAAAGGCATTCCTGACTAACGTAAGCTGTACCTCTATTAGAGCCGGCTAGCCCCAAACTGCTAGTGTCACGCTCTCTTGGAAGAGAGTGCATGTATCCATGCACATTTGCGCGTGTGGTGTAGAACCATATTACAGTCTAAATATCTCTCCCACCGATCCGTGCCCTCCCCACCAGCCCTCCCACTGTGCCCTGTGCGCTTACCCATACTCCCCTTCCACCCCGGCAGGCGTGCCATGGGCAGCCCTGGCTGACACCGCGACACAGCGGGACTCTCGCGTTGACAGATTATGGCAGGGCTCGACGCCACCTGGCCGAGTCCCGGCAAACGAAAATAAACATGCCATGTTCTCACCTCCGCTTGGCAGAACGGCCCCACCTGAACCATGGCTCCAAACCCTACTTATAATACACCGCTCTGCAGGAGGGACTTCCCCCAACAGGCTTTCAGAGAGAAGAAAGGCTTCTCTCAGAATGTATCAGGAAATTATTCATCCTGGGTAATCAGGGAAGGCTGGTTTTTCATGCGCTAAAAGCCTCCAGGTGACAGTAATGTGTGCCTTTAGTGCTGAATATTTTCACCTGTCACAGTGCAGCAGCTCTTGATGTGTGTTCATGGCAAAGAGCACCAGTTAAAACATCTCTGAAGAGGACGTTCATCTCTCTACCTGAGACGCCAGGAGAGAGCGTTATTACTGATTTATGAATAACACTTTATAGGCATTTATTGGGTTATTAATCGCAAGGAAGCCATAAGAACTTTCTGCTGGTTGGCTGGTTGAAATGACCAATCAAGATCAGTGGTGATGTATATTCCAGTGGAAGAACTTCTATTTCAAGATGTTTACAACAGCATGAGGTGAAAGACCTCAGGAAACCAGTATGACATTCCACTCAAAAACACTTGATCGTTATCAGTGTGGTTAACCACCCGGCCCTAGTGCAAAACACACAAGGCCCATATCTGATCAGCTGATTGGCAGCTCATGTACCTGACCTCATTATAGGTCCAGAGACTGGCCTTCAAATCCACTGTAAGATCCACAATACCCCCCCCCCCAGGAAGGTTGGAGGTTCATGTTAGCTCATGTAATGTAATAAGAGCTGGGCCTGTGTTTTGACCGTGTAGAACACAAATAAATCACCCAGACGACTGGGCTGCCCCGGGATCCTGAGCTCACACCGGCACCAGAACAGCACCGCCAAACTGCCAGCGAGAGCAACACACTCCCAGCAACAGCTTCCCCATCAGCAGCACATGCTGTTCTGACCCCAGCTCGGGCCCAGGCGGGAGTGCTGCTGCAAGCAGACATAGGCTAAGAACTGTAACGATAGCTTCTCTCATATAGTTTCCTTTTAGTGTACGTTTTCTCATCTGCCCACAGCGTACGCCTGCACTGAAGGAGATTTTGGATACTTAGAGAAGTTTCTGATGACTTGCAGGCTTTTAACGGCTGGTAGGGGAGCATTCAGGGTTTGTGGTCGAAGGCAATAAAATGCACTCCAAAGCAGCTTGTGTAATGATTTTGTGCCTCCGGCGGTTGTACGCGCATACATGACCTGATCATTTCTTAAGAAAACATCTTTTAATCACAAGTTTGTAACCATTTCCTACATGGGGTATGCAACCTGATGCAGCTTCCTGTATCAACATTACCACACTGCAGAACTTGCACTGAAAAGTGAAATTAAAAAAATACGACACAATATTAACACCGATATTTCTGCTCATAGTTATGAATAAATGCTATATGAATCTGGTCCCATGCACACCCTGTGGAAATGTACCGTCAATTTTCAAGCTGCTTTTCAGTCACTGGAAATCATAAAATGTGTTAGTGCTAAATAAAAGCATTCTGTGAAACTGAAATATAAAAAAACCCAGGAAGTGAAGCATCCTTTAAAGGAGTCTGATGACTGACTCAGACCCACCTTAGCAGGGCTGCTACAGACAGCCCCCTCTGAAGCTGCACGGGTGGAAAGGCCATGTCTCTGCTATAAAAGCTCCAGTCGCACTACTTTGAAGCTGCCTGCTGTAGGCAACACAGAGGAAATGCCACAGCTAAATAGAGGAAGTGATAGAGCCATTAAGCCATTAAAAAAACACAATTAAACCCCATCTAGCCCCAACCACCCCTTCCCCATTCCACAGCAAAGCCCTCTTCAATTCTGCCTCACATTCTCAAAAAGATCAAATGAAATAGGTGGCACGTTTGGTTAAGGCACCTCGCTGAGGCGCATGGTGGCGAGACACCAGACCATGCCAGGGCCAACTGGGGCCGGAAGCTCCATGGGGCGACGCACAACTGGAGCTCGCATTGCCCAGGGTACGGGAGGGTTCAGGCGTTTACGGGTCCCCATTTTATCGCTTCCGAGCTCAACGTACGGGCTACTGCGGTGCCTGTGAAAAAAATCTGAAAGGTCCTCCTGTGACTCAGCTCTACACGAGCTTGGCTGTGCGCTCCGGTGTGAAACGCAGAAGGCTGCTGACGCCAAGTTTCGGAGGAGAACCGCTGATGGCAATCACTTTCCCGACTTGGCTGCGGATATCGCACAATAACAGGGCTACAAACAGTCAAACGGATATTCCAAATTAGGGTGGGAATTGAACATGCCCACCCTAATTTGGGTGTGAAAAAAAAAGAAGAATATTGAGGATAGTTTAGTCGCTGTGCTATGCAGCAGAAAAATATCTGGTCACTGTGCTATGCAGCACAAAATGCCAGGAATTGAAGTGTGGGTTGTAGGTGCCAACAGAAGCAACTATGGCACATCTTCAGTGTCTGACGCATTGCAAGACCCTGCCCGGAACTAAAAAACACAAAAATCCATCAAAGCAATCCGTCATAAAACAGATCCAAAAAAAAAAAAAAGGAAAAGAATTAGTAGAAATTCTTCAACCAAGTTTCGAAAGGTGTCAGATGACCCCTTGTTAACAAGGAAATATGTAAGGCCCTTTCTTCTCCCAGAGTAGCCATTTTAAACAGCTATAGCATTTCTGTGCCAATCCTCTCAAGCTGTTCAGTGTATTGGCCAACAGCAGAGCAATATCAAAGAACTCACTGACCATGAGGAAAGGAAGAGGTCTGGGACGCTTGGTATTGATTGGGTAGCCTCCCTAAATGTAGACATTTGCCAATTCCTACAAATCCCAGCATGCAAGTACACTGATCAGAAGTGTACGGCTAATAGTCCACCTCATAATTAATAAGGTAGGGATATGACAGGGGAAGCTGTTTGCACATCAGTACTAGGAGCATGCAAATGCACTTCATCGAAGTTCATGGCTAATGGTCTACCTTACTGAATAATGAATAAAACTGAGTAATGATATGATGGGGGGAAAATGTATCCTTGATCAGAAGCCCTTCTTTGAAATGCTTCATGCTACATGCCATGGCCCGGGAGACCTATAAAAACAAACATATCCTATGTACATATCCAAAGCTATATCCTAACCACACACCCTGACCTGAATGTTGTATCTTTGTGAAAACCCCCCTCCAGAAAAAAAACTAGTAATAAAATAAAATAAAAAAGGCTACATCTGACCACCTAATCACCCCCTACAGTACATTAAAACATTTAGACGCGTAGCAGATGCTTGTATCCCTCTTATCCAGAGCAGCTCACAAAAGTGTACAGGTTTAGGCAAAGAATAGAGCCGACATCAAGTCATCAGTGTTGCGAGTGATCGTCTCACTGCGCGAGTGTCAAGTCCTACTGCTGAAGCATTATGCAACATTAAGCGCAATAGCAGGCCAGGGGGAGAATGAGGAAGTTTCGCTTCCAGTCGTTCTTCTTCTTCTTCTTCTTCTTCTTCTTCTTCTTCTTCTTCTTCTTCTTCTTCTTCTTCTTCTTCTTCTTCTTCTTCTTCTTCTTCTTCTTCTTCTTCTTCTTCTTCTTCTTCTTCTTCTTCTTCTTCTTCTTCTTCTTCTTCTTCTTCTTCTTCTTCTTCTTCTTCTTCTAGAATCCAGTTAGCGAGACTGAATGTTTAAAGGAGAACTAACCGGCCTTTTGACTTTTGATCCAATTAATGATTTCAAATAAGACAATAAGACGTTAAATGAGCTGGAATTAAGAACCAGGCGCACTTGCCGCCTCCCCGCCACAGGGGGGTCCATTTTTAAAACCATAAAAATGATCATTAAAACAGACCCAAATCACCAGCACTTCTAATGACGTAAACCCCCCAGCGAGAGAGCGGCATTCAGGCTCACATCTGCTTGATGAATCCGCCCATGCTGGCTAAAACTTCAGGTGGCGACAAGCAGGACCGAGAGGAAGTGCGATGTCTTCCTCTGAGATGCCAGCGATAAGACCAAAATTCTCTCCGAGGCCGCAAACAAACATCCCGGCGCCACAGCCAGCACAAACGCAAGGTCTCGTCTGCACCCCTGGGAGAAGAGCGCTGCTGGGCTGGGATAGCCCGGGGCAGGCGACCCAGAGCTCAACAGAACAGACAAGGAGGGCGGCCATCTTAAATGTTAACTCATTCTATGCAGGTCCGTCATCTAATATGGCAAAATAATTTATCCATTTACTCGGTATAAGTCATTACGTCACCCTTGGCATAAGGCCTCCCCCTTTCCACATTGTAGTGAATGGATTCAGAAGATTCAGCAGAGGGTGCAGTCAGGATACAACTAGACTCTAGATATGTGTGTCTCCTAGTAACGGTTGCTTAAGTGTCAAGTGACGCGTTGCTTTTTCTTGAACTTAATAAATTACGTGTTTAGATATACCTTGCTGTGTTGTCTCCCTTTTGTCAGGGTGGTAACACACATCGTCCAGCAAGGCTTTTATGGCGGGATGGGGGCTTGGAGTGAAGAGTTCAACACCAGCGTTTTTAACACCACTCACCAACCCACACGGTACCAACAGACCTGTCCAACAGAAGCAGTTATTTGCACATAGCTAGCTGCTTGCTAGCAAGGCTCATTAATGCCGATAGAGACGCCACTAAAAAGCACAATTGAAGCTGAGCAAGAGAGTCTCTTTTAACAGTGTTAAAAAAGGGACTGAAGGACAGTAAGGCTTTAACAAAGCAAATGCCTGAACTACAGAGCTGTGCTGAGGCTTCCCTTTCTTCACGTCTGCTATCCCACAACAAATGATTCTCTCAGAAGACAAAATGGATTTAAAAATAAGATTTATATTTATTTACTTGATCAGGCCCATGCACCTGGCCTGGAGGGAACCATGGGATTGGTGTATAGAGAGGTATGCCAAGATAATGCTGTCAAACCTGTTTGGGAAGACAGAGCAGCATTGTTAAACGGGGATTTTGTTTGCATGGGTGTGCGTTTGCCTTGAGTCTAAAACCAGCTCTGTAATACCCAAGAAAACAGCAATGGCATATTAAGGAAGATTAGTAAATTCGGAAGCAAATGGGCCCATTCATCATGGTGAAGCAATTAACCGATTAATCTTTCCACGTCTTTTCATAACCTCACTGACCATGGCTTTATCTGATCTATCAGCAGATAGACTGCATTCTCTCCATTTCTCTCTGCCTGCACCCCATCCCTTTTTCTCTCTCTCCATCGCTCTCCCTCGCTTTCCCCTCTCAACCATTTCTCTTCCCTCCTCCTTCCCCAGTCTCTCTCCCTCTCCCTCGGCTCTTAATCCTGTCTGAGGGAGGGAAATTAGTGAAATGACTGCCTCTACTCTCCAGTGCGTCTGCAGAGAGAGGGAAGCGGAGCCTGGGCATAGCCTGCCATGGCGCTCTCATGTGTTATTCATCATCAGCAGAAAGGGCTGAGCCAATGGCATCGCTCCACAGGCGCATGTCACACAGCCCAGAGCCATTACATCATCGCTGCAGCGCTGATACCAAGCCACAAGGTTCCGATTCCAAAGACGAGCGCAGTCCAATTGCCAAGCAGTTCCAAACATTCATTTCAGTTCATTTGGGCTTTGAGCCTGTTGATAGTCAATCCCTCCTCTCCTCTCCTCTCCTCTCCTCTCCTCTCCTCTCCTCTCCTCTCCTCCTCCTCCCAGAGTAATTGCGATAATGATACTCATTTACAGTGTTGTATAGTGAAATGAGTGAAATGGCGCTGGGAGAGCAGTTTGCCGTGATGAGGTTTGAGGGAACATGGCTCTCATTTCTCCTCCGTAACTGGGGGACTGAGAGAAGACATCACTCTCCCGTCCTGGTCTTCCGTGAACAGCCCAGACAACCTGCAGATTCAGCACACACCCAGACCAGGAGAAGGCAGGATATTCAGACATGCTATGGTGCCTCAGTGTATGTTTATGTGTGTGTGTGTGTGTGTCTGCGCGAAAGCATTTTCATCAAGTATTAGATTTAATCCCATTAAAATAATCTGGTAAACTGTTCAGCCATAACTGAAATTATCTGGACAAAATGATTGTAGGAAAATAAAAATGTTAAATTATTGGTAGGTACACACACATGGAGACTCACTTCAGGTTATTTAACACTTCATTTTTCAGTATGACATTGCTAGCCCAATGAAATAATCCAATCATTTAACATTCAATGTCAAACCACCCTATCCTATGGCTAATCATGCCTCAGTTCTGGTTCAGAAAGACTCTTACAGATGTTTAACCATGCATCTCAAATGTCACAGCAACTTTCATACTACCAGGACATTCCCCAAGAGGTATCCCTAATTCTGTAGACAATTTGCATTGTTACCTAGCGCTGCCCCCATCATTACAAAACAAACAGTTGCACAATCTTCCAAATAAGTGCATCGATGACCTCAAAAAGAAACATAGCCTACACTTCCCGCCAAAGAGGAAGTGCATCCCTTCCGCCCGCAATGACGCAGATCACAGAGGACAGAGGGAAGTAAATGAATAAAATCACACCAGCATTGTTTAACGTGCCATTTCAGTGTAGAAAAAGGGGAACAGCGGCTGATCTCAACCATCTCTGGCGGTGTAGAGTTGAAGCGCTGCTCTGCAGACGCCTCACCAGGGCACGGCAGGGCTCGGCGCACCGGCAGGGCTGCGGCTTTCGTACCGGGAAACGGCAGAAGCTGACCGCCATTCCGTAACTACGTGCACGACAGCGCGTCCTCAGCTGGTGCTGGCAAAGAGAGGAAACTCAGCGTAGCGCAGGGTGCCGTCCTGTGGCCAGGCCAGGGGCGCGCTTTCAGCTCAGATTATTTTTTTTTGATTATTTTTCCCGCTAATGAGGCCAGCTCTTAGCACGTTAGCATTCAAACTAAATCGTCTCATCATTAAACTGTTTACCTGGCAGAAACCCTGAAGGAGTTTGTTCGCCAATTAAACCACAAAAATGTCTAAACTGTACGGCAGAATGATGAAACTTAAAAAAGGATTAAGGATAACACAAAAAAAACTTTTTTCTTTTTGTGCATGCATTCTAAAATTCCAGGAATGCTAAAAAAAAGGGGGACAGATGACTAAAATAAGAAAGACCTTCCCTTCCTCTTTCTCTAGAAGTGCCGTCAATCTCCAGCAAAGTGAATGGTAACAGGCTCTAGAGTGCAGTGATTTATAAACTGGCCCCTGTCACAAAATGTCCATCCATCCATCCAAAATGTGAAAAGGAGAAAATGGCCATTTGTATTTTTCAATAGGATGGTGTGAAAAACAAAAAACATCCAGTGAGCAGCTATTTTTCAAAACATGTCATTTATGAGAGAGGCCAGACTGGTCAAAGCTGACAGGAAGGTGACAGTAATGCAAATAACCACACAATACAACAGTGGTATGCATCTCTGAACACACAAAACGTCAAACCTCTAAGTGGATAGACGACAACAGCAGAAGACCAATAGGTCAAAAAAATAAGTCGACTAAATACTCAGTGCTCAGTGAACGTATTTCTTAATAATCACAAACGCTGGGGCCCGTAATCACAAGCGTGCTGTGATATCCCGGGGCGGGGCTCAGCGTGTACGCCAGGCAGAGCCAATGTGACTGCCATGCAGTCTCATGCAATAACGGCCGTGATGCTCATATTCTCAATGGTTAACGCCGGGACTGTGGTGAGCTTTGGCAGCTCGGGAAACGCGAGGGGTGGTGCCTCCGGCCCTGACACTCTTTCGAGAAGGGGAAGGACAGTGAACAATTTATTAACTACGGCTTCAGCGGAGCTGCGTGGTTCTGCAGGCAGAACACAGAGCTCATTATGCAGGGTGCATTACATAGGCTTTTTTTATACCTGATTAATGTATTTAAACACACTCTAGCATTATACAAGTAAGTAAAGGAACAAACAGGGCTAAAAAATGAGCCCCAACTGATTCTCAGCTTTATATTAGCATATGAAAATCAATTAAATTTAGCCCTATTGCATGACATATTTGGCCACTAAAGACTTTCACCTCAAATATTACTTCAATATGTTAATAGCAAATGGTTCACACAGCTGGTAGAATACAGTCCACTCACAACAAATTTAATTAAGAATACAGGCTCATGAGCACAGGTAGTTACTGCACAACTTATGAAAAACAAATCAGTCTGAGCCAATTAAAAAAAGGTCACAAAAACCACCCAAATTCAGCTGTAGCTCACAGCGCGGTGGTTTATCAGCCTGCCCGGACTGCGATAGTGGCTTTATTAGACACACAGTCGTCACCGTTTAAAAAAGGTTTATATGCCTGACATAGGGGCCTATGGGGTGAGAGTCTGGGAATAACAGCAGATAACCAGATACCCCCCAAAAAAACTGAGAAGGTTCTACATTGTAAAATATCCTACGGCTTTTCTGTCTCTCACTCTCTTGCCGTCTCTCCAGAAGGACAGAGTCCGTCTGGGCTGCAGCCGCTATCACACTGCCGCAGACATGATAAGCGAGAGCCAGGAACCAGCCCAGAGTTCACAGTGGAGCCTCCCCGCTCCTCCGTATCTGCGCTGGAAAAGAAAAGGCCAGGGCTGAGACTGAAATATGCACAAGGCAGATTAGCGCAGGTCGCCAGATTTCAGAGCGTTCAGCCAGAGCGCGGGGCATTTCAGTCCAGTCGCCGTGTGTTTTAGGGAAGGCAGGCGAATGAAAAGGGTCTGCCACCGTCCGCGGCCATGTCGGGCTGCTCCTAAAACCTTTGCTTAGACAATGCGCCTCAACGCTCAAATCGGACTTGGTTTTCAAATCCGATCTTTTTTGGTAACCATCCACACAAATTAGATTTAAGCACATGGGCAAGCAAGACACAAGACATGTGGCAAGGTGGATTTTAAGCATGTACAAATGGGGGCCCAAATAAGAATAAAAAGTTCCCACATCGGACTGACAGGGCCACTTCAGATTGCCTGTATAAAAAAAGACTGCCAATTATGGGGGGGGGGGGGTATAATGATAAAAAATAAAAATTTGTTTGCAAATTGAGGTCTATATCATAAAGCAGTTAGCTGTTCCCTTTGACTTCATTCCATGTTGCACATTTGGGATGTCTTTGGGTTTGCACTTTTATTGCCATCACCCACCTCTTAGTGCAATTACCCAGCCATCGCACCTGTCCTGCTTTGTGATAGCAGCCCGTGGTTCTAAAGAACTTTCAGGACAGTGGAGTCACCTTCAGACAGGGGCGAGCCAGGACTATTACCACAGGCACATAACTGAAAGAATCACACTAGCTGATAAAGAGCTTTTTAGGTTACTCCTGGCCAATGAAATCGGAATTTCCTCAAAGGGGTGTAGTGGGGGAGGGGGGTCATATTTATATACACATATTTATTCCTAAATATAGTATATTTAAATATTTATTTGGCGAAGTCACAATGTTGTTGGCACAAGTATTTGCGTAACCGGTTCTGTCGGATCCGGTACCTTCTGTACCTGTTGACCAAACCATACGCAGGCTGAACTGTACACAAGCAGATGGGAACTGGCCTCAATCAGAATGGAGAAAACACACACACACACACACACACACACACACAGACACAGACACAGACACAGACACAGACACAGACACAGACACAGACACAGACACAGACACACAGACACACAGACACACAGACACACAGACACGGGATATGCATAAACGCAAGCATTTGGTGCAAATCACTCAAATACGCACACTTCAGTACATTTGACAGGCGCTGATATTGCAAAGGCTCAATCTGTATGCTGTTTGTTCAGTCATGCTCGTTTCAACAGCCAAGGATAAGGCTGACTGATCCTGGGACACATGCTATGATAATTCCACATTAGGTCAAAAAAAGTTTTAAAGCCAAAAAAGCAGCATTTCCCTGACAGCGATTCAACTTCAGACAAACCGGTTTGGTGAGAGCTCAGCTATTTTGGTGTGAGAGAGGAGAGAGAGACATCCAGCATAAACTGAGTGGCACAGCGAGTAAGCTGTACACTGTGTGTATGAGCAGAGGCATGTGTATGCATGTGTGTGTGTGTGTGTTTTCAACCCAACACAGGATGTCCACATGATAATCTGTTTTAAAATGGATTTGTTTGTATACAAACACTGCTGGTTAATTAATGACCATACAAAAAACTAGACAAGCAAGAAGCTGTAAAAAGGCAAACATTGTATGTTTCATCTTAAAGATATTGAAAATTAGGCTACATTTGGGCCTCTAGCTTTCACTGCCTTGGTCAGTTTGCCCCCATTCCCATCACTAATGGAGAAGAAAAGAAAATAAATAAATAAATTTTAAAAAGTACAGAATAGACAAGACTACCCAACATGGAAGACATTTCGAAAATGAAGGTGTGAAAATAAAGGTTAATCTTCACCACAAACTTGAATTATTGATTGCAAACATGTGCTTAAATGTGTCAAGGGAGCAGATGTCTTCAAACAGCTTTCAAGTCTGCATCTGCTAGAATTATCAGGGCCACTAAAACCACAAATTGTGTTTGCGTCACATACTGTGAGGACTTAACTGAAGGCACTCATGAACATGCTGGTTACTGAACTGCATACAGTTCATTTTTTGCTTGATATGGCATCTCCTTTGCGAGTGTAGTTTTTATATTAATATTTCATACATTTCTGTACTGAATAGGTCTCAAAAGTGTCTAATCCCCACTTCTGCACAAACAATCAATCAAGCGTCTTCACAGAAGGCCTTCAAAAGTGGTCTTGTATTGCTTTACCGGTCTACACTCTTACGCAGCATGACATACATAGCTTGCATTCTTATATACAACACTTTAACCGGCTTACTGAAGCAATTTGGGTTAAACGGTTTCCTCAGGGGTGCAAGCGGTCGCACCCCAGCGGGAATGAGACGCGTGGCCTCAGAACAACGAGTCCAGTTCCCTAACCACTGCACCATACTGCTGTCCCCACTACTGCTCCACTGAACAAGAATGGCAAGGCTTGCTTTTTAAAATCGCACAACATTATCAACCTCAAATATCAGCACAAGAGAATCGGCTTCCTGTTCGCAGAACCGAAAGTATAAAAAGCAACACGGAAGATTTCCAAGGAACAAGCAACAAATCAGCCCAGATGTCAATTGCGTTTTCGCAATTCTGTTCTGAATCTAAACACACAATTCCCCTACCCCTGCTAAAAGAGAATTTCCAAAGACCAGCTCGGTTTAAAGGACAGAGAACAGGATTTCAATGCCCATGGACTATTAAAGGTGGATTTTCCTGAACATGTAACTTCTGCTCTTATCAGTTTTAGCTGGATATTTACAGAGGCAATTCAGGTTAAGTACCTTTGCTCAAGGGTATATTGGCATAGCTCATCTGGGGGGTGTACTACAAAGGGAGCTTAACATACCCATGGGTTTCTTTGCCTAAGCTGGCCTCACAAAGCCAAACAACCGCAATCTGGCTTAACCAGTCCTACAAAGGTGGTTGCCAATTTGCAAAGTGAAGACAGGCTCCGTTAACCAAGAGCTGTGCGCGTTCCTGTGCAAGTATGGTGTATGTAAAAATGAGCTTATGGAAGCGCAGCATGGGTATACTTCTCACCTGAGGAAGAAACTAATATGAACAGATATAATGCACAGACACTTGTAACATAAAACACTCATAGGGAAATGGCTTCCGCCAACAAAGCCAGGGACAAGGGTTGCCAAAAATGGCAAATTGTATGAAACTCATTAGTTTACCTTATTTAGGCCATCTTACCACTCTTAAACAAATAAATCTAAAATCGCACTAATTGTCCTACAGTTTATTTCTGCAGGGGGAACGAGGCCGCACATTCTAGAGCTCCTGAAACTTACATTAGAAACAAGATAGGCTATTTAAAAAATGCCGAAGCCAAGAAGTTTATTCTTAAACTCACACCAAAGTGTATTTTTATGCTATAATTGAGTTAAGGGAAGTAGATACTGAAGAGCACAGTTCAAAAAGCTTGCAGCATTTGAATTTAACCTATATCTGCCATATAGTGTAACTACAGAGAAAGCAAGCCGATTAAAACCGTCAGCACCCAGCGAAAGCATCACCGAGTTCTACAGGAACACCCAGGAGAGACACCCCTTTCCAAGGAGTGATCCAAGCCCTATTTGAAGCAACTTGGAGTGTAGGTGAGCTCGCCAAACCTGCATTCTTGCTTCACAGTACACCCCCCTGGGAACTGAACCTGCAACAAATCCAGTTCCCTAAGCATTTTACAGTATAGCTACATTTTTAAAATTGATAATAATAAATATTCCAGTATTGCAAAGGGGCTTTCCACACCACTGCTGCTGCCACAATATGTTTTATCTGGTGTGAGACAAAGCTTCATTCAATTTACCACATCCCATGACTACTCTATTTATAAAGAAATGATTACAGCTTACAATCACTTATTATATTACAGGAAGAAAAACAGAACAGTTTTGGCATGTGGTTAATTCAATGAACACTATATTAGGTACACCCATCTAGTTCTGAGGAGGAGCTAGTATCCTTTATGACATGGATTCAACAAAGTGCTGGAAACGTTCCTTAAGGATCCTGATCCATGCCAATTTTATAGCATCACAGTTTCGGCCACACGTTCATGCTGCAAACCTCCTGTTCCACCTAATCCCAAAGGGGATCTATTGCATCAAGATCTGGGGACTGTGCAGGCCACTGGAGTAAACTGAAGTCACTGTCATGTTTGTGGAACCCGTTTGGGATGCATGCTTTGTGACATGGCAAATTAACCTAAGTTACTATGAGCATAACGGGATGCATGTGGTCAGCAACAAAGCATAGATATGGTGTGGTATTCAAATTATGCTCAAGTGGCATTAAGTGGCCTAACAGCTAAGAAAACGTTCCCCACGTCACAATGATCGGGTGCATAACACGGGTAACAAGACGCAGCAAGCAGGTGCTCTGAAACATGCATCCACGTTATGAAAAATCGGTAAATCCGCTCCTTCAGAAACTTCCCCCAATGTTCCAGAAAGCAACCTACAATTTATGCTAGATGCAATATAAATAGGAAAGGAAAAATAAAAGTGTCACACATTCACAAATAAGAGAGAGGGAAGAGAGAAAAATGAAACAATGTCACACCGAGAACAGCTGTGTTGTGAAACTAGAATCAACATCATGGGGCGTGGTGGAGGGCAACAGGATATATCAAATTTCAGAGAATAGCTACCTTGCCCGAGATCAAATTCAACTTGTAAAATAGGGAATCATATTCGAATGTGGTTTACATGTTTTGGGTGTAGGTCCTTAAGATCGTGCAAGTTGATATCTTTCAAGCACAAAAGGATATTACGCAACTATAATAGCCAATGTATCTGGCTGTTGCGGTTCCGAAAAACACCAAAACCACAAGATGACAGAGCAAAACAATTGTTTGGGAAATTAACTAGTCTGTGTGATGCAAATCCTTGGTTAGCTATCTAACGTTAGTCACTGACTTAACTTTAGACTATGTTAAATTAACGTTAGTCATCCAAATAAGTAGTTTTCCACCTAATCTTTTGTTGTTCACATAATGATCCATTATTGAAGTTCGCCAGTCTTTTTCCGTGAGCCAAGTCATCGACATATTTGAATTCAGCCAACTTATGCTAACCAAGGCCAGCTAGCTAATAATTTTAGCTAACTAGTTAAGTTAACTTTGTAACGTGAGCTGGTTAGAAGTTATCATCAAGTAGATGTATCCCAGCTAGCTAGCCAACATCAACAGTGACAAGCGAATACAACTTCAGATGGCAACTGTGCATAGCTAATAACGTTAAACATCATGCTAACGCACCAACTTACCCAAGTTAAAAACCAAAGTTAAAGTTAAAAACGAACGTTAAGTGGTGGTAGTTAGAATACCAGTTAGCTTATTTAAACTGGCTGCCATCAGTGGCCAATGTTAACAAGCAGCCAGTTCTAGTCGTTTGACAGACGCAACGCCACGAACTAGTCTAATGATAGCTAACTTAGATATCTTACGGACTGGGTTAGCTAACTGCGAGCGTTAGCAAAGTACGTTACTCGGTGTTCCAAGTCATTTAACGTTAGCTAGCAGTTTACTAGCTAGCTAGAGCGAGTGGAATAGCTAAGAAATTATGCAGCTAACGTTAAGCCAACGTTCAGAAACTGCAACGTTAGACTACCTAGCTAACGTTATCATATTCAATAACTGGCTATTTTGACCAACTAGCTATGGTTCATCATCGTAGAAACGCTGCAAGATATCTGAACTCGAGTCATAAGGAGGGAAAATATTGTTTTTAAACGGCAATTAACCTCGGATAAGAACAAAACGTTACCTTTCCATACACCGTGAGCGGCGGTATGTCTGACTCGCTACGGCGGTTACGGTGCTGGTGCGTTTGCGATGCCGCTCTCCGCGCTCTCTCTCCTTGGAACGCATGACCCATTCCAAGATTTTGTTGATCTGCGTTCACCCTTGAAAAACCTCTGCTCTGCGGCAAAATGAAACGCTCGTCTTTGTGTAGCCGAAGTGTAGAAAAACTGCCTGGAACCATGGCATTTAAAAGAAATATCGTAAAAAGTCCAGTGAACGGCATCTTGTGCGGCTGCCGTGTCGCCATGTTTGTGTGTATGATCTTGAATGATCTCGTGCACTTAAGAGCGCCTTCGGGCGGCGAACAGCAGCATGAAGACTAGTGAGTGGAGTGGAAGCTACGGTCTACCGTCTATGACTGGAACGAGCTTGTCCACAATGAGAAGTCGCGATGGTGTCACACAGCTACCATAAATCATTACCAGTACAATGCATGATGTAGCAGAAAAAAAAACTCATAGGACCAGTTGTGATACAAACAGGTTGACAATAGTCATTAATTCTAGGACACTGTAGACCGTGAAGCTGTAAACAGATTGTTCGTTAGGGGTTGTTATTGAGTCTTCCGCCTCCAGTTTTCAGTTGTAGCAACAAACATGCTTAGTGGTTAGACATTTACCACTCTAACCAACATGGTCGCACGGGAATTCCCACATTACTCTAAAGTAATGCATCACAGATGTTCGATCAAAGTTCTATTTACTTGCTCAGTCTTACACATACTCAATTATGTAAACATAGGCCTATCGTGCTGTTGGTACGCAGGGCACCGATATGCTTAACATCTAGAACGAGTACAGCGAGATATATCAACTGTCATTCTTTATAAACTGACGTTCATTTCTGTATTTGCATGGCAGACGATAATACGGGCTGCATTTGCATTTATTTGTGTAGAGTATTTTAAACATTCAAGGTAAGACTGATGGAGAAACCAATCTGCCAAATCTGTATTCAGTAATGCAGTTTCCCCATTAAAACATTAAGGTGCATTTGTAATGATTATTTCACCCTCCCTCGTTATGTTGGCTGTATGACGAAGCTCCAAACCAGGTTATGAAGTGCTTACGGAGACTCGTCCAATATGTCCGTCCGATTACTGTAGTACAATACAGTAATGCAGTTCAAATAGGCTCATGATGAATACTGCATATGAAGTTGGGAAACTGCATCAACTGCAGAAATACTGCAATAAAAAACTATTGTCTAAAATATTGCAAAATACTGCAGTAACACTGCAGTAATTACAATCATCACTGTTATTATGGCATATCTATCCAAATAAAGCATGAAAAGTCTTTCCCTATTAATTGTCCCTGCAGATTGAAATGACTCCAGAAAAGCAAGTAGGACCACAGTTCCTAAAGTGGTTGGGGTCCATCTAGTGGCAGGTTGACAGGTGACCTGACAATGACAAGAAAATTATCTATATTTTAAAGTTGTTCAGGAAGCACAGGCATTTAAGTGGTCTTGTTGGAAGCAATGGGGATATCCGGACGCAGGAAGCAGTACAGCCTGATCCCAGGTTAGTGGGAGTTCACAGCAGTAGGTCTCAATACCAGCTTAGCAAAAAGAATAACAGTGATCCCTGCCAGGGTGTGTGGCAAGTGCAGCCCCCATACTGTGCATGCAGTTTTCTCTGTGCTGAGGGATGCAGTGATGAGAAATAATAAAAGATAATTTAGAAAATAAATAAATGGATACCAAGTCGTTGGTGGATAGCCTTACTCTGTAGAGAAAGCTACATTTGCAGTACATGAATGATTCCTTTCTACACATCTCTGGATGGGTCCCTTTGCTACATGTTTTGGTCTATAATAAAAAGTAATGGGATGTACCTATGTATGTAAAGAGGACATACACTCCCCAAAAATCAAGGTACAGTACCGACTAACAGCGACATATTCCTTTTAAAAAATCAATTTGGAGAAAAGCATTTTTATTCATAAGAATAGTGGTAGCACATTACTACCCAGAACCTTGACATTTCAGTGAATGCATAGGTTGAATAGGTCAGATAAATTACATAATTCATTGCAATTATTGGGTGAATTCTGCCGCTGAATAAATATTTCTGTGGGATACTTTCTATTCATTGTAAACAAATCTGTCAATGCAGAAAGCTGCAACTAATTTATTATTGCTACTATTTATATATTTTCCCCACTGCTTGAAACAAAAACTAATATCCCCTGTTCAGCATTTCAAAATACTGCAGCCTGTCTGGAGTCCTCATCCAGACAGAATTTATTAGTTCAGCATCATCTGGAGATATCTCTGTCATTAATCATGTATACTTAGTGGCAGTTACTTTATCAACACAATGATTGGGATGGAGCATTTGGGATAATTGGCAAGTGGTTATAATTTAATTCATATTAAATGTCCATAAAAAATTGGGTAGCTAGGGCTGGAGTGCTAGATACTGCATGTTAAGCCAGATGGTAAAACAGTGCAATTTAGGGTGCTTTATTAGTTTGTTCACAACTCTACGGTGGAACTAAGGTCCCAGGTGCAGCTATGGAATTGGAGGTGTGAGTAACCCAATACCATTTCAAAACAATGAGAAATAGAGGGGGAAACCTACCTTAGTCAATGCTTTCATTGCTTCCAAGAACCTTAGTTATACCTCAAATACCATTTTAATTTTAAGCCCCTCCAGACTAGTGGGTCAAGCTTTTTGCTCGATCTTTTGAAATCCAGCATCTATTTATTAAATTTTGTGATGTCTTGTTACGCCCTCCCGGAGTGACAAGGCAGTATTTTTTATAATTTCTGATGTCATTTGCATAGAATCCAAGAATCCATTTAACCCTGGCACACATTATGAAAAAAATCTATCAGTGTGTTTTTTTCAGTTCTATTTGACCGAAACATCAATTCTTCAATTATTCTTTTTTTAAGTTTAACCCTAATACCGATAACCATTTATAAATGACTTTGTCCCATGAGAGGTAACGTTTTTTCCCCAAAATGCCCCAATACATAAGGAAATAAATGCTTTTAATCACCTACTAAGCAGTCAGAATGTAAACACAATGTTTTTTTTTTTTTTTATTGAATTCATTTTCAACTCCAAAAACAAATTCATTTTTCATCACAAACATGAATGTTATAGAACATAGCATAACAATGAGCAGTCAAGAAAATGACTTTGCTTGCAAAGCACCGCTGAGCTCTTATACCTATACCTGACAATTTCTTCTCACACCCCATTTCTGGGGCTTCAATGTATGCCTAACTTAGCTTAATTGAGCTGCGTGGGGTGCATGAAGCCCGAAGAAAAGCCAGTCTGAAAAGCTACCTTTTGGGTTTTGCCTTTTTTTTTTTTTTCTTATTGTGAGGGGGAAGGGCAAAGACTTCATTATTTATTTTGTCTTGGTGTGGGCGCTCTCTCTCTCTCCATGTGGCAAGAGACGGGTAAATCCCGGAAGTGCTGCATCTCCCTCCCAGGGTAGTGACACACCGCGTTACATTTTTGGTTCCAAAACCCAGGAGGGAGTCGTCTCAGAGAATTAGCCTTCGGCTGGATTTTGCTGATGGAGGAGTGTAAAGTTTAGTCAGGTGGAGAGCTGGATTTCGTTGCGTTGGGTCGTTGCGTTGGGTGGGTGTTAACGAATCAGCCCAGGTTCTTGGTGTGCTCGTCTCCACAGTGCGTGGCAGAGACCGGGAGATGACTCCAGAGAGGCGGTTTTCCCTGTTGTGGGGTTCTTATTCCTTCTTCTGTTTCCCGGTGCATTTGGGAGGAAGCCGCTGCCAAAAAGTGGCAGAGCCGGCCAACTTAAAAGTGCCACTCGCTTTTGCTTTCTTTTGCCTTTTTTATTTCCTTTTCCTCTTTGCCCTTCCTCTCTTCCTTCAGGTCAACAGCATGGCTAATTATCTGCAGTGAATTATTCAGAAGTAAAAACGTTTATTAAAATGGGATTAGCAGTGCTGTGAAAGTAAGGGCACTAGTTGTTGCTGTTGAACACGCCATGGAAACCATAAGGCATGTTTACAGGAACCTCGGCTCTGCCAAGCTCTTCAAACGTTCTGGCATCCAGGACCAAAAGGAAAGAGCTGTTTTCCTGGATAAATAATACAAAAAACCATGAATCCTCAATCACAGAATCAAGTTTTCTTTAGCGTTCTGTCTACATGGGAAGAACCTACGTCATATGTACCTATGTCAAATGAGCCTTCTAACGCATGTGTGCTTCAACAAGGATAGTCCGTCAGTAAGGGACAAAGCTGATTCTAGGCCAGATCTGCAGGGTCTGGCAAGAATGGTGAATAGAGTACATCTAAAACTACAACTACATTAACCATACATTTACTATTTAATAGAGATACTTGTATAACAGTTGGGATAATTCACCATTTTATATTCCCATAATTAGAACACCAGGTATATTTAATAATAATACCAATAATTATTATTAATAATCATGGTAATTAGGAGTGTCTGACCTTGGTGGGAGTGAGGACCACAGACAGAATGACTCCATCATCTTCCTCTGTGGCGTTGGGCGATGGAACAAAGACCGGCTCAGAAGGGAAAAGCCCGGGGTGATCCCACACCTGAAGTCACAGAACAAACTGTTGTTAACATCAAATCCTGCGCACATCCATCAGCACCTTCACGCAAATGGGACATCTGCAATATGTGGCATGTGTGGACTTGTGAAAAAAAGATAATTATATTTCACGGTAATGCAATATTGCAATATGTGAAACTGCCAATTTGAAAATTTTCCAAGATGTGCTCCAAGATCTTGACAGCATACAATGAGTACAATAAAGTAAAATTCTATACTGCACTTTCTGTGCATATCGGTGCACAAAAATGGAAATAAACCATACTGTATGAAACCAGATAGTCTTACATTTTACATTTTAAATACTTTAGTAAAATTTGGATCAAAAAGTGTTACATGTACCAGGAAAGGCAGAAAATGGTCTTTACAAAATATGAGAGGGTGTCTACTTAAGGGCAGTGGTGCCACTAACATAATGACTTCACAAAGTAAAGTAAAAAAATATATATATTTTACAAACAAGATCTGACCTTCAGCCGTTTCCCCTGGAGGTCCATCTTGAGGAGGGAATCCCCCAGGAGGTGTCTGCTCCCACTGCCGTAGAAGTAGCGGTAAGGTCGGGCGTTGAATTTGGCATAGTTAATCCCTGGGAAGTCCATGCCTCCATACTTATGGAGGTCTTCAGAATAGAGATTTTCATAGGTACAGAACACCTGCAAAAACCAGTTGGCAAACATATGGCTCAAACACAGACCCTTAAACAAGACCCTGCAGCATGTTTAGGTTTGTGGCACTGCTACTTTAAGACAATTGCATGCAAGAAAGTGCCTCTCAATAGCACAGATAAGCAGATACGAGTGCCTGCTTAGAAAACACACCTTTGATACATGTAACTTCAAATGCTTAAGTAGGTGTGTAAACCTGCCAAGTCTATATACAGTGAGCTCCATGAAAAAAAAAAATGTCTGTGTCCCAAGAAATATCTTTTCTTTATTTGGCCCTGTACTCCACAATTTTAGATTTGTATTCAAACTATTTGCATGTGGTTGAAGTGGACACTCTCATATTTTATTACAGGGTATTCTATACACTTTGATTTCCTTATGTAGAAATGACAACACTTTTTATTAATAGATGCTGAGTATCTTCTCAGCTGATGCTCTGCTAGGAATGTACAGCAGCCATCTTCAGCTCCTGCTTGTTTTGTTCATGTTCAATTGGATCAGTCTTGGCCAGTCAAAAAAGTTGTTGTTTGGAATCACTGTCTTGCTGTCAGAAGAGGTTCTGTCCAATGAGCTTGGAGGCATCATATGAAGAGAAATCAATCCACACGTTGCACTTCCCACCACTCTGATATAAGGGAATCTTAGTCTCATCTGTCTCCATATATATGGAAAAAAAACAGTTTAGCCATCCTGTTTATGCTGCTAACAAGTGGTTTGCATCTTGCAGTGTAGGCTCTGTAGTGCTGTTCATTAAGTGTTCTGTAGCCAGTAGTAACACATCCACACGTGTCTTTCATTGGCCTACCAGGGCCCATTTACTGGGCTCACCAATGCTCTTCTTCTTCTTAATGCTGTTCCAAACAGTTGATTTTGGTTAGCTACTGTTTTGTCTCTAGTTGTTCTAGTTTTTCTTATTTGGCTTCCTTGGCTTTCATTAGAACAACTCTGGACCTCATACTGACAAATGGCAATAACATGCACCAAAGGCAATGAAATGCCTAGAATGAAATTGGCGTACTATGTTAGAGTGGCTCTGAAGTGCAAAACACAAAAAGAAAACGTATGTTGCATCTGCACCTCAGGACCACTCCTTCTTGCCAAATCAAGAAATGTAAATGTCATTGACCCAAGACATATCGAACACACTGCAGGTCTGAATTGTCTTCCTTGAACAGACATATGAAATAAGATGTGATAAGAAGTGGCAACTGACATCATATAATTTAGAATAGCGTACATGTCTGCCAAGCTATAAACCATCATTCAAGGCAATAGAATATGTTTTTGTTTTGAATGATCCAAGTTTAAATCACAATCAGTGCTTTAGTTTTCATACCTTTACATTTTCAAAGTTTTATATATAATAATTAGATAACTTATAAAAAGTAAATCTCAGAAAGACCACATGAACCACATACTGATTCATCCTGCAGCAAAGATACCAGATGCAGATACACATCAAGACAAAAACTCCCATAATACCTTGTCCTTGGAAACCTTGATAGCAGTGGCCAGGCTGGAGGGAATGGTGTTCAGATTCTGATCAATTGGCGTGTCGTCGTCCACATTGAGAGGAAAGACGAATCGGCGAGGGGAGATTTCTGATGACATATTCACCTGATATGGAAAAAATGCACACACATTTCATCACACATATCCATCTTAACTGGTCCAAGGCCTCTCCAAATTCTGGATCAAGTAATAATTGATCAGTGGCGGCTGCTGAGCTCATAATTGAGGAATTATTTAACTGATTACTGATCAGTTTTAAACTGATTACTGAAATTGACTAGTTTTAAATACATTTTTTCAGTCTAATGATCCTTGACTAGCAATAGAATGATGAATTCACAAAATAATTTATTTTAGAGCATACCATCAAATACAGCCAATTATTGGCTATTACTGTATATGCAAGTAATAAAATTATATTATTTGCATCACAAAAAATTGTGCCAATTTTAAATTGATATTTAACATGATGGTAGGGACATGATGTGAAGAAAGAAGTCACATGTTTCCTGTTGATTATTCAGATCATTGGCACATTTGTCTCTCAAGGGAAATAATTAAAAACAGGAATGAACAAGCAGTCTGCTAGGATGTTTTCTGCCTCCTCAATTTCCAGCTTAGCAACTGCCACTTAAATACTAGTGTTTGCATATACTCAGTAAGCACTTTATTAGGTATATATTAAGACTTCTTTTTTTGACTTATTGGTCTGCTGCAGGGCGGCACGGATGGTGCAGTGGGTAGCACTGCCGCCTCACAGCAAGGAGGTCCTGGGTTCGAATCCCCGTCGGCCGGGGCCTCTCTGTGCGGAGTTTGCATGTTCTCCCCGTGTCTGCGTGGGTTTCCTCCGGGTACTCCAGTTTCCTCCCACAGTCCAAAGACATGCAGGTTAGGCTGATTGGAGAGTCATTGCCCGTGGGTATGAGTGTATGAGTGTATGAGTGTATGAGTGTATGAGTGTATGAGTGTATGAGTGTATGAGTGAATGGTGTGTGTGCCCTGCGATGGACTGGCGACCTGTCCAGGGTGTATTCCTGCCTTTCACCCAATGTATGCTGGGATAGGCTCCAGCCCCCCTGCGACCCTGTTCAGGATAAGCGGGTTAAGATAGTGGATGGATGGATGGTCTGCTGCTGTAGCCTATCCACTTAGACAGTTTGACACCTTCCTGTCAGCTTCAACCAGTCTGGCCCTTCTCCTCTGACTGCTCTTATTAACAAGGCATTTTTGCCCACAGAACAGCTGCTAAAACTCTAGACTGTTGTGCATGAAAATCCCAGCAGACAGATCAGCAGTTTCTGAGATACTCAAACCACCCAATCTGGCACCAACAATCATTCAATGGTAAAAGGCACTTAGATCACATTTCTGTTCCATTCTGATATTTGGTCTGAAAAACAGCTGAACTTCTTGACCATGTCTGCATGTTTGTTACCATCTAGTTGCTGCCATATGATTGGCTGATTAAATATTGGCATTAACAAGCTGGTGTACAGGTGTACCTAATAAAGTGCTCACTGAGTGTATACATGCTTGTGCGTTGTTGTATGTTTCTGCTTTACCGGGTCCCTGGGCTCTCCAGACTTAAGCATGTTCTTCATCAGGAAATCATCTATGGCCACCCCATCATCACTGCAGCACAGGTCGACCAACAGGAAGCCATCCTGCTCGAAGGCATTGATCTGATGGAAGCTGAACAGTGGCTTGGCGTGGTACTTCACAGAGAATGGCTGTTATACAAAAGGAGAGGTTCAGTCACACCTTACACACTGCACCCTGATAACCAAAGGTTCACAGCCTGGCCCTGGAGAGCGCAATATCCACCATATATGCACGCCTAAATGGAAAGTTGACACATCTTTTAAAATTACTCTGCGTTTGTAGATCACCATTATCTACTTTGTAATCAAGATGAACATAACTTACCGTTATCATCATCTCGTTGCTAGTAGCCTACCAAAGTAAAACAAAATGAGTTCTTTTAAAGTGTCCTTTGACCTTCTCGGGGATTTGGAAAGGAGTAGGAATGAAAAAAATACAACTAAGGCAACATCCTCGGATGTAAATACCAGCAAGCCAACCAAATCCAGGCGAAGCAAAGTTATTTTAATAACTGCACGTTATATGGTAGTGTCCTGATAAACGTCTACAACAAAGACAAATGACTTGTGTGTGCCGGTGTCGTCTGGTGTAACGTAAACTAGCAGACTAGCTAGCTAACGTCAATGCAGTGGGGATACATTATTGCTAGTAACGTTAGCTAACGTTAGTACCGTTACTTAGATAGTGGAGTGGGGAGACATTATTGCTATAACGTTCGCAATACCGTTGCTTAGTAACCAATAAACTACTGTTCAGCGGAAGGAAACATTTACTAAAATATAGTTCCATTGAAAATCCATTGATTTAAAGTTTGTCTTGTCTCGAACCTGTGGTAGCCTATATTGTGTATATTGGCACAGCTAGGGGATGTAACGACTATCCCGCTAGCTGTGTCAATATGTTGTGTTATGGAACCATGGGTTCTCGTTTCATAACGCTAATACGTTTCGTTTCAGTAAAAGTAGTTATTCCACATGCACCGCCTGTTTATCACTTCTTCCTGCAGACGGGCCTTAGTATTCTATAGATTGTGTCCCAGTGGGTGATATGGGTCCAGTGTCCAACTCCTAAATCTTCAGAAAGCTCATATATAAGATAGACAGACATCCTCGGGGAAACACTGCGGACATCAGCAGATGCATAATGTCTGCTGAACTCCTACGTAAGAGGGTCTCATAGGGCAAAACTCATACAAGCAAATGGATCTCCACAACCCCAGACACTACACCCCTGTTTAGCCCCCAGCTCTAACCTTTCCAGTGTGCTTGTTGATCACGTGGAACACCGTATCCAAACTGGGGTCCCACTTGAGTCCAGGATATATGGGCTTTCCAGGCATTTCGGAGATTTTCTTCACATCCAACCTCATAGGCTGTTCCAAGAGCACCAGGTAATGCTCTGTCATTGCTGAAAGAGAAACCACACCTCTGTAAAACCCACAGTTTGTTTCTGACTGTATGATTGAGTAATGATTGAACTCATCTCTGGGGAACAGGGTATCAGAAGACTCACAAAAGCTGTGGCAGTAAGAGAGTGTGACTCCGTCCATTGAAGGGATAGTACACAGCACTTCAGCGCCCTCGAGGGTCTCGGATGGCTCTGCCTTCTCAGCAGGCACACGGATGATGTGGTAGAAGGGCCCTGAGAATCACATCAGATCCAGTATTGATTTGTGTCCAAGCAGGATAATGTGAGGTCCACTTGCAGGACAATCATGTGATACATGTATTGTAAAATTTTATTTAGCTGACGTTTTTATCCAAAGCAACGTACAGTTGATTAGACTAAGCATGGGACAATCCCCCCTGGAGCAATGTGGGGTTAAGGGCCTTGCTCAGGGGCCCAGCAGCTGCACATATCTTATTGTGGCTACACCAGAGATTGAACCACCAACACTGTGTGTCCCAATCATGTATCTTAACTACTATGCTACAGGCTGCTTGTTTGTTGTGGATGGGTTTCATCACAGTTGATTCAAATCACCAAGTTTCTTAAAATCCAGGGTAATATTGAGAAGATTAAGGAGAATGAGGAGAGCTGGAGCTAGTTACAGTACAAGAGAAGAGGCACCAATCACCAACATCTGACATTTTCACAGTCAATATACTGTCAAATGCTAGTGGTAATTTAGCATTCACGTCATGTAGTGCAGAACACAGCATGCCACAAAGAAAGTACTGACTTGCTGTGGGCTGTATTACACCCAACCCATCCAAACATCTGAAGCGCATTTTCAACATTCAGTTTTGTTTTCATTGACCGAGCCCAGCCAAATGCATGGCTAAAAGCAGGTTGCTGGTGTGTTCTGAGCTCAATATATGGAGTAAGTAGCCATGATTTGAACAACTGCATATCCTACACCATTTGATGGGTGTTGAGATGGTTTCCTTGTGAAATACAGCCAGTTTGTGCAATTTTGTTCCCAAAAACCCGGAAAACAGGTACTGGCACCAAGAGTGAATATTTCGCTCTCATCTGACAACAGGCTGTTCACGAATCGATTGCCCGATGTTTTCATGCAAATTGCTCAATCAAAAGCAATCAAAACTCATTCTTAACCACTTGATGGACAGTGAGGGTAAAACAATAAAAGCATGGCACATATTCACATACTAAATAGCTTATAATTTGTGAATGACCTAAATGATTTTTACGGATGGTATGACTCTGGACTTTGAATTGTTGTGAATTGTGACTTATTTCGAGATGCAATTTCGGTATAGAACGAATACAAGAGCAAGGATTAGACATGTCGACGAAAGTCCCGCCCAAAGCACCGTTTTCTATCATTCCTCGGACCTCAGCATATCATGTTGCGCAGTCATGGTGATAATCACATCGCCAACGCCAATGCATAAAACATTCATCGAACCTGCAGAGAAACTGACATCATTGTCATTTCTACAACCGAAATTGCAGGAGAAATATGTGTTTAAATTGTTAATCCACGTACAATCTAGATATTTAATTTCATATGATTAGTTGCTCAGTCTCCAGTTTCATCATTTTATATAGTGCAGTATTTGCACACTGGAGTGTATAAATGCCTAAGCATTTTCACTTAATGCTCACATGAATGGAATTTTTCATACTTTTCAACCTTTGATTAATGAATTTGTTTTAACCACTTATTAAGTCGACTTAATTATAGTTTTTAACAAAAATATATACCTTAAGAATTGTACCCCAAATAAATTTTTTCTCTGCATTTGATCCTTTAAATAAAGACACTGAAAACACCTCAGAAAAGTTCCTTCTCCCTCCATCTCCATCTTTCATTGCACAAATGTGTATAATAGGCCACAAATTATTGTCAGATGAGCTTTAATTCTATGGCAATCAATGACAATGATTCCAGTCATTTGACAGGTAATAACAATGGTCTAATACATTCCCTTTGCTTTAGTATCTGCACCAGACAAAGATGGCAGAGACCATTTAAATAGCAGGAGGAGTATGTTCAGCTAGTGACTGAACACCACTCTGTCCTATATGGTTTGAATGACTTCATTTTAAAATGTTTTCTATCAGCTATTAATGATTACCACTTGCCTTGAGCCACCAGCCTGGCCCATGTTGCACGAAAATGAACCATACAGAGTGAAGCAAAACATTTAATGTAATGTAATGTAATGTAAAGTACTGCTTGGCCACTTAAGGCACAAGCACCTCCAACTGTTTGCTAAATGTAGGCTTCTGTTCATTTACACAATTAAAGCTCGTCTGACAATAATCTTATCTCACCTATTTGTGTAAAGAGGAGGGGCATACATATGGCTTAAATGTGCCCCTGATTTCAACACACTATTTTTCCACTAGTGGGCCAGAGAAATGCACTCACATTGGTCAAACAGAAGAAAATATAGGCTGCAACACTTTGTCTCTTTACATATAATTACAGTCTTACCATGACATATTAAACAACAATAATTAGGCTACTTTCTTTTTTAAGAAACAACAATACATTATTATTCTTAAAAATGTTTTTTGTCTCTCTACATAGCCTACCTCTTATCTTCATGCATTAAACAATAATTGTATACACTTAATTAATACTTTTTGATATTCTCATATTCTTAAACACATTTTTCCAGCATTGTACACACATGGAATTCTACATAGACAGTGAATGGTAAAATGGAGGAATCTCACACAGACCTTTATCGTTGTATGAGGTGCCTATGTTGTATGTCGCTCCATCAGGTCCATAGTGGGGATGGGCTGTGGCTGCATTGACAGCAACAAACTTGCTCCAGTCCACCTTCAAATACAAAACAAAAAATATGGCTAAATATCTGGAAAATAAACATATCAAATACTCAACAAATTGGTATAGTAAAGCCTGTGTACATCATTTCCTTCAATCATTATCATGACTTATTAACCCTCCTATTATGTTTGGGGTCAATTTGAACCCATTCAGTGTGTGACATCTCTTAAAAACATGTTTTTTATACTGATACTGTATGATTTTTCTAATTTTCTAATTTGGTGGTGTGAAGTAGTAAAAATGCAATTAACCTTATGCTATGCAAAGTCTTGTACCAACTTGGCATACAAATGTGTTGTGCAGTGTTATTTTGACCCTACTGTAACTGTATAAATTGTAAGAAAATATATAAATGGTTGGCATTTATAAAGCGCCTTTATCAAAAGGGCTGTACAATTGATGCGTCTCATTCACCCATTCATACAAACACTCACACACCAACGGCAATTAGCTGCCATGCAAGGCATCAACCAGCTCGTCAGGAGGATTTGGGGCTTAGGTGGCTTGCTTGTACAGTTCGACATACCCAGGGTGGGACTGAACCATCGAACCGGCGACCCTCCTGAGCCACAGTCACCCCACACCTTTTTCATTTTTCTTAGTCAATGATTCTGGTGGCACTTTACCATACAGGTGCCAAACTTTCACTTACTGTTCCTTAGGCTCTAAAATGAGACTTTTCATATTTATGAATAAAAGGCTAGTCATTTAGGACAGTAAGAAGGCGACAGACATTTTTCTATTACAATATTTTTGTATTTATTTCAACTGTCAGGCTCAATTTCACCCCAAATGTAAAACCGGCCATAAAATCTCAACATAATAGGAGGGTTAAAAGAACCAAAGGGGTTAAATCTATGATATCAAGTCTGTTTTATCAGTTGATATATATATTTTTCCCTCCTCAAATAAATAAAGCTCTTATACTGCCTTCTATGGGAGGAGGACTCTGTGAGTGTGGGTCTGTGAGTGTGCGCTTCCCAGTGGAGCTGCAGGTCAGGACTGTCCAGGAGGTCCACAGAGAACACTCTGGGGGGCATGTGTGAGCTGAGAGGGGCGAGTCTATTATTTTCTGGTGCATACAGGGGCGTAGGTTTCATTTCAACAGTGGGGGGGGGGACATGAAGCGGGGGTCTGGGGCTTCTCCCCCAGGAAATTTTGAGCATCTCTCACTTCATTTCCTGCATTCTGGTGAATTTTTATGAACCAATTTGCTCCTCTTCTGCATCAATCTATTTTATTCATGTAAAGGAATAGACAGCATTCAGGTAGGCTACCCATATAGTGGCACAAATAAAATTGAATATAATTCAGTAAGGCTCTCAGGCATTCTGGATTTCATATATTTATTCTCCTGTAGCTATTTTTCCAAAAATTCTGCCGACAGTCAAAATCACAAAGAATAACCTACAATATTTAACAAACTAACTAACTAAAACTATTTAACGGCTAACATAAAAGATTAGGCTACCTTTGTTGCAGCTACGTTATTCTTAGCTCATGCTACAGCTATAGGGGCCAGCTGGTTAGCTAAACTTAACTAAGGTACGTTCAAGTTTTGCGAACAGAGAAAATGTTTGCTTTGAAACTGTTCGATGGCTTTTAAGAACATTCCAAATCGAAATCTTCACATTTCCCTCAGTCCAGCTTCCTCATTGTTCGCCGCAAATCTTTCAGACCGTTTGCAAACACAGCGAACAGAATGCTAACGGAATTTTTTTTAATTATTTGCAAACGTTCGCCTGTTTGCTTAACTTTAACGCACCTCGGATAACTTCAGGCACAAGTTATAAACTAGATAACGTTACCGTTTCATCCGCAGATACTTTCATTCAGAAACACTGAAGGTAAAACAAGCGTCATAGTTACTTACACTAGACTCACTACACTATCATGCTTCCGCAACGGTAGACATATAGCAACTGCGAGTCAGCGAGGCCGGCAGACCCAGCAAGGTTAAGATGGTATGGTCCAGTAGGGGTGTATGAAACAATTGTAAAATAGGTAAGAAGGATATGTATTGGGGAGGGGGTTATCATTCGTTATGTTTTGGGGGGGATAAATTCACCTCTTCTAAATATTGAGGGGGGCATGTCCCCCCTGTCCCCCCCTGTTGTGTGGTTATTTGCGTTACTGTCACATTCATGTCAGCTTTGACCAGTCTGGCCCTTCTCCTCGGACTTCTCTCATTAATAACAATTATTTTTTGCCTGCAGAACTGCTGCTCAATGGATGTTTTTTGTTTTTGTTTTTTTGAACCATTCTCTGCAAACTCTAGAGACCATTGCGCATAAAAATCCAAGGATATCGGCAGTTTCTGAGATACTGAAACTACCTTGTCTGGCACCAACAGTCATTCCACAGTCAAAGTAACTTAGATCTCATTTCTTCCCCATTCTGACATCTGTTCTGAAAAACAGCTGAACCTCTTGATCATATCTGCAAGCTTTTATGCATTTAGTTGCTGCCACATGATTGGCTGATTAAATATTTGCATAAACAAGCTGGTGTACAGGCCTACCTAATAAAGTGCTCACTGAGGGTTTAACTCTTGTCATACTCGCACAGAACAGTCTTCCTCACACTGTATATTTATGGGGATCTGTGACAACATAGGATAGTTCCAATAGTTCTATGGGGTAGTGTAAATATTGCGTGATGTAGTGCAAAGTCAGTTATGCCAGGAAACAGAAATCTACCTTTTCCTTTGACTCCAGGGTCTCAGGGTCAAACCGGCGCATGTACTGGAGGTCTGCACTGATGTAATAGTCTCCCTTGTATTTAACAAAGTTGTCGTTGGAATTGTCTGTCAGTTCTGCAGAAGACAGCAGGAGGAATACATGGTTATAAGATAAGGGCATGTGACCACTTTTGGTTGACATACTTTAAAAAATCCAACAAAAAACTAGCCCTCTACAGTGCATAAACTGGCTGTCAGCAGAGTCCAGTCTTACTCCTAGTGAATTGCATACAGGAGCATGTGTACATTCTGCCCTCTGTGTGTCCATTGAAGTATATAAATGGTGAGAATACATATGAATTCATCAGAATGGCAAACCATGCCCTGAGCTTCTTTCGTTCCCATGAATGTGAGCAAAGAATCAAGAATCACTGCTCCAACCTGAATGACATCATCACTCACCTGGCACTTCAAAGGTGGACATACAAGGCTGGAGGGAGTTCTTGCATGGGTCTGGTATGGCCAGGGTACCGAACTCTGACACCATGATGCGGTTGTTCTCGCTGTTGGCCTTGTAACTGTCACTACGAATGTAATGGCTCTCATAGGTCACCTGGCCACCTTCTATCTTGAACTTGTGAACAAGGGCCATGCCATCAAACCAGTGTTTGTAGCTGGAGGAAGCAGAAATGTTAGTCTGTGACAACTCTCAAATTAAATGCATTTATATGATGAGTTTGACAAAACATTTGCCACATTATGCTTCCAAACATATCCTGACCTATATGCCCAGGGACAGTAGCAAGGAAAAGCTCCCTAGGATGACCAATGGGAAGAAACCTTGAGACAAACTTGATTTAAAAAAGAGGGCCCATCATCCCTACATCATTGGCATGTTGTTTGTACAAAACATTACAAGATTTAACCTATAAAAAGACACAACAAATCTATAAATATAGAGGCAGCTGATTTTTAAGGTAGGGGTACAAAGTACAAATGAGTATGTTTTCCAAGCAAAAAATGTACAAATGCTGGCTATGGGTACAATTTTATGTACTTATATGGTACGGCCACAGCAACAAGCATTTATACCTGTTTAACCATTTTTCACACCTTTATTTCTGACATTGTGCCGAACAGCCCTTGCAGTATGAGGGAGGATGGGCACGTGATGGCGGCTCTGTTGTGCCGGGGGGAACAGAGGAACCAGTAGCAGACAGGGGTGCAGAAAAATGGCAGGTTTTAATACAGCAGGGGCAGACAGAGCGTAGTAAAAAAAACAAGCCAAGGTCCAAATCCAGGGGGTCAGTCCAAACAGGCAGAGGTACAAAAATCCAAAACACAAAGAAGAGTCCACGGAAGCAGGCAGGGGTCAAAACCAGAAAACCAGAAAACCAGATAACCAGATAACCAAGGGCAAGGGCAAGGGCAAGGGCAAGGGCAAGGGCAAGGGAAAGGGAAAGGGAAAGGGAAAGGGAAAGGGAAAGGACTCAGGAACAAGGGCAAGGAAAACAAGGAGGCTAGAACTGGGGGATGGAATACAAGGGCTTGGGAACAGAACAGGACAAGACGAACAAGCAGCGTGCAAGTGAAAAGGACAGGTATAAATACACAGGGGAGTGAGACAAACTAGGCGGGCCATGGGAGTGAGGGCGGTCTAACAAATAAACATCAGGTGACACACATGTAATACAAACGGATCCGGACTAGAGAGCTGAACAATTTGCAGAGAATCAGGAGATGCAGAGATACAGAGAGGCAGATGCGAATACTTCGCTGAAACTAAGCAAGTAATCAGTGATAGAATAGGGAGGTGGAGTTACAGAACAGAATTGAAACTGGAGATGCATTAGTAAGTTAGTTAAGTGATTTAAATTACAAATACCCAAAACTAGTGAATGTTAGTTTGTTAGTTTGACAAACATATTAGTGTGTTAGTATAATTAGTACTGTACAAATTCTATGTTAGTTGGGATTAGTGTATTAGTGCTATGTACAAACATGAAATGGAGAGAAAGCAGGAAGTAAGGAATGTAAGATTGGAAGGAAGACTGAACCCCGGAACTACCGTAAACACCCGAATGGTGGGGCACGCAGACAAGGGAGTGACTGGGCTAGAAAACATTCAGACTCAGACATCACAGGGGAAGAAGAGTGCAAAGACTAACGAATATAAACAGAACACCAGACATGAATATGAAAAATGAATGATGATACTAAACAATGATAAACTAACACACAGAACACAGGAACATAACAGGCTCTGCTCACCTATCGTTGCCAAACTCAAACTTGCCCGGCCCGTTCCGCAGGAGGCTGCCACTGATCCAGGCTGGGATGTTCCCGTGGACAGTGGTTTTAATGGGGTCAGGCGTCTCCACCCCCGTCCGTACCAGAGGGCGGATACACTCCATGCCCAACGCATTTCTGCTGCACTCCTGAGAACCTGAGAGACAGGGAGAGAGAGAGAGAGAGGGAGCGAGAGGGAGATATGACATCCAATTTCATCAATCGCGTGGAAAAACTGAAATAGCACAGTTTACATGAAACATAATCACTGAATACGTACATTTTATCTTTTTTTGGCTTGCTGCTACCACTGTAAAAATTCAGGGGTTTTTTTTGTGAAGATTTGGTACTAAGATACTAGCTCATACCAGTGACAAACTTGGATAAGTTAGCAAAAAGCATGGATGTGTGCAAACATAATGCAGCTAGCTGATATATGTTGCCAGCTTAAGAGATATGCCCACAAAGTCCTTCAGAACACAGAGGAAGCGATAGCTACACAAATGGTGAAATCTGCTAGCGAACACCAAGCAAAAACTGGAAACATTCTGCACTGCAAATGGACTTTTCAACAAATGATGGGATGGGATCTCGACACTATCTTAGACGTGGCACATAGGGAAATGGGGGAAGGTGTATCCTCAGGCTAATCCGGTTTGATCTGGATGGATTAGTGATGGGGTAACCATTTCAATTCGGGTGGCTAGTGCTTTACTGATAATTTTGAGGTCGGTGTTGATGAGCGATAGGGGGCGGTAGCTGGAACATAGGGTTGGGTCTTTATCAGGCTTCAGTAATACTGAGAGGAGGGCTGTGTTCATGTGCAGTGGTATTTTTGAGTTTAGTCTGATGTCAACTGTCATTCTGAAGAAGAGTGGTGAGATTGTGTTTCAGAAGTGCTTAAAGAACTCAGCGGGGAAACCATCAGGTCCTGGTGCTTTATTGTTAGGCATCTGGTTAATTGCTTTATAGAATTCTTCCAGTGTTAGGGGTGCATCTAGTTCCATTGCTAGTTTTTCATTAAGACGAGGTAGGTCTACATGGTTAAGAAAGGAGTGGGTATCTACTAAATTTGGTTCGTGATCCGAGGTATATAATTTGTTGTAAAATTCCCGGAATGTATTGTTCATTTCAGTGGGTGTGGTCATGGGTTCCCCTGCTGAGTTCTTTATGACTGAGATGAGAGATTTGTCTTGGTTCCGCTTGAGTTGGTTTGCCAGATATTTTTGTGAATTTTTTTTACAGATTTGTTATTGTGTTTAAAATTGTCATGTCTAAGCCTTTGTATTAGGAACTGGGTCTTTTTGTTCATGATATTGTTTAGTTGAGAAGTGGTTGCCGCTAGTTTGTTCTGTATTTCTTCTGTGGGATTACAAGCATACATGCCATTCAATTCTTTGAGTTTGTGTTCTAGATTGTTTTCAAGTTATTATTTTTCCTCACAGCACTACTTTGGCAGTTTTGAGGGTGGAATTTCTGGAGAATCGTTTATTTCCAAGGATTTTATAGTCTGAAATATCAGATGATTGAGTTACTTGTGAGGAAAAAGTCTATGCGAGAGAATGATTTATGAACTGGGGAGAAGTATGTGTATTCTCTGGATGATGGGCATATAACCATTCATAATACATCTTTCCACATTGTCATTCTATTTCTGCATTGCACATTATTAAATAAATTGTATTTGTTTTAACCTGCATCCTTATTGATCATCCTTATTAGGAGTCTTTGTATTTGACATTAACTCACACATTATGATATTGTACTACAGTGCCAGTCAAAAGTTTGGACACATCTTGCCTCTTTCTGCTTTTTTCTATTAATGTTTATTTCCTCTGTTTGTAATCAAACAATTCATACGTGGTCAAAAAAGTGTTACAATCATCCCCAGTCTTCCCTATTTGACAAAATCCAAGCGTAAATTTACAGTAATTGAATGAGTTGCAGTACTATCACCTATGTAAAAACACAGGTCATTACTGCCGCTTGGATGCAGCTGATCAATGTATTTCCACATATCTCACAATAATTTCATGGGCAAGTTGACTGTGAGAGGGTTGAAGCTAATGCAAAGCATTATACCAATATAGTGTGCATCAACATTAGACCAGTGTAAATTTCTAACTTCTAAAAATACTGGACAGGAGATAATTTCTTACTATGCACCAGACAACATTAAAGGTATCTTAAAAATCAGATAACAAGATTCTAAGAGCAAGCTTTCAATTAACAGAATCCAGTCAAAACAGCAAATAAGTGTCCTTGATATTAAACTCTTACCTGGAATAGACGTCCTCACTGAAGACATGGTTAATCATGCTGAGGTGCTGGTCAAGTGGAGAGGCTTTAATATGCCCTCAAATTGTCACGTCATGTGTCTTTTTTTTTTTTTACTGAAACAAAACGTTACCGAACCAGTTTCCTCATTGTATCCTTGACGGCATCCCATAAGTGCCTGGTGACAGCATTCATTTTTAGCTATCAATAAAGAATCGTAAAAATTGGCATTTTAATTTTTCATTACATTAAGGCTATACATTTAGGTGACTCTTGTTTATGAAAGCTATTTCGTGCCACATTTAAAATATGAAACGACCACATAGTTCAATTATTAAACAACCACGTCTATAATTAAAACTCCACACATGAAAAGTCACCTGATTCCGTGTAGGGTCCGTGTACCATGCGTTCATTCGTTATTTAATTTTTATTACGGTTGTAAAAAAGAAAAAACATTTGTTTTGTTTGTTTTTTTAAATATCATTACAAAAATAAGTTAGCTTCTCTAAGAAAGCCCTTTAGTTCTCTTTTGTAATACCAGTAGTAATAACAGTAGTTTAGCCGTTCCAAATGTATGGTAGTGGAACATTGCAATCTTAAAACTAGCCACCCTTTGCGAAAAATAAGTTAAAGCGTAGTATACTTTTAGTTTACTTTTGGAAAATTACCAAAGTAGGCTAATGAATAAGGGCATTTGTTTCTACAATTTTTGGAACATATTTGAGAGAGATTGGCAAAGGTGTATTTGCAGATGCGAGCAACAAGTGAAGGAGAATGAACTGGAAAATGACAAGTGTATTTTGAATAAAAATGTGTTGTTCTATTTTGTATTAGTCACAATAATTTGTCCCACCAATCTTCAACATTTTATTAGTTTCATAATAATAACAATCTTATTATTATTTTTTAATGTAAATACATGTTTACAGATCATTGGTTTGAATTGGCAAGAGTGCCTGCCTTAAAACAAAAATGTGCTCTTCAAATTCCCATTCAGCTGGCAAATTTGAGTGAATGATTCATTAATGTGCTATACCCCTGGGTATGTGTCTGTTAATGAGTGTGTTGGCCACCATAAATATCTATAAATGAAGGCTCTAGATTACATGAAATGTCCCAGTCTTATTCTGTATGCTTGGCCATTGTGGGTGAAATAACTGATCTGGAATCAGTTGAGGAGGGGCAGTCCCAGCTCTGGGGGCCTGCTGAGAGGAGCAGTGATGTGTGCAGCGTGTTCAGAGCAGTTCTGTACAGCAGGACGTGTGCTCAGCTCACACTAACCCCCAGGGGAAGGCCCAGACACTGGCCCAGACACTTGACCGCTGCTCTATCCTGGGATCGAGTCAGTCCCACTGAGGGACAGCAGAACCAGCCTTCCCCACCCTGCATATGCAAATCTGAGTTTCACCCCCACAACTCCAGTTTCAGTCAACAGTTTCTCAGTCCAAAATACTGTTAGATTTTGGTGTTTTCTTTAGTAATATATTTATTCACAGTCTCAATAGTAAAACATGTATGTCTCCACTCCTTATCCTGTCTCTGTCTGGGTGTTAAGTACCCTTTCAAATGCAAGCTCTCCCCCAAAACTTAGGAGCCGAGAGCCACTGGAAAGCAACCCCAGTTGAATAGAAATTATAATGTGTAAAGAATCATTGATCTAGCCAGGAAGAGGAACCAAGAAAGGATTGAATTATCACATGTATGAAGACTTCCTCCTGGCTAGATCCCCCTTTGTTTAGAAATTGTACTTGAACTGTGCCATGTTTCTATATTGGTGTGTAAGATTGGTGAAAGCTCAGGAGAACGTACACACTACCTGGAACAACGAATAAAGAGCTGAACTTGTCTTACACCCTCAAATTTCGAAGTACCAGCAGCGAAACAGTTATAATATTGAAGAAGAAACAAGAAGTTCTTCAATACCCAACACTCAGACAGCTGTATGAACATGAGGAGGTGGAGGGGTCCTTTCTGAAGTGAGATGGGAATGGCAGGTGGCTCTACTCTACACCTGCATTACTATCGATCTCTGATTACGGATTTCATGTCTGGATGTTGGGTTTTGTTCATTCGCTTACTTCTGATACATCAATGTCAGCATAGAGGGCATTCATTGTGCAAGCAGAGAGGTGTAATAGAGAGGACAGGCAGTCGCCAAGAGGCACATCTCAAGATGTGAATGAAAAATACTGTACATGAATAATCTTTATGTCGACATGAAAGCACAACTCCTCATTTTTGTGTAAATGGAATGGACTGCCTTTATATAGCACTTTTATCGAAACTGTTTTACAATTTATGCCTGTTATTCACTCACACTCACACTCACACTCACACTCACACTCACACTCAATAAATTAAGGCTCTAAATGACATGAAATGGCGGTCAGAAGTCTATCATGAATGCAAAATGCCTCAGCTTCCAGTGGGGGTTACATCCCCTCCGAACCTTCCCCATTTGTGTCCCTATCAATTTCAAAATCAAACCTACCCCCTTGGAGAAAAGCAAACAATTTTGAAGCTTAGAAAAGAGGGGAAATCAGAGCCATTGCACAAGCATTGCAGATAGCTCGGACAACAACTTGGATCGTCCTGAAAAAGCAAGAAACCACTGGTGTACTGAGCAACATCGATCAGGTCGACCAAGGAAAACAACAGCAGTTCATGACAGAAACATTGTGAGAGCTGTGAAGAAACACCTCAAAACTTGTGTTTTTGACATCACAAACATTCTCCACAGGTTTGTTCAGTTGCTTCCTTTCGGAGGCCGAAAAAAAAGTCATATGCCGAACAATAGCCTTATTATTTGTATTATCTGTATATCATCATTATATATCATTATTTATTATGTATAATCATTAATAATGTTATTCATTTTATTGTTACTAGTAGCTTAAATGCAGCGGGAGAATTAAATATCCAGCTGGAGCAGCTCCCTGACTCTCAGTGAGGAAGACTGGGTGAAGGCAGGGTCACTGGCCTGTGAGGCCACAAAGGGCTCCCTGTCTGCCCCCCCACTGAGCAGAGCCCACTGTTCTTAGTAGGCCGGGTGGAGGCCCAGCTCACACACTCCGGTCGCACTGTTTTTACCCTGTTCTGCTCCTTACTGCTGTTACACTGAGCTGAGCCTGTGTGTGAATACTTCCTCCAGCCTGAGCTTCCAGTGCTAATATCTCACATGTGCTCTGCTTGTGTTCATTAAATAAACATGCATACTTGTGTTGTTATTTGTGTTTGTGTAATGTTGACTATGGTTGTTATAATTTAAATAGAAAAGATGTAGAGTTACATAGAAAAGCACAATTTTTTTCAAATTCTATCTGGCATATTTGAAATATATCAAACTATAATTTCTTGTGGGAGCTGGCTTAATCGTATGGGTAACAGTTAGCCTATGTTTGTTGAATGAAACAATTATTTTTACTAAATTGATGTGTAGCAAATTGTTTTTTTTGGAACATATTTGAGAGAGATTGGCAAAGGTGTATTTGCAGATGCGAGCAACAAGTGAAGGAGAATGAACTGGAAAATGACAAGTGTATTTTGAATAAAAATGTGTTGTTCTATTTTGTATTAGTCACAATAATTTGTCCCACCAATCTTCAACATTTTATTAGTTTCATAATAATAACAATCTTATTATTATTTTTTAATGTAAATACATGTTTACAGATCATTGGTTTGAATTGGCAAGAGTGCCTGCCTTAAAACAAAAATGTGCTCTTCAAATTCCCATTCAGCTGGCAAATTTGAGTGAATGATTAATTAATGTGCTATACCCCTGGGTATGTGTCTGTTAATGAGTGTGTTGGCCACCATAAATATCTATAAATGAAGGCTCTAGATTACATGAAATGTCCCAGTCTTATTCTGTATGCTGTGGGTGAAATAACTGATCTGGAATCAGTTGAGGAGGGGCAGTCCCAGCTCTGGAGGCCTGCTGAGAGGAGCAGTGATGTGTGCAGCGTGTTCAGAGCAGTTCTGTACAGCAGGACGTGTGCTCAGCTCACACTAACCCCCAGGGGAAGGCCCAGACACTGGCCCAGACACTTGACCGCTGCTCTATCCTGGGATCGAGTCAGTCCCACTGAGGGACAGCAGAACCAGCCTTCCCCACCCTGCATATGCAAATCTGAGTTTCACCCCCACAACTCCAGTTTCAGTCAACAGTTTCTCAGTCCAAAATACTGTTAGATTTTGGTGTTTTCTTTAGTAATATATTTATTCACAGTCTCAATAGTAAAACATGTATGTCTCCACTCCTTATCCTGTCTCTGTCTGGGTGTTAAGTACCCTTTCAAATGCAAGCTCTCCCCCAAAACTTAGGAGCCGAGAGCCACTGGAAAGCAACCCCAGTTGAATAGAAATTATAATGTGTAAAGAATCATTGATCTAGCCAGGAAGAGGAACCAAGAAAGGATTGAATTATCACATGTATGAAGACTTCCTCCTGGCTAGATCCCCCTTTGTTTAGAAATTGTACTTGAACTGTGCCATGTTTCTATATTGGTGTGTAAGATTGGTGAAAGCTCAGGAGAACGTACACACTACCTGGAACAACGAATAAAGAGCTGAACTTGTCTTACACCCTCAAATTTCGAAGTACCAGCAGCGAAACAGTTATAATATTGAAGAAGAAACAAGAAGTTCTTCAATACCCAACACTCAGACAGCTGTATGAACATGAGGAGGTGGAGGGGTCCTTTCTGAAGTGAGATGGGAATGGCAGGTGGCTCTACTCTACACCTGCATTACTATCGATCTCTGATTACGGATTTCATGTCTGGATGTTGGGTTTTGTTCATTCTCTTACTTCTGATACATCAATGTCAGCATAGAGGGCATTCATTGTGCAAGCAGAGAGGTGTAATAGAGAGGACAGGCAGTCGCCAAGAGGCACATCTCAAGATGTGAATGAAAAATACTGTACATGAATAATCTTTATGTCGACATGAAAGCACAACTCCTCATTTTTGTGTAAATGGAATGGACTGCCTTTATATAGCACTTTTATCGAAACTGTTTTACAATTTATGCCTGTTATTCACACACACACACACACACACACACACACACTCACACTCACACTCACACTCACACTCACACTCACACTCACACTCACACTCACACACGGCGACTGGCTGCCATAAAAGACTCCAACCAGCTCATTGGGAAGTGGGGGTTCAGTGCTCTTGCTCAGATACACTTTGACACATGCACAGGATGGGAGATCGAACCAGACGACTGCTCATACCTCCTCAGCTAATGCCACCCCTAACTCTGTACTCAGCCAGAGATTAGATGGAGGTGATAGGAGATTGTGGGTGAAATAACTGATCTGAAATCAGTTGAGGAGGGGCAGTCCCAGCTCTGGGGGCCTGCTGAGAGGAGCAGTGATGTGTGCAGTGTGTTCAGAGCAGTTCTGTACAGCAGGACGTGTGCTCAGCTCACACTAACCCCCAGGGGAAGGCCCAGACACTGGCCCAGACACTTGACCGCTGCTCTATCCTGGGATCGAGTCAGTCCCACTGAGGGACAGCAGAACCAGCCTTCCCCACCCTGCATATGTAAATCTGAGTTTCACCCCCACAACTCCAGTTTCAGTCAACAGTTTCTCAGTCCAAAATACTGTTAGATTTTGGTGTTTTCTTTAGTAATATATTTATTCACAGTCTCAATAGTAAAACATGTATGTCTCCACTCCTTATCCTGTCTCTGTCTGGGTGTTAAGTACCCTTTCAAATGCAAGCTCTCCCCCAAAACTTAGGAGCCGAGAGCCACTGGAAAGCAACCCCAGTTGAATAGAAATTATAATGTGTAAAGAATCATTGATCTAGCCAGGAAGAGTAACCAAGAAAGGATTGAATTATCACATGTATGAAGACTTCCTCCTGGCTAGATCCCCCTTTGTTTAGAAATTGTACTTGAACTGTGCCATGTTTCTATATTGGTGTGTAAGATTGGTGAAAGCTCAGGAGAACGTACACACTACCTGGAACAACGAATAAAGAGCTGAACTTGTCTTACACCCTCAAATTTCGAAGTACCAGCAGCGAAACAGTTATAATATTGAAGAAGAAACAAGAAGTTCTTCAATACCCAACACTCAGACAGCTGTATGAACATGAGGAGGTGGAGGGGTCCTTTCTGAAGTGAGATGGGAATGGCAGGTGGCTCTACTCTACACCTGCATTACTATCGATCTCTGATTACGGATTTCATGTCTGGATGTTGGGTTTTGTTCATTCTCTTACTTCTGATACATCAATGTCAGCATAGAGGGCATTCATTGTGCAAGCAGAGAGGTGTAATAGAGAGGACAGGCAGTCGCCAAGAGGCACATCTCAAGATGTGAATGAAAAATACTGTACATGAATAATCTTTATGTCGACATGAAAGCACAACTCCTCATTTTTGTGTAAATGGAATGGACTGCCTTTATATAGCACTTTTATCGAAACTGTTTTACAATTTATGCCTGTTATTCACACACACACACACACACACACACACACACACACACACACACACACACACACACACACACACACACACACACACACACACACACACACACACTCACACTCACACTCACACTCACACTCACACACGGCGACTGGCTGCCATAAAAGACTCCAACCAGCTCATTGGGAAGTGGGGGTTCAGTGCTCTTGCTCAGATACACTTTGACACATGCACAGGATGGGAGATCGAACCAGACGACTGCTCATACCTCCTCAGCTAATGCCACCCCTAACTCTGTACTCAGCCAGAGATTAGATGGAGGTGATAGGAGATTGTGGGTGAAATAACTGATCTGAAATCAGTTGAGGAGGGGCAGTCCCAGCTCTGGGGGCCTGCTGAGAGGAGCAGTGATGTGTGCAGTGTGTTCAGAGCAGTTCTGTACAGCAGGACGTGTGCTCAGCTCACACTAACCCCCAGGGGAAGGCCCAGACACTGGCCCAGACACCTGACCGCTGCTCTATTCTGGGATTGAGTCAGTCCCACTGAGGGACAGCAGAACCAGTCTGCCCCACCTTGCATATGCAAATCTGAGTTTCACCCCCACAACTCAACAGTTTCTCAGTCCAAAATACCCAATACTCAGACAGCTGTTTGAACATGAGGAGGTGGAGGGGTCCTTTCTGATGGGAGATGGGAATGGCAGGTGGCTCTACACTACACCTGCTTCACTATTGATCTCTGATTACGGATTTCATGTCTGGATGTTGGGCTTTGTTCATTCTCTTACCTCTGATACACCAATGTCAGCATAGAGGGCATTCATTGTGCAAGCAGAGAGGTGTAATAGAGAGGACAGGCAGTCGCCAAGAGGCACATCTCAAGATGTGAATGAAAAATACTGTACATGAATAATCTTTATGTCGACATGAAAGCACAACTCCTCATTTTTGTGTAAATGGAATGGACTGCCTTTATATAGCATTTTTATCGAAACTGTTTTACAATTTATGCCTGTTATTCACCCATTCACACACTCACACACACACACACACACACACACACACACCAACGGCGACTGGCTGCCATAAAAGACTCCAACCAGCTCATTGGGAAGTGGGGGTTCAGTGCTCTTGCTCAGATACACTTTGACACATGCACAGGATGGGAGATCGAACCAGACGACTGCTCATACCTCCTCAGCTAATGCCACCCCTAACTCTGTACTCAGCCAGAGATTAGATGGAGGTGATAGGAGATTGTGGGTGAAATAACTGATCTGGAATCAGTTGAGGAGGGGCAGTCCCAGCTCTGGAGGCCTGCTGAGAGGAGCAGTGATGTGTGCAGCGTGCTCAGAGCAGTTCTGTACAGCAGGACGTGTGCTCAGCTCACACTAACCCCCAGGGGAAGGCCCAGACACTGGCCCAGACACCTGACCGCTGCTCTATTCTGGGATTGAGTCAGTCCCACTGAGGGACAGCAGAACCAGTCTGCCCCACCTTGCATATGCAAATCTGAGTTTCACCCCCACAACTCAACAGTTTCTCAGTCCAAAATACCCAATACTCAGACAGCTGTTTGAACATGAGGAGGTGGAGGGGTCCTTTCTGATGGGAGATGGGAATGGCAGGTGGCTCTACACTACACCTGCTTCACTATTGATCTCTGATTACGGATTTCATGTCTGGATGTTGGGCTTTGTTCATTCTCTTACCTCTGATACACCAATGTCAGCATAGAGGGCATTCATTGTGCAAGCAGAGAGGTGTAATAGAGAGGACAGGCAGTCGCCAAGAGGCACATCTCAAGATGTGAATGAAAAATACTGTACATGAATAATCTTTATGTCGACATGAAAGCACAACTCCTCATTTTTGTGTAAATGGAATGGACTGCCTTTATATAGCATTTTTATCGAAACTGTTTTACAATTTATGCCTGTTATTCACACACTCACACACACACACACACACACACACACACACACACACCAACGGCGACTGGCTGCCATAAAAGACTCCAACCAGCTCATTGGGAAGTGGGGGTTCAGTGCTCTTGCTCAGATACACTTTGACACATGCACAGGATGGGAGATCGAACCAGACGACTGCTCATACCTCCTCAGCTAATGCCACCCCTAACTCTGTACTCAGCCAGAGATTAGATGGAGGTGATAGGAGATTGTGGGTGAAATAACTGATCTGGAATCAGTTGAGGAGGGGCAGTCCCAGCTCTGGAGGCCTGCTGAGAGGAGCAGTGATGTGTGCAGCGTGCTCAGAGCAGTTCTGTACAGCAGGACGTGTGCTCAGCTCACACTAACCCCCAGGGGAAGGCCCAGACACTGGCCCAGACACTTGACCGCTGCTCTATTCTAGGATTAAGTCAGTCCCACTGAGGGACAGCAGAACCAGCCTTCCCCACCCTGCATACGCAAATCTGAGTTTCACCCTCACAACTCACAGTTTCTCAGTCCAAAATACCCAACACTCAGACAGCCGTTTGAACATGAGGAGGTGGAGGGGTCCTTTCTGAAGGGAGATGGGAATGGCAGGTGGCTCTACTCTACACCTGCTTTACTATTGATCTCTGATTACGGATTTCATGTCTGGATGTTGGGTTTTGTTAATTCTCTTACTTCTGATACATCAATGTCAGCATAGAGGGCATTCATTGTGCAAAAATAATGTACATGAATAATCTTTATGTTTTCATGAAAGCACATTGATAGAAAATGTAGTAGATAAAGGATTATGTCCCTCCTTAACGATGGAAGTGCAAGTTCTAAAGAAGCTTAAGACTGAAATGGCTACTCGATAAATTACTCAGTAAAATCTCCCTGGAGGGTTGGTCCAAATTGGCTTTGTTTCAGCCCAGGGATTTATGGGAGGGAATGCAGCGTTTGTTGCTGTCCTGGCTCCTGTGGCATGCTCTCTGCACACATGTATGATTGGCCATCCTCCACCGCTATTCAGCTTGTGCACAGCTCATGGCTGTGGTGTGAAAATAAACTGCTGACAGAAACTGTGCATTGAGGAGGAGAACCGCGAGCTGTCTTCACTCACTTGACGTGGCAGGAGGAGCGTATATCAGCATGCTTGGACATAGGTTGCAAATTGGGCGGGATTGGAGGTGACAAATTTAAAATCAAGAAAATCCCTGGACAACCAATTAAAAGCCAAAGCTTAACTCACATGAAATATTATGCTTCCATCAATATAAACTTCATGTTCATCCTTAACTTTTGAGAAAATCATTATCATTTGTTTTGGAACAAAACAGCAGGCACTGTACGTATTGTGGGTTTTTAAAGAGTGGTGAAGTAATCCCTGTCTGTATGGTACGTGTAAAACTACTTCAGTGTCCTGTAGTCACATAGTTATAAAAAAATCTGGCTGAACCACCAAAAACTATACATTTCTACAGTCCAATTTGAAAATCCCTAACAGAAAATAGTGCATTGACTAATTCCACTGGTTGTTAGTGTTTTTTAGATCAATCAGACTATGATTGACACAAAAAATGCTAGAGCTGGTGCTTTTCCTTTGAGACATGTTCAGTTTTGTGAATGAAATTAACTGACAAGCTGCATGGTGGTGCGGAGTTGTATGAAGTTTTGAAAAAGTGATTTTTTAGCAATTGTAAAAAACTGTCATTATAACAACAAAATTATAGGTACAAAGTGGGGGGAAAAAATCCTGAACTGCAGTGAAAGACACTGGACACCCCACCTCTCTGAAGGAGTACTTGCCTGCCATTCCATTGACCACCTCTAGATCCTCTTCCTCCTCCTCTCACTGCTGGATCTCTATCTAACATGGATCATCTGATTGCTGCATGTTGTTGAAGGTGGATACACATCCTTAGACCTGCTCTTAATACTATGTAAAATCTATCATCAGTCATTTGACCTCCAGCTCAAACGTGCATGTCAAAAATGTTGAAAACCCCTGTGACAAAAGATGGTGATGAAATCTTACATAAAAGACTGTAATTGGAGTCAATTTATTTATCCTAAAACATTCATGATCGAAACATGGAATGTTGTTACAAGTAATCTGTTTTCATAAATCTATGCTTTTTTGAAGTAATGTTCCAGTTACTTATCATTTTGAGTAGTTGGATACATTGGTAGTTAAATGCATTGAAATGAATGAAAAGAAAGTATTTTCAAATGTAATATGTGTATTTTATTTTGAAATGCTAATACTTTGAACATTTTGAATTTTGATTATCCATTTTCAGTTTTGGGTCTACAGTTAAAAAATGACCTCAAGGGAACAAACACCCAGCAGACATTAGAAATGCCCAAACTCTAACCACTTTTAAAACATTCATGTTCTGTGCTATATATACTTAAATCTTTGCTGTTTTACCTGTTCTTTTCACTTTAACTTGTTTTTAATTCTAATTTACTTTAATAACACTTTTATGGAACGTCCTTCTATGAATTATGGAAAGTGCTTGGAGTTGCCTTAAGTTTATTTGTATAGCATATTTCATACATGACTTGACTATTCAGGCCATGAAACCAGCCTTATTTCTGTGATGGTACTACCCCTAGCAGTAGAGTACCATCGGAGATTGATACTGACCATTCCTATAGCTGAAGCTGACTGCCTTTCTGCAGGGTGTGGATGAAACTCACACGTACTGTAAGCCATGACAACCTATTTTAGTACCCAGCTGAAAAAAGAATGCAGTATACGTTTTAATAAACTAATTTTAAAACTATTATAGTGAAATAAAGATTAATATATATATATATATATATATATATATATATATATATATATATATATATATATATATATATATATATATATATATATATATGTATGATATAATATGATTAACATTTAACATTTAAAGTGATAAAAGGGTTACATTCAAAATAATATGAATGTATCAGGAGACTGTACTCCAATAAGGCACATTGAAAATACTAAAAATCTGACCTATTTTATTTATATTTTGAAAGGCACCTGTATAATGTCTTTTGGCAGTTCTAAATTGAACAGCTCTGCTGGTATGGTGGAGCCTAGCTCTGGCATGTAGTGGTTCATCCCTCTCCTCCTGTTCCTCTGCCCTTCCTCCTGTTCCTCTGCCCTTCCTCCTTTCCTTCAGTTTGGTTAGTGTGGAGAATTATTCCAGAGGAAAAGTGGTTATTAAAATGGGACTAGCTGTGCTGTGAAAGTAAGGGCACTAGTTGTTGCTGTTGAACACGCCGTGGAAACCGTAAGGCATGTTTACAGGAACCTCGGCTCTGCCAAGCTCTTTAAACGTTCTGGCATCCAGGACCAAAAGGAAAGTGCTGTTTTCCTGGATAAAATGAGAGCACGTGATTAGGGAAGCAAGAATCCTTAGACTAAAGCCTTTTTACATTTCCGACAGTTCATCACAGGCATTTAGCAGGGGCTCTTAGCTTTGCATATCAGGTGAATATTTACGGAAGCAATTCAGGTTATGTACATTTCTGAAAAGGTGCAAAGGCAGCAACCTTTGGCTTACAGGCCCAGTTCTAACAGCTATCCCCTGATGATTCTTCTTAAACAATCACCTCTTCCACTCTCAAATCACAGTCAATCCCTCATTTATCCATCCATCTTTGAGAATGTCATTTAACATTTTATTTCCATTCTCACCATGTCTATTCCAATAATTCATGCTTAAATAACCATCAGCATTGCCTCCACATAAATAAAAAAATGGGGATAAATGTGGAGTTATTCAATATAAATAATGTATACAATGGAATCCATTGTATCCATTTCTTTGCCACGGCCATATTGTTTTACACCATTTAAACTGGGAAAGAATTAAGTTCAAAGACAGCAATGAGTGGTTGCAAGTGTACAGAGCGATTAGTTGGTGCTAACTAGATACGCTGCCCAAGCCCATTGAATTAGGAGACCATTAAATATAAATTTAAGAATAGCTTAAAGCAAACCAAACTTGCAATCATGAATAATCATAGGACCATCATCTCATCTCTAAAATAAAAAAGGTGAATGTAGAACATCTACAACCATACAAGTACAGTTTCATGGTGACACTTGTATAGTAGTTAGGACAAGTCACAATTTTATATTATCGTCATACTGTAATTATAACAGCTACATAAGAAATATTCCCATTGTTGTGAATGATTAATAATCATTGTAATGGCGATTGTGTTCATGAGGACTGTCTGACCTTGGTGGGAGTGAGGACCACAGACAGTATGACTCCATCTTCCTCTGTGTATTATTAATAATCATGGTAATTAGGAGTGAGTGTCTGACCTTGGTGGGAGTGAGGACCACAGACAGAATGACTCCATCTTCCTGTGTATTATTAATAATCATGGCGATTAGGAGTGTCTGACCTTGGTGGGAGTTAGGACCACAGACAGAATGACTCCATCTTCCTCTGTGTATTATTAATAATCATGGTAATTAGGAGTGAGTGTCTGACCTTGGTGGGAGTGAGGACCACAGACAGAATGACTCCATCTTCCTCTGTGTATTATTAATAATCATGGCGTTTAGGAGTGTCTGACCTTGGTGGGAGTGAGGACCACAGACAGAATGACTCCATCATCTTCCTCTGTGGCGTTGGGCGATGGAACAAAGACCGGCTCAGAAGGGAAAAGCCCGGGGTGATGCCACACCTGAAGTCACAGAACAAACTGTTGTTAACATCAAATCCTGCACATACCCATCAGCACCTTCACGCAAATGGGACATACTGCAATATGTGGCATGTGTGGACTCACTGAGCACTTTATTAGGCATTTATTAGACTAATTATTATTCTTTTGACTGGTGTAGACTATTTATCGACTTAAAGTTATGATGTGTTGTGTGTTCAGAGATGCTCTTCGTTGTGTGGTCATTTGCGTTACTGTCACCGTCCAGTCAGCTTTGACCAGTCTGGCCATTCTCCTCTGACTTCACTCATTAACAAGGCATATCTGTCTGCAGAACTGCTGCTCACTGGATTATTTTTTATTTCTTTTTTTTGCACCATTCTTTGTATACATATAGCAGGCATATTTACTTCACTTTACAGTCTGATGTGTCACCACTTGTGTCCCAGAATCAAAAAGTGTTACATGAAAGGATGAAAAGTTTCTTTACAGAGTTAATGGGCGTCTTCTGAAGTCACAAAAATCACAAAGTAAAGTTACATTTAAAAAAATAATAAAATGGAAAAAACACTTTAAACTGAGATGTGACCTTCAGTCGTTTCCCCTGGAGGTCCATCTTGAGGAGAGAATCCCCCAGGAGGTGTCTGAACCCACAGCCGTAGAAGTAGCGGTATGGTCCGGCGTTGAATTTTGCATAGTTAATCCGTGGGAATTCCAGGCCCCCATACTCATGGAGGTCTTCAGAATAGAGATTTTCATGGGTACAGAACACCTGCAGAGAGCAGGTGACCAAGACATGTCTCAAACAGACCATTAAAACATGACTATCCAGAACATTTAGGTTTGTAGCACTGGTGTTCTAAGAATTGGTAGATTATATATTTACATAAACAAGTTGGTGTACAAATGCAAAAACTGTCACATAAGAAAGGACAGTCTGTACTTTAAAGTTACTGTAAAGTTGCTGGAACATAGAAATATAATTAATGAATTAAAAGTAATGTAAATAACTATAACACACATTTCAAGTCAGACATAAAGTCTGTATTGAAAGCAATGTCAGGATTGTATGGGCGTGGTCGGGACTGCCTCATCACCCCACCTCCCTCCTCCATTCCTTCCAAAATGTAACACCCCCCCAAGTAAATTGCATTGGAGAAGGAGGGAGACTGGGAGAGGGACCAGGTCGGTAGTGGGATTAAGAGCTGAAAAATAGCCCCCCTATCGGGATTGGAAACCTGCACATTGTTGTGAGGCAGCACTGTTATCCACTGCCATAGGGCCATTCTGTACAAAATGAACCAGAGGTGGGGGGGTGGGGGTTGACCACTCCAATTTTGCTCAAACTTTGTGTAAATGTTTTTTTATACATTCAATAGAGAACATGCAAGACATTAGCCTCATTGGATTTGTCATTCTAAAGATGTTGGCTCTTAAATAAAGGGGGGTGGCACCCAGAAAGTTCCACACTTTCGAGAGGAAATTTGGCTTTCTGCGGAATTTATAGTGCAATAGGTTTGGTATTAAAGCAGGGAAATGCCTAAAAACGTGTACTTCTTTCAGATCAACTCTGATTTTCATAATTCATAGGTTTCAATATTTGATGGCTTATTACATAAACACCACTTGGTGTATGACTTCCAAACTTCTAAGGCTATTAGATACAGCCACAAGGAAAAAAGATATATAAAATTAATAAAAATTATGCAATGCCAAATTTGGTTCCGGCCAGAATATGACCAAAAAGCATATTCAACAAAGTAGTTTGGTGGAAAATTTCCAATCAAAATGTAACTGGATGTAATTAAAACGGTATAATAGACCTGCTTTTAAATTTTGTAGTACATGTTTTCAGGTTTTTCCATGCTTTAATGCCAAAGATATGACACTTCAAAATCAAACTGCAATTTCCACTTGCAAGTGACTTTGTGGGTGCCACCCCCGCCTGTTTTAAGAGTATAAAGGCACCTGTATACCTATAAAGTATTTACACAGTTTGAGCCAAATTGGAGGGGGTCACCCCCCACACCTCAGGGTGATTTTTCACAAAATGACCCACAGCTATGGAAGGAGATATACAATGAGACTGGATGTCATCAAGGATCCTGACCCAATAGTAAATACCCTAATTCAAGTGACTTGCAGCCATTCACAGATTTTCATTTACAGTCACTAAAGTTGTCTTCATTTCAATTTCCTGTGCTGGATCCAAAACAACAAAAAACTGCCCAAATGGATTGTACCAGATATAAAAACAATATTTTAACTTCTTGGAGTTGGAGAAAGACCTTTCATATAAAGGCTTTGTCATGCAGTCCACCGGCACCTGATCGACCAGTGGGGGGCGCTGGAAAGCGATGAAACACAGACCCCTAACTAACTGAATCCTGATGTACCCTGGGCGACAATCATGAATTGCATTGACCTACCAGCCAGTTAGCATTGGCACAGTTTGGATCTGATCCGAGAACTCATCCATGCGTCTCAACTGAATGAGCCCCCAAAATTATACTCTTGAATACCAATATATTCAGTGAAAAAAGTAACACGTAATTTTCTTTCCCAAAACAATTAATGTCAAAAGCTTTCAAACCCCCGTTTTCAATACTTTGGACAACCTTGCAACAACAGCACAACTGAGGGGACTTATGTACATTACATTTTACATTTTAGTCATTTGGCAGACGCTTTTAATCCAAAGCGACTTACAAGTGCATAGGTTCTACCATAAGTCAGAGCATCACATCCAGAAACTAGCAAAATACACAGGAAATGCTGTTCTAAACATAGTTGTCATCAGAAGTGCTTTTTTTTTGGGGGGGGGGGGGGGGGGGGGGGGGTAGACAAGGATAGGGATATCAGAAAGGAGGGGCAGGGGAAATCAGGAGGGAGGACTAAGGTAGAGTTTGAAAAGGTGGGTTTTGAGTCTGCGTCGAAATAGGGGGAGGGATTCTGCTGTTCTGACAGTGGTAGGCAAGTCATTCCACCACTGAGGAACCAGAACGGAAAACAGGCGTGAACGTGCAGCTCGACCGCCAGGTGCAGGTAGAGAGGGAACCGTAAGGCGACCAGAGCTGGCAGACCGGAGTGGTCTAGCTGGGGAGTAGGGAGTGATCAGGGATTGTATGTAAGGTGGGGCAGTCCCCTTAGCAGCCTGAAATGCCAACACTAGGGCCTTGAAACGTATGCGTGCGGCAATAGGAAGCCAGTGGAGGCCAATGAGAAGCGGGGTGACATGAGCCGACCTGGGCTGACTGGTGATCAGGCGGGCTGCAGCATTCTGGACCAGCTGGAGGGGCTTGATGGCACACGCTGGGAGACCGGCTAGGAGGGAGTTGCAGTAATCCAGGCGGGAAATGACGAGTGCCTGGACTAGGAGCTGGGTGGCTTTCTCAGTCAGGAGATGACGGATACGGCGTATATTATACAGAAAGAACCTGCAGGTTCTGGCAGTGGAGGATACTTGCGGAGCCAGGGTGAGGCAGTTATCAAGAGTCACCCCAAGATTCTTCACCGTACGGGAGGAGGAAACTACAAAGTCCTCAACAGTCAATGAGAGGTCGATTGACGGAGAGGACTTAGCAGGGATGTAGAGAAGCTCAGTTTCGGCAAGGTTGAGCTTCAGGTGATGGGAAGTCATCCACGCAGAGATATCAGCCAAGCAGGCAGAGATCCGTGTGGTGATTTCGGTGTCGGGGGGGAAGGAAATGAAGAGTTGGGTGTCAACAGCGTAGGAATGATAAGAAAAGCCGTGGGAAGAGATAACAGAACCAAGAGACATGGTGTATAGCGAGAAGAGGAGAGGCCCAGAGTTGTATGAGAACAGTGATCAATATTGGAGGGGGCATCAAAAAATAACTTATCCATAGGAACAGATACCAAAGATACAAAACACAGATACACATGACGAAAAGGACTGGTACAATACCTTGTCCTTGGAAACCTTGACAGCAGTGGCCAGGCTGGAGGGAATGGTGTTCAGATTCTGATGAATTGGCGTATCGTCGTCCACATTGAGAGGAAAGACGAATCGGCGAGGGAAGGCTTTGGGCACGGACTCGTACAGCTGATATGGAAAAAAAGATGAAATGCACACACATTTTAACACATGCATTTCTACTTTATTTTGTCCAGGGCCTCTCCATATTTGTGCAGATGCTGGATTGAGTAATTCAGGGGTGGCTGCTGAGCTGAAAATTGAGGAAGCAGTGAAGTGCCCTTTATACTCATAACAAATCTGGTTTTCTATCAATAATTTACCATGACTTGCAATAGAGATGAATACCAGATACCAATGATTTTGAAATGCAGGTTGTGTTAGCCTTTACTGCGAGTTGTGCTGAAAGATAATGTGGCAGTTTTTGTGAGGCACAAAAAAAGATTCACCACTCTGAAGTGTTTACAATTTAATTTAATTTATTCTCCCTAAAAGTATGTGAAGAATCTGTGTTTACCTGCCAATTGATTATTCAGACCATTGGCACACGTGAAAAAAAAGGAAAATGGCTGCAAACAGGTCAAGACCAATAATCAATTTTAGGGGATATTTTCTGCCACGTGGTTTCAGCTCAGCAGCTGCAGCTTAAGAAGTTGTGTTTGCATGTCTATGTGGTTTTGCCTTTTTCTGCGTTACCTGGTCCAAGGCCTGTCCGGATTTTCGCAGGTTCTGAATGAGGAAATCATTGATGGCCCCCCCATCATCACTGCCGCACAGGTCCAGCAGCAGGAAACCATCCTCCTCGAAGGCGTTGATCTGATGGAAGTTGGCCATTGCCTTGGCGTGGTACTTCACAGAGAATGGCTGAGATGCAGAGGGAGAGATTCAGTCACACCTTACACACTGTACCCTGATAATTAGAGGTCAGCAGCCCTGGCCCTGGAGGGCCACAGGGTCTCCAGTTTAATTTCCCCCTGAAAAAACAGCAACCATTTTAGATCCAAGAATCTACGTGGAGGTGAGATCTGTGTGGACAACTGCTTTAACTTAAGTACCGAGAACCAGCAGGCCCTGCATCCCTCCGTGAGCCGTGCTCATCATCCCTGATAACAAAATAATGTGGCTGATCACTTCTTCTTCTGTGTAATGGGATGCAAAATTTGAATGACTGGACAGAGCCAATGAGACCTACGCAAAGGTTAAAGGAGGGTCAGCCAACCCTGGTCCTGGAGAGCCACAGGGTTTACTGGTTTTTGTTGATTCGATTTTATTATAGCACTAATTAAGCCATGTCACCACATTTTGTGCAGAAAATAGTTATGCACTATAACCTAAAGGTCAAAAGTTTTGCATTTTATTTGGAGACCAGCCCACATCCGTAATGCGGAAGTAGGTTTTCACCTATTTCTAAGCTAGTCAAAGCCCAGTCTCTGACATCTTCTTGAGTGGTGGGTATTCAAACCAATCTGATATGACTGCATAAATTATCCTGCAAGGGTCTGCAAAACTCAGGCCATGCCAATGTATCTCCAGAACCCCAGGCTGTAAACTCCTGGTGAGCCCCCAGCTCAAACCTTCCCAGTGTGCTTGCTGATCAGGTGGAACACAGTATCCAAACTGGGGTCCCAGTAGATGCCATCATTAATGGGCTTCCCACGCAGTTTGGAGGTGACTATCTTCAACAGGTCCATCTTCATGGGCTGTTCTATGAACACCACGTAATTCTGTGACATTGCTGAAACAGAAACAGCCAGATGATACCTCCATTCATACATTGTCGTGAAAAACCATTTATGGTTTTCCTCTAAAATTGCATTTTGTCACACTGAATGGTTTCAGATCAAATATCAACTATATGAAATATCAAACACCCATATCACCCCAGTGAAAAAGTAATAGCCCCATTAAACTTAACTGATTGCACCACCTTTAGCAGCAATAACTGCAACCAAATAATTCCTATAATTTGAGATCAGCCTTTCACATTGCTGTGGAGGAATTCTAGCCAACTCTTCTTGGCAGAACAGCTTTAATTCAGACAAATTGGTAGGTTTTTGAGCATGAACTGCCCATAGCAGGTCCTGCCACAGCATTTCTATTGGGTTAAAGACTACTACAAAGCAGATGTGGACTTGCTTTTGTGTTTTGCATCATTGTCTTGCTGCATAACCCAATTACACTTCAAGTTCACTATATTTATGACCGGACACTCTCCTTAAGAATTTTCCAGTAGAGAGCAGACATCAGGAACAGGAGACAGGAGTGGCAGCAGAAGACTCACCAAAGCTGTGGTAGTAAGAAGGTCTGCCTCTGTCCGCTGAAGGGATAGTACACAGCACTTCAGCACCCTCTAGAGTCTCGGAAGGTCCCGCCTTCTCAGCAGGCACACGGATGATGTTGTAGAAGGCCCCTGAGAATCACAGCACACAACCATCAAACGTGAGCAGTAACTCAAGGCACTGACAATTCTGGGTCTCCTGGGTTAGTGTAACTGCAGCTGCTGTTGTAAAAGAGGCTGGTACCATTCAAAATAAATTAACAGTGTGGTATGGGTTTGGTCTCTGTCACTGCCCATTTTTTCCTCCCCTTTAAAAAACCTCTGATTTCCAGGCTTTTGGTAACCCATTACTGACCATACAGCACTGGCTGGAAACCCCACTGTATCCCAACCTCTCCCTTGCCTCCACAGCAAGCCATTAAGCCATGTGGTCACTGTGCAATTGAGATTCATCAGGGAATGTCCTGTGCTACAGGCATGTCAAAAAGTTTATTTCAGGCAGAATGTTTTATGGAAGATCTTTCAAATGATTGATGAAACTCACTGTACATTAGATTGTCATCGTTCAAATTAATGTTTGTTAAAATTAATGTAAAAAAAAGGCAGTAATGATCATTAGATGATTGAGGTTTCCACAATCAATTCTTGGGGTAACATTGGGGTAATATTTCAATCAGGTCTCCATTTGAATCAACACAAAAACTAAGACATCTAAAAATCCAGGAAAGGCAGAAATGGCAAGGCTACTTCAATTCACTTCATACTTGTTTGAAGTGCATATAAGTCTCTTTAGTCTCTGCAGTGTGTCCTGCACTGGAGCTTATTGGCAGCTTTTCAGCATGTTGAATCAGCGGCGGAGGCAGAGAGAGGCCTCTGATTCGGATGGATTCAGACTACATTGTATGGGGTTATTATAGTATGCATTAAGCATCAGCAAAATTAGAGAAAGCAAATGCATTGCAATACTGACTTATATCGATCTAAACATGTCAATATATTCCCATGTAAGGAGTTCAACTTATTACCAACTTATCTCTCTCCTAGCCGGTCTCCCAGCGTGTGCCATCAAGCCCCTCCAGCTGGTCCAGAATGCTGCAGCCCGCCTGATCACCAATCAGCCCAGGTCGGCTCATGTCACCCCGCTTCTCATTGGCCTCCACTGGCTTCCCATTGCCGCACGCATCCGTTTCAAGGCCCTAGTGTTGGCATTTCAGGCTGCTAAGGGGACTGCCCCACCTTACATACAATCCCTGATCACTCCCTACTCCCCAGCTAGACCACTCCGGTCTGCCAGCTCTGGTCGCCTTACGGTTCCCTCTCTACGTGCACCTGGCGGTCGAGCTGCACGTTCACGCCTGTTTTCCGTTCTGGTTCCTCAGTGGTGGAATGACCTGCCTACCACTGTCAGAACAGCAGAATCCCTCCCCCTATTTCGACGCAGACTCAAAACCCACCTTTTCAAACTCTACCGTAGTCCTCCCTCCTGACTTCCCCTGCCCCTCCTTTCTGATATCCCTATCCTTGTCTAACCCCCCCCCCCAAAAAAAAAAAAAAAAAAAAAAAAAAACCTTCTGATGACAACTATGTTTAGAACAGCATTTCCTGTGTATTTTGCTAGTTTCTGGATGTGATGCTCTGACTTATGGTACAACCTATGCACTTGTAAGTCGCTTTGGATTAAAAGCGTCTGCCAAATGACTAAAATGTAAAATGTAAAATGTACCAGACTCTGAGCTATTGGGTCGACATCATTTATCATCAATAAATGTTTAGTCTGGATAACACCGTCCCAGGTTGTGGGGTTTGCATTTTGCCATTTTTCAGCTCCTTATCACTCTTCCCAGTTTTCCCTCCTACTCCAATACAATTCACTTGTGGGTGGCACATTTTGGGAGGAGTGGAGAAGGGGGTTGGGGTAGTGAGGCAGTCCAGACCACACTCATACAATCCTGATGTTGTTCACAATAGAGATTTCACGTCCAACCCATTATTTACATAATTGTGAATAGATATGTGGTGGATGTGTAGTGGATACACCCCTCTGTAATTATATATGGTCATTTCAACAATTGCCAGCCCATTTACAGTCACTTTAAGCCCTCATCACTGGCCCTGGCTCCAGTCAGGGAGAACGGCCAGGTTAATGAGGACCAGCAGATCTCACATTATCGTACTTTTGGCTCATCGTTGCGATTCACTTCACAGTTGGGTTGGAACCACATTACATTGCTCACCCATACAGAATCAATCATCCATTCAGGTCATCTGAGAAGGCCATGCTGGCTACTGCACATGCACTTGTTTAAAAAGTGGGTCAACTGAGGCACAGGAACCCAAAACAATTATTGTTGATTTCCACAAATAAACTAATCTGATAATGTGTAGCTATTCCATCCACCCACATGACATACTGTAATTTCATTTCTCACAATTAAATTTAGCGGTGTTTAGAGGTTGATAAATTGCAGCACTGCATTGCATATCAACCCATGGACATGCTTAACTTCAGCAAATAGATTTTTCCAGGAAACCCCTCCAAATATCAAAGATAAGTACTTTGCGAGGCCTAGGGCCTTGAATCGGATGCGTGCGGCAATAGGAAGCCAGTGAAGGCCAGTGAGGAGTGGGACAATGCAGGAATGTCACACTGACCTCTAGCGGTGTAGGAATTGCCCATGTTGTATGTCGTTCCATCAGGGTCATACTGGGGATGGGCTGTGGCTGCATTCACAGCGATGAACTTGCTCCAGTCCACCTTCAGAAAGGAAAGATGGGGTTAAATATCAAATGCTACTAAAAAGGCATGTTAAAGATGTCAAACCATCATTACTTATTAAAAGAACCAAAGAGCAGAAACCTCTATGAAACCATTTCATCAGTTGAGACTAAATTTTATTCCACTGACAGTAATAAGGATATACTGCCTTTATGATCATGTTTACTGCCAACAAAGAGGACATTAAAACTGATCTGTGTAACAGTTTAGCAGTTGCCAATTAGAAGTCAGCTGCCCAGCCCTCGTTTAAAAGATAACATACTGTATAAAATACACACCTTTCCTGCGTATAATTTTGAAGAAAGTAAATACCTAATAAAGTGCTCACTGCATGTATTCATTACACTTATCATTTATAATTATTGGTCTTCTGCTGCTGTAGCCTATCCATTTAGAGGTTTGATGTGTTTTGCTCTTCTGCAAACCACAGTTGTAATGCGTTATTATTTGCATTACTGTCAACTTCCTGTCAGCTTTGACCAGTCTGGCCCTTCTCCTCTGATCTCTCTTATTAACAACGTGTTTTTGCCTGCAAAACTGCTGCACACCAGACACTTTTTTTTCCCCGCACCATTCTCTGCAAACACTAGAGACTGTTGAGCATGAAAACTTGAAGCACGTGACCTCTGACACTTTGTTCCCACAGGTTTCCTTATCACTTTCTTCCTAAATTCAAAATGACACAAAGACCCTATGCTGTCACTTTTTTCACTTGGGAATGTTTAAGCTTAAGATTACAAAATCGACACTCTGTGACCTAGACCTGTACACCAGCTTGTTAATGTTAATATTTAATCAGCCAATCATGTGGCTGAAACTAAATGCATAAAAGCATCCGGATCTGGTTATTAGGTTCAGCTGTTGCTCAGACCAAATGTCATGAGGAAGTGGGGAAGAAATGTGATCGAAGTAGCTTTGTCCGAGGAATGATTGTTGGTGCCAGACAGGGTAGTTGAGTATATCAGAAACTTCTGATCTCCTGAGATTTTCATGCTCAACAGTCTCTAGTGTTTGCAGAGAATGGTGCGGGAAAAAAAAAAAAAAAAAAAAAAAGTTCACAGAAAAATTCCAACTGGGAGCAGGGCATCATTTTGCCCGTGTACACTATTAAACTGAAAGCTTGAAAACTACCAGACCTGGAAATGGAAGATTATATAATATACGGTGGAAACTTCTTTTTTTTCTTTTTTTTAAATAAATAAAACTTATGAGTGCCCATGAAATGAATTACCTACACAATTAATCAGTTTGAGATGCTCTTGTCATATTGGCATAGAAAACAATGAGAGGGAAAATAAATAAAATAAATAAAAATAAAAATAACAGTCTTCCTCACATTGCTTATTTAAGGGGGATCTGTTACAACATGGGATAGTTCCACTGGTTATATGGGGTAGTGTAAATATTGCATGAGCTAGCACAAAGCCAGTTTGGCCAGGAAAAGAATTCCCCTTTCATCCATAGTCCCTGTCAGCATGAAGGTTGTACACTACCTTTCCCTTTGACTCCAGGGACTCAGGGTCTACTCTGTGCATGAAGTTGGTCTCTGTGCTGACATAATAGTCTCCCCTGTACTTCACAAAGTTGACGCTGGCATTGTCTGTGGGCTCTGCAGATGACCGGGGAGAAATGGTTATGAAAGGGGGTGGGACCACTTTTGGTTAACACATACTCCAAAACAAAACGATAAATGTTTCCCACTACATTTTGGTAGGTAAGCTGAACAGCTATGGAAGCCCATATAGGCAGAATGCATGCAGACACACAAAAGCACTCTTCCCTGCAAAACTGCAGAACTTATGTTTTGCAGGACTGGACTTCCAGCCAACTCGCTCCCACCACAGATGATGTTCCAAGAGTTCAAGTACACATGAAATTTATAACATGCGTTTAACTTAAGTGTTAGAAGTAGACCACCACTACCAATTGCTGTAAAATTATGCCTTAAGCATGCAATGCTTCCAATAAGGAAACTGTAACAAGTTGAGAAGGTTGCTTAGATAATCTTCAATAGAATGTGAGAGCATATTATCATTATTATACATTATCAAGCATGACCTCAAAGTTACTGAGATAAGGTGAAGGGTGGGCCAGAAAGTAATTGATCAAGGGTGGGAGAGTCATATTTGGCTAAGCTGCTTCTAATGGCAAGACGATGTTGGTAAATGGTCAGAATACATAATGAAATAATCACTATACAATACCCTGAGCTGCTTTTGTTCCCATGAATTTGACCAAAGAGACAAGAGTTTCACTCCACCTTGAATAGCATCGAGACTCACTTGGCATTTCGAAGAAGGACATAAAACGCTGGAAAAAGTTCTTGCAGGGGTCTGGCACAGCAAGGGTCCCAAACTCTGACACCATGATACGGTTGTTCTCGCTGTTGGCCTTGTAACTGTCGCTACGCAGGAAATGGCTCTTATAGGTCACCTGGCCACCTTCCATCTTGAACTGGTGAAGAAGGGCCATTCCATCAAACCAGTGGTTGAAGCTGGAGGAAGCAGAAATGTCAGTCAGTGTCGGCACTCAAAACAAAATGCATTTATACAATGAGTTTCACAAAACGTTTGCCGACTCATGAGTCCAGGGCAGGGAAGAGCTCCCTAGGAGGACGAATGGGAAGAAACCTTGAGAAAAACTAGATTCAAAAGAAGGCCCAGGCTGGCTCAGAATGGGTTCATCGTGACCAACACTGGGTAATTAAGAGAAACAAGTAAAGATGAGTATCGTGTTGAGTCTGAGGACAATCAAGAGGGAAAAAATAATTAACCAGATTATAAAAGCCACACACACAAATGTCTTATAATACGTTACCACAACACCAAGATAGGAGAGCCAAAATACCCACACCCATGATATTCCCATGAAACATCTGAAAATGGTTTCAAAATGTACTGAACGGTTTAAAAGAGAACAACCCATTCAATTGGCAGAACATTATAAATGTAATGGAACATTCTGTCCATTACATAAGCCCTCTGAGAATCTGATAGGAGCTCAGCACTCGATAAAATGCCACTGCCTTCTAGACTGGGAGGTCATGCACCTTTGCCTCTGCTTTTTCTCTCTCGGTGGGAAGTGAATACTGTGCAGTAAATCACTGGCCTGTTGTTTGTACAAACATTACATGGTCCAGCCCATGGATCAACACTGGAGACACAAAAACCCAACATGTAGAGGCAGCTGATTTTAAACAGGCCTAATAGCCCTTGCAGTATGAGGGAGGATGGGCACGCGATGGCCGCTCTGCTCACCTCTGGTTGCCGAACTCAAACTTGCCCGGCCCGTTCCGCAGGAGGCTGCCACTGATCCAGGCTGGGATGTTCCCGTGGACGGTGGTTTTAATGGGGTCAGGCGTCTCCTCCACTGTCCGCACCAGAGAGGCGATACACGGCAGGCCCAACACATGTTTGCTCTGCTGCTCCTCCGCAGAACTCGCTGTTACTCCTGCTGAGAGAGATACCACAGGGGGGTGGGGGGGTGGGGGGGAAGGGAAAGAAAGAAAAATACATGGAGGGAAAGGAGAGAGGAGTTGTGCTCTGTATCTCAAGTGTGTTAAACATACAACAAAAATAAATTAAACAGGCTATTCAAATGTGAACATTTAAAAGGTACTAGTTAAAGGGTGAGGAAGGGATAAAAGTAAATAAAGAAAAGGCAACCTAGCAGCAGGGTCAAATATCCAAAATAAAAAAGGACTGCATGAAGAGGGCAGAATAGAAGATAAAAAGAAAAGGATAGAGGAAGAAATGGAAAAAAAAGAAGCAATAAATGACAATAAGCAAAATAGCAAGCCAACACAATCAGGGCAATACCATCGCCATCCATTTCTTACCCCTAAAATCTAAAAATTCCCAAAAACACATGAAATCATCTCTCATGGCCAAATTCAACTATGTGGACTGAAAAACAGTCGTACATTCAATTTATTCATTTCAAATAATAGGTGAACACTTGGAACAGAGTAACCTATGAAAATTCAGACTGACAAAGATGCCTAACATTGGTATATTGATAATGATTTTGGTATGAGGTACAGTGGGCTCCAGAATTATTGGCACCCTTGATAAAACAGGTTGTATTAAGCAAACAGATAATAATGTGTAATGTTCAAACATAGAAAAACTGTATAATTTTATTCTCATGTTTCAGTGGTTTTTATTAAGAAATCTCTTCTTTTTTTTGGGAAAACTATAGGTGCCAAATTTATTGGCACTAGTTCACTAGAGGATAAAAATGAGGCAACAAGCATGCAAAATCCCTTGGTCATCCATCAGTATTGGAAAAATTCAGATTCAGACAGATGGCACAATACTGGTAAACAAAAAAACTACCAAAAAGTTAAACAAACCACTTAAACTGTAAGTGCAATAATAAAATGGCCTGAAACATATGGCATGTTTTCAAAATTGCCAGGAAGAGGACGAAAGTTAATATTATCCCTACAGATAGTACGGAAGGCCATACAGTAAGTAACGCAAAGATCATAGTTTAAGAGAGATTGGTTCCATGTTGGGGTCACCAAGTCTCAAAAATAACCGTAGAATGGCACCTCCATATCAACAAGATCAAATGTCCGGAAATATTTAGTGAGCTGAGAATTATAAGGTTCTAACTGACATTTTTGAAAAAAATAGTTGGTGTCATGTTTATAGGCCAGAAGTTCTATACAAAAATGCTGTTTAAAAGTATGAAAAAGGCCCAATTTAAAAGTCGAATTTGCTTGGATCAAATTCACCTTGGAATCTTAGAAACTCAATATCTCAAAACGCAGAACCTTCTAAGTCTCAGCTCAAGATTCTCTCAACGGGCGTGATGAAATGATTCCAAAGACAGCCAATATCTGCGTTTGTAAATTGCTCGTTTTCCCTAATGTTTCCAAACACATTCGATTACGTTCGTGTGAAAAAAGCAAACGTCTTCTCCACACACCGCCGCTTATTCAGTAATGTTTTTAATAAGGGGGGGATAGACACGTCGAGTCTATTATAGTCGGCGCGCCCCACCTCCGAATTCAAGCGTTATGCCATACAATATTTTTTGTCGTGACCCAAATAAAACGAAAACCTGGACATCAAAACCACATGTCTACTGAAAAGCAGCAGCTTTATTGGTTACATATTGTCTACCAATGCAAATGCGTTTACAGTAGCTATCTCTGTGCGAGGTGTTACACACAGCACGGAACTGATGTATCGCAACCGAGGTCAGTAAGTCCACTCAAAGGAAAATTATTAAATTCATTTCAGAAACTGTTATACTAGAATTGCATATTCATTGACCCATTAAATGTCTGGCAAAACGTCCTTTAGCGTCACCGGAACTAATCAAAATCATACTAGTATTTGCAAGTACACACAGACCTGCCATTATAGACTACAGGCATACACAGAAACATAAATTGTCACATCGTTGTAAAAGTCAAGTTTCCGAGAACGTCAACAAGTGTTTCCAAATGAACTAGCCGACTAGTAGTTGTAAGGCCGACGTTAAATCATAACGCTCGAACACGAATACAATAGGCTTTCAAAATGACATTCATTCAGTTACCGTCAACAAAAGTCGGCATCTGGAGTTGGCGTATGCTTCTACATTAACTGAGAGTTGTTGACAGGTTTGAACATTATGGTCGCATGCATATTCTGAGATAAATAGCTACTGTCCTGAAATATGCAGTAAATGTACCTTGAAATTAAATTAACGAGAATAGACACTAAGAGCAAACTTTCAATGAACAGATCCCAGGCCTGAACGAAGATTGAAAACATTTTAACTGCGATCAAAACCTCAAAGACGTCGTTTAATATTCAGCTCTCACCTGGAAACGGCGTTCCCACTGAGGACATTGTTAAACACGCAACTTCTGTGTTTGACTAGTGGTGGGACTTTAAATATGCTTGGCCTAGTCACGTGACTCTCGGTAACATGAGAGTTCTGTGTCGCTGTCACAGAGCGTCGTAGAAAGATGGACGTAGCGCAAGCCACGGTGCGACCGAGAGAAAGGTACTTATGGCGGCATATAAGTTCCCAAAATAGCTAGAACACAAAACGTACGTTGCTTTTACTCCACTGGTGCCGGAAGAAAGCCAGTCTTTGACTGCATTATATTGTAGTCTTTGAGCGCGCACATAATCTGAAGGAGCGCGCAAAACTATTCTCCTATCATAAATACTGCTTTTGCTCGCATTTATCTTTTCTGGCAGCACACTTTCTTCTACTTTCTAACAGTGGGGCCATCATACGGGTACTTGACCCCCTACGTCATGGGGAATACGTCTATTCAATCTAACCGGACGTACTGTAAACGATAGACATATCACTCAAACCACAATAACCACATTGTTTTAACACTAATTAATTAATTCACTATTTTAAGTGTCAACTTCGATACTAAAATATGTCTTGCATGTGGATAAAGCACCCTAGGCTAATTAAATGCACCGTTAAAATTGTGTGGCTTTTGCTACCGGTGCTAAACCGTTTCGTATCCCGAATAAATGGCCACAGTTGAAACACCCGTCAGTAACAAAGTAGCTAATAGACAAAAGGAAAGATATTTGAGATGGCGGCAAGCCTAAACAAAGACCTGAAAAACATAAGCACGCGGGATGATGCGTGGAAGGTCACCTTTAAGCCTAGCAAGTGTAAGGCAATGATCCTGTCCTGAAAGAGGAATCCATCTTGCCATGCCCATCTCTTCTTTGGGAGCACTAAAATCAAACTCAGTCAGCAGATGGAAGTTCTAGGACTATGCATTGACAGAAAACTCACGTGGACCAACAATCTGTCTTAACATCTTCAAATGTGCTGAACAATGTCTTAGAGCATTGTGAAAGTTTGTCGAGGACCCGGCCCTAGGCCCTCCTGATGAGAGATTGACAGAAGATGGGTTAAGCAGGAATGCATTGTTAACCCCTCGCACACGCCAATGGGGTAGGAGTAAAAGCTCCCGTAAGAGGAAAAGTATATGGTATAAGATAAATGTACAACCGTATATGGATACTGAGGAGTCTGAAGTCAGAGGACTTAGATTCAGGGTTTTAGAGAGCAAGGCTAAAGGCCTGACTGAGGCCATGCGTAGAATGTGTTCTAGCATGACCATGGAAGGGGCTGAACATGCAGAACGGAAAATTGGGGACCCAGGGAGTTTTGCATTCAAGGAGACGATAGATGTGATAACATACTTGGTTGACACGTGTGGGCTGGCTCCTACAGGGGAGGAGCACGAGGCCTGGTTAAAAAAACAGGATGAGAAAGACAATGAAAATAATTGGGAAATCAAAGAGCAGGAGGAGATTGAAAAATGTAAAAGAGATAAGGAAAATGGCATGGACGTCAATACCGAAAGAAAATTAAGAGGCTTCACGGGCCTCCCTGAGGATAACACAAATAATTTATCGAATAGATTTAAAGGACTGACTATAGAGGAGTTGAATGATGAATTACACTCAGCTATTAGCTGGATGACCTTTGTAGACCCCTTAAGGCGCCACAAAAAGGGGCACCTGAAGAGGGTGTTGGGATGGTGGCAGGCTTTAACGTCTGGCTTGCATGAGATCAAAGTTTGGAGGAAGTCAAGGAGAGATTATGAAACTGACACAGACACCAGTGATGAATAGGTTCATTAAAAACAACATAAGGGCTAGTGTTTTTCCACTCGTATATTAAGATGGTGGAAATTCCCAAACCAGAGGGGCCCATGAAATAAAATATTGGGGACAGTTCTTTTGAGGTATGAGAAAATGACAATTGGAAAAACAGAAATAATTAATATGATCATTAAAAAACAGGTTATATAAAAGATAAATGTCTTCCCGCTTGACATAATGGGGGCATTTCTTATCAAAAAAGGTACACTTTTGTATGCAAAAAAGATATATAAGGAATAAGCTTTTAGACCTTAGAGCAGGATCCCAGAATTTGGCTTCAGAAGATATCTACGAGCTGTTGAAGAGAGAGCAACGCAAGACAGTCAAGCTGGAGTGGCGCGCTCCCTCTGCGCGCCACTCCAGGATATGGATATGGAGAGAGGAGTGACGTACGCGGTGCGGACTCAGGTGAAGAAAGAGCCACGCAGAACAACTATAACCAAGCTGGAGTGGTAATTATAATCTATATTACTTGTAGAAGTAGGAAAAGTAACATATTATAAGTTTACTTTTATATATCTTTTATTTCTCATTAGGGTACTATATAAAGTAGAAAAATGTAGAGAAGTTATCATATTTAGATAAATATAATATTATAGGAATAGTTTCTTTTTAAACGTCAAGAAGGGGGAGCTATAGGATAAGGCTAAGGCCAAAGAGGATGGATATAGGAAGGGTGTACCTTGATTTTTAAACATCGTGGTGGAAAGGTAATTTAGAAAGAGCTAAGAGGGGTATATGTAACTTGCATGTGATTAGCAAACTGCAAAAGATGATATGTACACTGTAATCTGTATAACTCTATTCTTTTGATTGATTATAATAAAGTATATCTTACTATAATCATATGTGACAAAGAGTCTTTAGAGGAAATACATTGAATACAGGACATCGATTACCAGATTTGCATCACACCCTTCACTTCGAGACTGGGCTGGAAGTTCAGTAGAACTTACCAGGGCTCCAGGACGTTCGGAGTACTTGAGTTCGTCCCCGAGACACCTCATGGTGAGGTACTGCTCGTGGGAACGTGAGGTCTGAGCTCGGCAAGGGGTCCGTGGCTCACGACAATTTTGGCGCCCAACGTGGGGCACGAGCAGCAGAGAATTGCTCACGGCCTATTGAGGCATTGTCCGAGTGGATTCCTACTCGAGGGTCTCGAGTCGATTACTGGCACTGAAGAGAAAGGTGCTGGACACCTAAGTAGTGAAACCGTAAATACTCGAACTCAAAAGGAATCGAAGTAATTTAGAATAAGTTACAATATTAGAAAACTGTATAGGACAGTAAATTCTAATAAAGTAATAGTATAAATATCAATTTATAAATAGGTGGGAAAATGGCTGTCAGTGATATGCCAGACCCACATATAGAAGTATATTTCCTAATAAAGAATAGCCCATAGTAGGGACTACTAGGGACTACAAGTCGCGCCTCCGACAGAGGGAGAGGTATTGGTTCGGAAAATACATAAAGAGAATGGACATTTCTCTTTTAATGTAATTAAGAACTTGAATAGGTTACATATACCCAAGCTGAAAGAGGTAGTGAAGGGAGTAGTTAAGAACTGCTCACAATGCCAGATGATTAATACACCACACGGCCTGTGGAGTGCTGGATTAACTATAAGGTCGGGAGTACCCTGAGGAAGTATTTACATGGATTCGGCCGGTCCTGTGGTACGATCCACAGGGGGGCACCGATACTTGCTGATAATAGTTGATTCGTGCACTGGGTACACCTGGTCCATCCTCTGCGGCAAGGTACGGGGAGACAGATTCTAGCCAAGCTAGAAAGCACAGTAATGGCAATAGGAAAACCTAAAGAAATTAGATCAGACAATGGAGCACATTTCAAGAATACCATTATCAATAAATGGTGTATCAAAAACAATATAGAAAGAATATTTTCCCCACCCTATCATCCCCAAGCAAATGGGATAGTAGAGAGGAAGATACAAACAGTGAAGAGATTAATAGCTAAAACTTGTAATAGCAAGGATTGGGATCAGAACCTCATAAAATTACATGAGCAGATAAATGACTATGACACTACGGGGGGGGGCACGGCCTTTTATAAAATGTTCCAAAGGGAATATGAAACCAGAGAAACAGGGAGACCAGTAGTAAATACCGCTCCTCTGTGCCCCTTACAGGTAGGAGATCAAGTCAGAACTAGAAATCAAGGCCCACAACCAGGTGTCCCTGTAAAGGTGAGGTTTGGACCTATAGATAGGGTAGAGAAAGTGTTAGATAAAAACACGGTAGAATTGAAAAAGGGAGGAATAACCTCAGTAGCACAGTGTAAGAAAATATAATGGAGATAGGATCACAGAAATATTTACTGCCTAAAAGCTTGTTCCCTAAAGTCTGGGTCAAGGTGGTCAGACAGACAGAGGGAACATTTAGAGTTTTAACAGCTAGAAAAGGTCATGACCTGGCACAACATGGGGGCCAGAAATTAATAAAACCGTGTCCAGTGCTGGAAGAAATCAAAGGACCAGGCTGTTGCATCATGTGTTCATGTAATGAATTAAGGCCAGGATATCAGGGACCTGGTGGGGCAAGAGTACCCCCAAAAATAGAGGGGTTACCAGGGGACGCCCTATGGGGAATGACAACCCAGACAGGGCATTCTCCAGTAGTGATGATGCACAGATTAGTGGTCTGTGGACAGTGCAGGATTAGCATTGCGACAAATACCACTTTTCTCATGGCCAGAGAAATAGAGGGGCCTGAGAAGGGGGGGCAGCCTAGGAAAAAATGTTACTGCCTTGAAACAGCAGAAGGGGAACTTGTGACATGTAATGAGCTGTAGTAATCAGCTGTAGCAGCGGGCCTCACTCATGCATTAATCCCCTATGATAAAAACGAGACCTCCAAAGGTCAGGAAAAGTCAACATATGCCCAGCCCATTATGGGTAGACAAAGAGACGACCAACTAAGAAATGTTATTGAACAGACATACAACTATGGGCCCACCTGGCTGCTGATGGTTAACCGAAGGGGAGAGACAGATACCAGACCTATGAGATTTAGGCGAAAAGCCATAAATAGAGAAGGAAGAGTAGTATGGAGATTAACAGATTATAAAGAGGAAGTTAAAAATTGTCTGTACCCACCAGAAGATGCTGAAGTACTAGACATACCTTTTGGGGATCATAAAACCAGAGCATGGTACAGCAGTGATACAGATTTATTAATGAGAAAGTTCAAAGCTAGAGCACAAAAAGTAGGGCAAGTGGCATACTTCAGGTTACACGCTTTCCCTGTAGAAGGGATATTAAAAGGGGTGAGAAGACAATTAATTGTGTGTGCAGAAGGCCTAATTGATGATAAAGGGCAAGTGAGAGAAACAATTGTGGTTGAGGAATCTCGGAGGGGAGCCACAGGGCAGATAAACCCTCGCCGCAACCATTCTGATGATAAAGACGAGGCCACAGGGCCTCTTTACACACTAACCATAACAGTCACCACCAGAGTTGGGGTTGGCGAAGGTGTATACTCTGTTTCAGCTAGGCACTCAGTGGAACCCCTGTCTACAGACGCTGACGGAAAAGCAGCTGAACCTGTAGTTCCAGACCCCGAGCCAGAGTACAAGGACGTCCACGATTTTGCTACTACAATACCACTGAGAAATAACCCGAACAATGGAGGACCTAGAGATGCTTCTCAGCAACGACGCACAAGGAGGCCGAGAATGTCGTGCTTCAGCGGGTGTTTCCAATCAGGAAATGCTGACAGAGTACATGAAAATCCGAAATCAAAAGAAAAATCAACAAATCCTGCGCAGTGAGTCTTTGAAGAAGGGACAAGATCGGGAAAAGAAAGGGTTAGCAATACTAGGGTTAATATTTTTTGTAGTAGTAATAGGATTAGGAAATTATGTAATGAAATATAGAGTCCCTTACCAATACACATGCGTTACTAAGGAAATAAATGTGATCTGGTGTGAATACAACATGACATCACCAGGAAGTGAAAATAGTACTGAAAATTGCGGTCAGGAAATGAAAAACGAAACATGCTGTCACTATTTGACTCAAGGAGGTCGGAAATCCAGTATGATAGAATGCGATGTCAGCTGTATCAACACAGACGGGAAACAGAAATGTTCAAGAGGCAGGCAAACTCGATATTATCCAAGCTCATTGGGGCATAAAGTAAAGCGGGAGGTCCCGACAAAAAATACTCAAAAGGCAAGGAGATGTGAGCTTAGATACCCCTTGATTATAAGGAAAGGGTTACCGAGTTACACTGGACTTCGATGGTCACAATTAGAACAACGAGGAATAATATGGGGACCCACAACACCACTACTCACTAGTCTATATATAGGGGACCCGCAACAATATCCCAAAATAGATAAATCAATAAAGATGCAAAATGAACTAGGGTGGACAAATACATATGTATATCAGAATAGAACTTTACTGTGTACATTAGCCTATTGGAGTCAAGGTAAATTTTGAAAGGGCATTTGGGCAGCTGATACAATCCAAGCAATGCCATCGTTATTGATTAAGACAGTAATACCTTCTCGAGAAATAGTAGAGAAGATACTTCAGAAAGAAAAGGAGATGATTAATGCAGGACATGTATACGAAGGATATAAGTGGATGAGAAACTTAACTCTTTATAGCAATACAAGTAAACTTATTTTTATAGGGAGAGGAGGGGTCTCTAATGTGATCAGAGCAATCTGGACAGGAGTTAAACAAGGAGTGAATAATGGAGTAAATATGTTTAAAGAAACCACCTCTAATATCATGTCCTGGGGATGGGACACTATTAAATCCCTGTTTGGGCCCTGGGTATGGGTTATAGGGGTTGGAATATTAATCATAGGAATAATATATGTCATTTTTGTATGCTTAAGGTGCAGGCGTCATGGACAACAGTATGCATATCACAAGCTCGAGTCTCAAAAACAAGAGCATGAGCATCAGCGTACTTTTGCTGAAATCTTGACCCGACGACCCCGGCAAGAAATCACTAACTGTTAAGGGAGGCCTAAGATAGATATAAGGAAAAGATAGAGGGGTGAAGGATACTGACCTCAAAAACCAAAATGGCTACCCAAAACACAAACAGATAAGGTATAAAGCCTGGAACAGTCAGAGACACAGGTCACAGCAGAAAAACAACTGAGGCAAGCATATTGGAATAATGGCAACTTGGAACAGTTCCTATGAAACCATGAGCCAAACCGGGAATGTATCAGGGGAAGGAAATCTGGGAGTGCGGGATAACGGTGAAGCAGTACCGTTAGCTCTATCCATGGTGAGTTCCCTCCTCCGAGCTCTTGATTTGAATCTTGGTAACATAGTAACAGTAATTAAACTCATTAGGAGTAAAAATTGTTAATTGAATTCTAAAATCAAAATATGGTATATATTTATTTGGAATGCGGATTTCAGGATAAGATTTCAGACAAAGATAACAAATGTAATTTGAATGCTGAATATGAGATTTGATTTTTTGTCAATAACAGGCACCTTATGAATACAAATATGGAATTACAAATTTACTAAGTGGCTAGTATTAATACAACATGCATTGGCTATGGGATATCTAAATTCAAATTTTTTTATTAGGCAGGTATTAAGAAATAATATAAATGATATACCTGATCATGCTTGTGTTCGATGGGTCACAAATAATAACAGTCCTCAGTTGTATGTCCATGGAAATGCAAATACTTGTGAATCCAAAATGTAGGGGCAGGAGCCCAGAGAATGATTTATATATCTTGTGTACTTAGAAATCAAAACTGACACCTGAGGCCTAGGGCCTCCAAACAAAGAAGGGGATTCACAGGAATCCTCACACTAAAGTTACAAATTCAAAAATAAACTCCAAAGAGAGATGTCCCGTGTAAGAATAGTTGCATGGCCTCCTTCACCAAACCAGCAAACCGTATACATAAATCTACGCATCCAACAGAGATGTAACTTGATCCGTTGGACGTTTAAAAATCCTGCTGGTTAATAAATAACCATTCTCACAAGGAAAAGAGAAATCTCGTAGTGCATATCCATAAAAAAAGTAATAATAATAATAAACCCCTAAATTGTTCACCGGGCCTAATCGAAACCGTGTAAATATATAAAAGAATTAAGTTCCTAGGGAATATAGATAATCAAAAGCGCATGGAAAAACTTATATATTCTGGTAGAGGTAGGATGGAAAAATAACATAAAGTAAAGAAAAATTGTATTTGATCTCTTACAGAATAAAACCGGGAAATGGATTGTGGAAAAAGAACAAGTGAAAGCCAGTGAATCACAATTCCCAGTGACAGCCCTAAAAGAGGGGTTCGCAAATGAAACAGATACACCCAGAAATCCCATAGAATTAGGAGGGTATCGTAATCATATAGTGAATACTTTGTTTGCTTTTGGAGATAAGAAGAGATTATTTAACACCTGCAACCTCAAATACCCCCCACTAGATTCCTGTCTGAACTGTGAGAAAACCGTGAGGTTTAGAAGGGGGGCCAGGGGCCTATACGGTAGTCTCTGCACCCCATGCTTTGTCTTGAACAAGAATGAATGCATCAATATTATCAACCTAGACAATCACAGAGAAAAATTTAAAATTTTAGAGAATACAATGACTGTATATACAGACATTCCAAATTACCCATTGTCAGAGGGATTATTCACACCCATACCATGTATCAGCATGGTTAAATTATATCCTTATAATGAGGAAAAACAAGATATTGTGACAATACGCAGGAATATATTTCCGTATATCTACGAAGACCTTGAAGGGACACAACAAACTAAATATATAATCAAGAGAAAAAAAGTACCCTCTCGACAGCTGTAAAAACACTCGAACGGGGAGAACTATGTGGGGAAGGGGTTTGTATTATCTGTATATTATTTTATTTTTAAAGACAGTTTGGGGTATACCCCTGAAGGAGAAGTACCAACCAAGGACAGGAGGTGGTGATGTGTACAGAAAGGCTTTCCTGGAACAACAAGCCTTCCTCGATGGAAGGAACAGTTTCCAGATTACACGCTGTATCCCTGAACCTGAAGGAGGAAAGATCCCAAGGAGTCGGTGCATCATCTGCTTTGAGGATGTGAGAGACGTTGCCCATTTCACGCTGCGAGGAGGCATGCGGGGATGCCTGGAATGCATCTGCTTCAACATGAAGACAACGCTCAGGAATGGACAGGACTTTGGATACGAGGCTCCTGTAAAGGAGTGGCTTTTGGGACTATTGGTTGCATCATTGTTTTATTCTTTTATTTTTTGTTTTTATATTAGCACACTGCGGATGTGCAACTGTCTAAAATGAGGTGGCTAACGATGGAGTGAGGCACGAAACAGGCACATTAATGTTGGATAAGCTTGCTATGTGTGTGGCTTAGAAGCCGCAAAAGAGGGAAATTATATAGAATATTTTCCATAGTTATTCCTAGTTATTCTATGATAATCTTATGAATCAGTATAATTATCTTATGTTATTCTATGTATCAGGATGAGCAAAGTAGACAAATATTTTGCTCTTTGAACATGTTATCATTTATATGATAGAAGGATTATGGAAGAAAAGTATAATATAACCTAGGATTTATATATACAGATATGTATTCTCATGCATATAGTCAGAGGACTGCTTAAAAGAATAAATTGTTCTTGTGACAGATAACCAGAAAAAATGTAAGGGAGGGGTGAGTGCTCTCCTCAGCTTACGTCATATAGGCATATGTGCAGGAGAACACTCTCCCATTGGTAGGTGTGCTCATGGGCTTGATTGATGATAAAAAACAATGAGGAGGATGATAGATGGGAGCCCAGTTAGTACTTGGTACTCCCTACCGTTTGATACCTGGATATTAAAGTCATGTGAGTTAATTGAGAGGCACTTACAGGCTAAGATTGGCTTAGTGCGAGGGGTTGAAGGGGGTGTCGAGGACCCGGCCCTAGGCCCCCCTGATGAGAGATTGACGGGGGATGGGTTAGAAAGGAATGCATTGTTAACCCCTCGCACACGCCATCGAGGTGGTAGTAAGAACGCCCGTAAGAAGAAAAATATGTGGTTCAGAGAATGAGCAGCCATACTTGTCAGTAGAGGAGTCTGAAGTCGGGGGACTTAGATTTAGGGTTTTAAGGAGCAAGGTTAAAGTTCTGACTGAGAATACCCCAACCCTACAGGGGAGGGGCACAATGCCTGGCTAAAGAAAAACAAAAATAAGGAAAACGGAAGGGATGTCAATACCGAAAGAAAATGAATGATTAATGGCGGATGATTTACACTCAGCTATTGGCTGGATATCCTTTGTAGATCCCTTAAGGCGCCACAAAAAGGGGCACCTGAAGAGGGTGTTGAGATGGTGGCAGGCTTTAACGTCTGGCTTGCATGAGATCAAAGTTTGGAGGAAGTCAAGGAGAGATTATGAAACTGACACAGACACCAGTGATGAATAGGTTCATTAAAAACAACATAAGGGCTAGTGTTTTTCCACTCGTATATTAAGATGGTGGAAATTCCCAAACCAGAGGGGCCCATGAAATAAAATATTGGGGACAGTTCTTTTGAGGTATGAGAAAATGACAATTGGAAAAACAGAAATAATTAATATGATCATTAAAAAACAGGTTATATAAAAGATAAATGTCTTCCCGCTTGACATAATGGGGGCATTTCTTATCAAAAAAGGTACACTTTTGTATGCAAAAAAGATATATAAGGAATAAGCTTTTAGACCTTAGAGCAGGATCCCAGAATTTGGCTTCAGAAGATATCTACGAGCTGTTGAAGAGAGAGCAACGCAAGACAGTCAAGCTGGAGTGGCGCGCTCCCTCTGCGCGCCACTCCAGGATATGGATATGGAGAGAGGAGTGACGTACGCGGTGCGGACTCAGGTGAAGAAAGAGCCACGCAGAACAACTATAACCAAGCTGGAGTGGTAATTATAATCTATATTACTTGTAGAAGTAGGAAAAGTAACATATTATAAGTTTACTTTTATATATCTTTTATTTCTCATTAGGGTACTATATAAAGTAGAAAAATGTAGAGAAGTTATCATATTTAGATAAATATAATATTATAGGAATAGTTTCTTTTTAAACGTCAAGAAGGGGGAGCTATAGGATAAGGCTAAGGCCAAAGAGGATGGATATAGGAAGGGTGTACCTTGATTTTTAAACATCGTGGTGGAAAGGTAATTTAGAAAGAGCTAAGAGGGGTATATGTAACTTGCATGTGATTAGCAAACTGCAAAAGATGATATGTACACTGTAATCTGTATAACTCTATTCTTTTGATTGATTATAATAAAGTATATCTTACTATAATCATATGTGACAAAGAGTCTTTAGAGGAAATACATTGAATACAGGACATCGATTACCAGATTTGCATCACACCTTTCACTTCGAGACTGGGCTGGAAGTTCAGTAGAACTTACCAGGGCTCCAGGACGTTCGGAGTACTTGAGTTCGTCCCCGAGACACCTCATGGTGAGGTACTGCTCGTGGGAACGTGAGGTCTGAGCTCGGCAAGGGGTCCGTGGCTCACGACAAGTTGGCCAACAAGCTTAATCCTAGAGGCAGAGCCAACATCTACAAAGCCCAGGCCAGGAGCATCATGGACTGCTCCTGCCTTGCCTGGATTGCATCTCAAACCACTCTTAGATAACTAGATATCATCCACAAAAAGGCATAAAAGACCATTGGTATGGATAAGGACTCTGCCCTAAAGGATTATGCCATCACCAAGCTGAGCCATCACAGACTGGCAACTTACCAGACTGGACAAAGCTGACAGGAAGGTGACAGTAACACAAATAACCGCACATTACAACTGTGGTATACAGAAGAACACACAACGCATCATAACTCTAAGTGGATAGGCTTCAGCAGTAGAAGTCAACAAAAATAAACTGAGTATATATTGATGAGTGGCTGCAGATCAGTGATTGGCTATCTAAATTGTGTTCATGAATCCTTTATCTGCTAAAGCAAAAAAAAAAAACTAAGTCGCTTTGGATACAAGCGTCAGCCAAATGAGATGGAAGCGTCTGCTTCCACCAGAAGTTAACGTTTGTTCAATTGTAGCTTTGCTCCTGAGGAATGTGCTTTATAATTATGGTTGCTTATTGCCTATCCCAGACTGTAAATTGGACCAATAATTATAGAGAAAATAATAAATAACTGCACAACTTCCCAGTGACGTCATGCTTACCTCTATGTCTTTCCTGTGTATATAAATGGTTTCTCATGTGGGAGGAGGAGGAGACCGGGGAAGCAAAAATGTTTTCTACCGCAGGCACTAACAACGAAGGGTAGAGGCATATGGCATTTGTTTGTTTGAATTGAAAGAAAGGAATAAATAATCGTTGCATTTTACTTTCGAATCAAGAACTCTTCATTTTTTGCAAGTAGACCTAATGGTTATCCTAGATCCGGAGTGGCTATCATAGTTTGAAAATACGAAGTCACAACATTAAGTAGAAAACTTCTGCGTGGAAGCCAAAGTCAAATCTTTCACGTTAAGAAAAGAATGATACATTCACCTTGAATCCAGAGGAAAATGGACGGACAGATTTCAAAGCCGCTGCTACAACGTCCTTTTTCCAAGGCTGGTAGTGCCGTGACTAAAGAATAGCCTGCTTACATTACCACAAGCACGCAACTGTGAATCCCGCGTGGATATTTTATATGAATGAAACTAAGGAATTGGAGTCATTGCTGTGTTGTCTTTATTGGCTCTGAATTGTTTCATATTCTCCGTTGTGGTTGTTAATGATTCGATTGCTTGGAGCACAGGAATTGTTACATTGTTACATTGTTGCATTGTTGGGACGCGTGGTTTTTTTGTTGTAGGCTACTCGCGGACTGCGGATGGTGGGTTGCTTGGGATTTGTGGATCATAAACGGCAAAAGGCTCAAGCTGAGGCTGGTAGAGTGCTGTATAAATTAATTGGCTCACGGAGAGCGAAGTTGGGAGTTTTGACGAGGCGCAAAAATGAATTGGAAGCGCTGTTTGCGGAGGAGGATGTATCATTGGAACAAGTGAATGATCAAGTGGAGGCGTTTGATGTTCTATTGAATTAATTTGCGGAAATGCATCAATATGTACAAGTACTGTTGTCTGGTGATGAAAAGGAAGGTAATGCACTCGACTGGTATCAACCAAAAGTCAAGCATTTTAATGCATTTATTGAAGATATTCAATACCGGTTAACACCTTATCGACCTGATGACAGTATCCAACCCGAGGACAGTGTCAGCAGCTCTGCTAAAAAGGGATGAAAAAGCTCAACCACTGCAGCAGCACTGTACATAAAAGCAGAAACTGAGTGAGCTGCTCTTATTGCAAAATCTGTAGCTTTGGAAGAGGAAGAAGAAAGATTAATGAAGGATCTGAATACAAAAAAGGAAAATCAGTCCATGCAAATATCTTACCATCAAGCACCAAACATGAGAACAATCATCTCTAAATTGCCCTTCAAGCTTAGAGATAAATGGAGATCTGCAGCATGTCGACTTCATTGAACGCCAAGTCAGAGTTCTTGTGGATCCAATATTCAGGAATATCCAAGATCCTACTCCCAGACCACAAGGCCTTAAAGCTAAGGTGACTTATCCCAAGCGTCAATTTAAGTCAGGAAACAAAGGCAGCAGTTTTGCTACAACAGTAACACCTGGGGTCATGGAAGTAAAGAAACAAAGCAGCCTGCTCAGCAAGCAGGACAGCAAAGATAATACTAGTGTCTTCTGTAAGCCATGCTTATTTTGTACTGGAGAACATGCTATGGAATGCTGTCAGAAGATGACACTGAAGCCTCACAAAGAGAAGATTGAATTACTCAGGACGAAGGGCATCTGCTTTGCATGTCTAAATAAAGCACACATGAGTAAAGTGTGTAGAAACCAATTGACCTGTCGCTCTTGTCAGCAGAAACATCCAAGCCTCGTGCACATCAATACCACAGAAACCTCTCAGAAAGCAGAAAGCACCGCAACTGTGAACGAGGAAACCCCTGTTGCCAGCGCCCTGGTTTCACTGCAGGCTTGTGGACCTTCTGGGGCCGGCGCCAAGGATTGTGTGCTTGCAATCCTACCTATTCAGATCAAGGTAGCCAAGGGCGGCAAGGTGGTCACAACATATGCATTCTTAGATCCCCGAGGCTCCACAACTTTCTGAACTGAGAACTTGATGAAACAGATGGATGCTAGAGGCAGGAGAACGGAAATACTCCTCAGGGCAATAGGCCAAGAGCGACCTGTGAGCAGTTACACACTGGATTGACTGGAGGTGAGCAGTCTCGACAGCAACGTCTTCTTTGCTCTACCTGAAGTGTACACACAGAGTGCTATACCGGTCACACAGGAGAACATATCCACACAAGAGGACCTGAAAAGGTGGCTATATCTGAAGAATGTCCATCTGACCACTACTGATGTGAAAGTCACTGTTGATTAGTGTCAATCCCCCCAAAGATATGGAGCCTTGGAAGATTATTAATAGTGAAGGAAACGGGCCCTATGCGGTCAAAACCCATCTGGGATGGGTGGGTAATGGTCCCCTGAGCAGCAGCTTGCCCATGGATGAACAGGGTCGACCATGCATGACTTCAAATTGGATCTCAATAGCAAACCTGGAAGAACTTCTCATCAAACGGTACCACCAAGACTTCTCAGAGCAAGGCTACGATGAGGCTCCACTGAAGGCTGAACTGTCTGCAGAAGACAAACAATTTCTTGGAATTGCAGCTAAATCTATCATGTTGAAGGATGGTCACTATCAATTATGATTGCCATTTCATAAGGAGGAGGTGAGTCTGCCAAATAATAGACGGATGGCAGAGCAGCGAGCCATGAACCTCATCAAGAGATTCAGGAGGGATGAGGCATTCTTTGCTGATTATAAAGGCTTTATAAGTGACATCTTGGAGAAGGGGCATGCAGAGAGGGTACCACAAGAACAGCTGCACAGAGATGATGGGAATACCCCACCACGGCGTGTACCACAAGAGAAAAGGGAAGATTTGTGTACTATTTGATTGTGCTGCATCATTCCGTGGGACTTCACTCAATAATGAGTTGTTACAAGGTCCCAATCTTACAAACACATTATTGGGTGAAGTCCCATGGAATGATGCAGCATGTAGTCGATCGCCTGAAGTCAGTTCCTGATGGGAAACAAGGCATCACTGTGGAATGTGGAAACCCACCTTTTCCTTCAAAACCGCTACCAAGCACCATTTACCAGTAGAGGGATCCTGTCTGTGGCAAATTCCATTTACAACCCCTTGGGATTTCTAGCCCCATTGGTTCTCCCAGCAAAGAAGATTATCCAGGATCTTTGCAGAATCAACTGTGGATGGGACGACTATATCCCAGAGGTCTTTGCTCAGTCCTGGCAGGGATGGTTGGGTGACTTGTTCAAGCTGTCAAACTTCCACATCAACCGATACTTTAAACCCAGCAACTTTGGAAAGCTGCTCACAGCACTATTACATCACTTCTGTGATGCCTGTGAGTACGGGTATGGTACAGCAAGCTACCTGCGACTGACAAACCTCAAAGGCGACATTCATACTACCTTTGTCATGGGAAAAGCATGTTACATACCACAGCAGCAATGCTATATGCTATATGCAAAAAAATGCACTATTTACAAACTTGATCCTACTCTTATGGGTGGAGTATTGAGAGTTGGAGGAAGACAGGTAGGATGGCAATGCCAGAGGAGTCCAAACATCTGGCCATCCTCCCTAAATACAGCCATCTATCCCGACTCCTTCTGAGCTATATCCACATGGTTGTAGGTCATTCTGGAAGAAGCTATATGCTTTCAAAGCTCCGACAGAAGTACTGGATAATGCGAACCAACTCCGTTGCCAGGAAAATAGTCAGCCGACTGTCTTCTGGGTTGACGATGGCATGCCATTGTAATGGAACAAAAAATGGCCGACCTACCAAGGAATCGTATTTCTCCAGACTTACCAGCATTCACATATGTGGGAACAGATGATTTTGGACCCACATAAGTGAATAGAGGGAGGAATCTGGTTAAAAGGTACAGAGTACTTTTTACATGCCTGGTCAGTCATGCTGTCCACCTGGAACTCCTGCATTTCAGCACTGTGGCGGTTCATCTGCAGAAGAGGTCAAGCTAAATAAATGGTATCGGACAACAGAACCAACTTCGTACGAGCTGAGCAGGAATTGCAAGAAGCACTTACCAACCTGAACCACAGTAAGATCCAGAATACAATGCTCAACAAAGGAATTAAGTGGATATTCAATCCACCCTCTGGTTCACACCACAGAGGTGTATGGGAGGCACTTATAAGATCCATACAGAAGGTGTTGTATTCAGTGTTATGCCAGCAGACTCTGGATGACGAGGCTCTCCAAACAGCCCTACGTGAAGCCAAGGCCATCCTCAATGATTGTCCCATTTCCACCGTGTCAGATCTGAACGATCTTGAGCCTCTGACCCCAAATCATCTCCTACAGCTGAAAGGAAAGCCCATTCTACCAGATGGTTTGTACTGGATGATTCATACTCCAGGAGGAGATGGAGACCGGTCCTTGTTCATGGACTTTGACCTATATGGGCTGGAATATTACTTTTGCAGAATATATTTTGCCTTCTCAAATTGGATTATCCTTTTCAGACAATTTTCTGTTTCCAAACATTGGATTATACCCTCTTTTTGTGGATTACCTTTTGTTTTCTGGATTTTTCTATTTTTTTGGAGTATATTTTAATTTCAAGAGACTATAAAGGACATGCAAGAGACTATAAGCTTATTTTCAGGCTCCTTTTAAATATACTTGTATATAAAGTAATAGCCCCTTATAAATGATGGGCAATTAGGGGCTGGAATGTAGGAGCCGTTTATGCACTTATGGGTTCTTAAAAATGAAAATGAAAGTTAAATGAACTTATGGTAAGTGATCTATAATTAACAAATTATGAGAGCATAAATATGAATGATTAGTTTTGGGGATTATTATGGTTATGATTTATTATGCTACTTACCCTTTAAGAGACCTTACCTGATCCAGTGACGTCATGCTTACCTCTATGTCTTTCCTGTGTATATAAATGGTTTCTCATGTGGGAGGAGGAGACTGTTGGATACAAATCTGCTCTGCACCACAATAACAGCTCTGCACAAGTGAGAGTTTCAACAGCTTTATACAATATGCATATCGGGTCCAGCGCTTCCAAAGCGGAGAACAATGCCTTATACTTTGTTACAGCTTATATACACATTCTGTTGCTGGGGAGAGTGGGGCAGTCCCTGTCTCCCTCCAGTCAGCAGCCAACACATGCACCAAGAGAAACAATTCTAAGCTCTGGGGTCAATCCAGTGTGGCCCCCTCCTTTGTGGTTAGGTGAGCTCCTGTTTTTCTGCAAGTTTGTGATCATATTTGAAACAAATGTTTCTGATTCTCTTATCTTACTGGTATTCATGCCCTATGACACATATTTGCTTGCGTTGCTACAGTTCAGTGGAAATTTCCACTGGTAGACAGCTTCTCTCTGCACATTAGTAGAAGTTGGCACATATTAATGCTTTGCACAAATTACACAGTTAATGCCATATGAGCTGTATTTTGTGAGCCAATTGAAATTTTCCCACATTCCCTCCTTTTTACTCTCCTAATGATTACTCTACACTATTTTAATTGAAAAGGGTTCATTTTTATAGTGGACTCTACTCTTCAGCAAACATATTAGGCAATCCTGCCAAGTTCACATCATCATATTGATCATCATAGTCCGGTTCTCTTTTGGACTGTTCGAGTCTGAAACAGTCTGACAATCGTCAGCCCAGTGATCAGGATGCCGGTCCAGCCAGAGAACCACCTTCCTAGGCCTCCTAGCCAATCAGTGGTCCCTGCTCCTTCCTGCATCTTTTCACCATCTATCTTCTTCATCCGAGTCACAACTGCGTCCAGTCCATCTCCATCTCCCTGCTGGGAATGTAAATACAACACTGCTCCCCCAACATTACACAGACTCCACCGCAGCACACATTGCAGTTTAACCTCTCCTGTTGTTTATCCCACTCCTTCATTTCTGGCCCGTGTGGAAGGCCTCACATTTACTCCAGGTATGAGGGTGTGAAACTATAGGCTTTATCGCAAATCGAGGTCCACTACAGACCAGACAGTCACCTGTGGGATGGTGCGCCAGTGTTGTTTTGTTAACCCACTCGCAGCCGCTCTTTTATGATAATCAGTTACCTTTTTTGGAATGGGCTTGTGGTGCTCCTTTGTTATTACGCACAGTAAGCCTATTATCAGCACTATCCCCACAACCAGCCCTGCAGCTGCTATTCTCTTAAAGGTTGTTAATTTCATTTTAGCTAATGGGCAGCGACTAATCCCAAGAAGTATTGTTGCTTTCTTCACCGGGTTTGAGATGGATGATACCTGTTGTATTCACCCCCCTTTGTAACCGGTCTTCAGTTCTTAGGTGTCTACTTGTCACTCTGTTACTGCCGTGTTTACTTTTTTACAGTGAGTGAGGTGCACCCAGAAAGATCTTTCAGCAATTCTTACTGTTATAGGCGTGGTCAACAGCACCTGATATGGTCCTTTCCACCAGGGCAATGCCCAGGTATTCCTCTTGATGTCTTTTACCACCGCCCAGTCTCACCTCTGGATCGTCCTCTGGTTCTACTGGCTTCTGTGGGGGTTAAGACAGAACTGATAACAGTTTTTTGTTCCAACATTGCCCTCATGTGATCTACCAAGGTCTGGTCATCTGCTGGTTTCATTATCTTTCCAAATATGGGCATAATGTATGGTTTCCAATATACTTTCTCAAATGGGGAGAGATCTCTCTGTCCTTTCAGAATTCTCTTGCTTAATGCTACCAGGGGGAGACAGTGAGTCCAATTCTTTCCCGTCTCTTGCATCATTTCGCGCAATTTCCCTTTGATAGTGCCATTTGTTCTTTCCACCAGTCCTGCTGACTGAGGGTGATAGGCACAGTGGTTTTTGAGTTCTATGTCCAATTGCTTACCAATATGTGCAATGACCATGTTTACAAATTCTGGTGCATTGTCACTGTATAATCTTTGCAGCCCTCTGTGCCTTGGAACGATTTCCCTGCACAATGCTTTTGCCACAGTTATGGCGTCTGCATGTGCTGCAGGGAAAATTTCCACCCTGAATATGGGCAAATCATCACCAAGCACCATCATCCAAAACTGGAATGGATATTCAGCTCCAGGGATCTTGCCTGGTTTTGGTTTACACATCCCCTGTGGGTTGTTTTTGATGCAAATCAAACACTTTTTACTAAAATTTTGTGAGTAAGTTGTGTATCCAAATGCTGTAAACACTTGTCTGACTTGGTCTACATCCCTCCTTTTGAGACATGGGTTTTCCCATGACTCAATTCAGAAACCATTCGAATTCGAATAGATTTCCTGGAGGTACTGGTTTACCCTCTGGGCCCTCCCAGAGTCCAGCATCTTTGTTCAATTTACAGTTATGTTTCTCCCAGAATCTTTTTTCTGGTTTGTTTTTGCATATCCTGTAATTTTTCAGATCCAAATTTTTTGTTCTGTTGATTGTGTCAGAGATTGTGTGTGTGATGCCGCGGCTCATTGGCGCGTCCTCACCGTCCTTATTGTGGCCTCACTGAACTGTTATATGCGTTTTTCATAAATTATGGACTTGCGTTCCTAAAGTGCATATATTCCCTCCACTAGTATTCACTAGTACTGTGATATGTGTTACGTGTTGAGTTTGCGTGAGTATAAACGGATGGGTGCACACATGCGGTTAGACCTCCCCAAACATTTCACGCACATTCGTTCATTAAGTCATTCACTCGTTTATGCAAAAACTAGGTTGTGCTCTGATAAAATATACATGTTAACCAAAAGGTATGGGCATTTGGACAATGTCTGTGAGCACAAGATATTTATTTAATGTACAGTGCTTTGTTAAATGCTGTGATTTAGAGACATAACTTCTTACCGCTTTATCGGCTGGCTCTCTTCCTGGTGCTTCTAGGGAAGTGCACTCCCGTCCTGGGACAGCTATATGGTTGTGTACGTTCGCGATCGGCACATTTGCGTCTTCGTAAAATCAATTATGTGTTGTGTAACACTTACTGTGAGTTTAATGGCATGTGTCCATGTACTGTTGTAAACTTAAAGGCCTGGCGTAGTGTTTGTGTAATAGGTACCTTTTTAAATGCTGTTTAATAGATATTTGTGTTGTGATATGTAAACACCCCTGTGTTTATGGAATGTCATTGTGTGTGCCAATTTGGGGTGGTCATGTCTACCTGTTAAAAAGGAAGGCATTTCATTTGTTTGGAGATCTCTATGAGGAAGGAACCAATGCCTAGGTCCTCCTTATCCCTGTTGTGTGAGGTATAGTCTAATTATTATCATCATCATGGTTATTATTATTATTGAAGTCTTAGTTTATTCAAGTACTTTTGTTTGGCTGATGTAGCCATAGCTTTATATAAACATTTTTTTTCTATTATTTTCCTTTATTTCCTTTTTGTCATTTTTCTGCATTTCTTGCTTTTTGGATGCCTCAACACCTGGTGGTGGAAAAATTAATTCCAAGAAAATGTCATATCTGCCTCACTGCTATCTTTTGTGCCAACCTAAAATACCCTCGACACTCTACTATTTAACAGTGTGACACAGCTTCTTTTGCTGCTTCATCAGCCTTTTTGTTGCCCAGCATTACCCCCAAATGTTTGTGTCAAGACTGAGGTCCTAAATCCATTTCTGCAGTCCACAGACTGCAGAAATTGTTTACTTCCGTCTGGGTTTGCCAGCACCGCTGAGCCAACTAACAGTTGCTTTACTTTCGTAAAGGCTTCTTCCGCCTCAGGTGTCCATCAGACCTTCTCCTGGGTTGTCATAGGCCTGGTGTCTATGAGGTCAGTCAGTGGTTGGGTCAGTTACGCATAGTTACAGATCCGTGGTCTGCAGTAATTTACCATTCCTAAAAATGACATCTCTTGCTGTTTGGTTTGTGGTTTTGGTGCATTTAGGAAGGTTTTTCTACCATCCTCCAGGCGTTTACCGTTCTGGGAAATTAGATGGCCCAAATACTTTACCTCCGGTTTCCACAATTTCAGTTTTCCCTTGCTGACCTTGTGTCCTTGCTCTGCAAGGAAGTTTAGACACACCAAAGTATCCTTTTTGCAGGTCTCCTTATCAGGGGAACAAATCAGAATGTCATCAACATACAACATCATTTGACTGCCCCCCAGTGTTTTGAATTTTGCCATATTTGCCGCCATCTCTTGTGAGAAAATGGTGGGCGATTCACAGAAACCTTGCGGGCACTGAGTGTAAGTCCATCTTTTTCCCTCGAATGTAAATGCAAACCAAAACTGGCATTCTTTCGCAACCGGTAGTGAGAAGAATGCATTTGCCAGGTCAATCACTGAGAAGAACCCTGCTTCTGGTGATAAGTCATTCAGCAGAGTATGTGGATCTGGAACTATGAGAGCTCTTGGACTGATCGCTTGTTTACAGCTTGCAGGTCTTGCACCATCCTCCATTTTTTAGTTGCATCGCATAGCCTCCTACATCATCCCATGCTCTTTGAGGGAATAGGATGCCAAAGTTTGCCCTAAATACCTTGTCGAGCCTAGCCAAATAGTGCATGACTGACTCTTCAGGTCCCTGCGTGCAATCGGCTACTCGAGTAGTCGGCGTGCATTGCATAGACCTGTCTGAGCCTGTCCTGCAGTCCCCTTATCGGGCCCCAGTTGGGGCCAGGGTCTGCAGCTGGTACAGGAGGATCTTGATAAGGGACGGTTTGGTTTTGGTCATTGAGTGGGTTCCAGGTGCCCTCAACCTGACACCACTCAATGCCCAACATCTCTCTCATACATGATTCTAATTCCACCAAATTTGGTCTGTAACTTTGTATCAATTGTCCCAATTGTCTGATACAATCTTCTGGTCCCTCTGTAGGGTGTGTCACAGAGTCCATCACCTTTTTATATCTTGTTGGGCCCATGGTCTGTAGACCCACTGGGTTCACCCTTGCCCATCTTCCGAGGGCATTTGTATCATGGGGTACTGATCAACAGTGTGATTGTCTTTAGTCCATGCAGTGCATGGACTGTCAGTCAGACAAGGTCTTGGTCTGTAATCAGAATTTAATGATTTGCCGAGTGGCGTCGGCGGGTATATGGTTGGGCTACCGAATCCGCCTTCCGGCAGAGTGGGGTATAACTGTACCTAAAATTTTGCAGAAATGACACAGTTAATGCTATATGAGCTATATTTAAGACCAGGGAAGCAAAAATGTTTTCTACCACATGCACTAACAAGGAAGGGTAGAGGCATATGCCATTTGTTTGTTTGAATTGAAAGAAAGGAACAAATAATCGTTGCATTTTACTTTCGAATCAAGAACTCTTTTTTGTAAGTTGACCTAATGGCTATCCCAGATCCGGAGTGGCTATCATAGTTTGAAAATACGAAGTCACAACAAGGGGGGATAAAAAAAGCTGTAGAATAATACATCACATTGTATTAAACTGCAATTACAATCTATAAATATACTGAAGATTAATGAAAGAAAACAATGCTTACTGATTTAAACAAGGGACACATTGTATGTAAGGTGGGGCAGTCCCCTTAGCAGCCTGAAATGCCAACACTAGGGCCTTGAATCGGATGCGTGCGGCAATAGGAAGCCACTGGAGGCCAATGAGAAGCGGGGTGACATGAGCCGACCTGGGCTGACTGGTGATCAGGCGGGCTGCAGCATTCTGGACCAGCTGGAGGGGCTTGATGGCACATGCTGGGAGACCGGCTAGGAGGGAGTTGCAGTAATCCAAGTGGGAAATGACGAGCGCCTAGACTAGGAGCTGGGTGGCTTTCTCTGTCAGGAGATGACAGATACGGCGTATATTGTACAGAACGAACCTGCAGGATCTGGCAGTGGAGGATACTTGTGGAACCAGGGTGAAGCAGTTATCAAGAGTTACCCCAAGATTCTTCGCCGTACGGGAGGAGGAAACTACAAAGTCCTCAACAGTCAGTGAGAGGTCGATTGACGGAGAGGACTTAGCCGGGATGTAGAGAAGCTCAGTTTTGGCAAGATTAAGCTTCAGGTGGTGGGAAGTCATCCACGCAGAGATATCAGCCAAGCAGGCAGAGATCTGTGTGGTGACCTGGGTATCGGGGGGGAAGGAAATAAAAAGTTGGGTATGATCGGCGTAAGAGTGATAAGAAAAGCCATGGGAAGAGATAACAGAACCAAGAGACATGTTGTATAGCGAGAAGAGGAGAGGACCAAGAACTGAGCCCTGCGGGACTCCAGTTTGTAGGGGGTGAGGGTCAGAGACTGAGCCCCTCCAAGTCATCTGGTAGGAGTGACCAGAGAGGTAGGAGGAAAACCAAGCGAGTGCAGATCCTGTGGCACCCATCCCAGTCAGCGATGAGAGAAGAATCTCATGGTTGATTGTATCGAAGGTGGCCGACAGGTCGAGGAAGATGAGTGGAGTGCCTCAGTGACCGCGAGCAGGGCGGTCTCAGTGGAGTGGCCACTCTTGAAGCCGGACTGGTTGGGGTCATGGAGATTGTTGTGAAGAAGATAAGTGGGCAGTTGGGAGCAGACCGCCCGTTCCAGAGTCTTGGCGAGAAACGGAAGAAGAGAGACAGGCTGGTAGTTGCTCAGAGCAGAGGGGTCAAGAGTAGGTTTTTTGAGGAGTGACTCTGGCCCTCTTCAGGGAAGAGAGCATCGTGCCGGAAGAGAGGGAGGTGTTGATTAGAGAGGAGAGAAAAGGGAGAATGTCATTAGATATAGATTGTAGAAGGGGAGAGGGGATGGGTCAAGAGGACAGGTGGTCGGGCGGTGGGATGTAAGGAGTGGGTGGGAGGGGAAAGTGTGAGGGTAAGGTCAAAGGAAGAAAGGAGGGAGAGAAAGGTAGACTGAGGAGATTGAAGTCACCCAGGAGGATGAGGGGAATGTCATTGACTGGTGAGGAGTTAAGGAGGATGTCCATCTCATCCAAGAAGCTCCCCAGAGGACCTGGGGGGCAATAAACAACAATGATAAACAGTTTGCACGGCAAAGTAATAGAAACTGCATGAAATTCAAAAGAGGAGAAGGCGAAGGATGAGGAGAAGACACTAGATCTCCATGAGGATGTGATTAGGAGACCTGTGCCACCTCCTCTGCCAGAGGTTCTGGGTGTGTGGGAAAAAGAGAAGGCAGCTGGGGTGGCTGTGCTCTCTGGTGAGAGCCACGTTTCGGTTAAAGCAAGAAAGTCAAGGTTGAGGTGGGAGGCGTAGGCTGATATGAAGTCTGCTTTCTGGACGGCGGACTGGCAGTTCCAGAGGCCACCAGCCACACAGAGATCAATACCAGCGGATCTGGGAGGGAAGATGAGGTTTGAGATATTCTGCCCATGTTGGCGGGAAGTGAACCTCCTACCTGACTAGGACCTGGGGAGAGGAGGGAGGACAGGGATGGGAAGGAAACACATGGAGGGAACTAGGGAGGACAAGAGGAATCCTACACAGTGAAATGAGGGCAGGCAGCAAACATCAGGCTCTCAGACAGCCTTGATGGACACCCGTAGATAGACACCCTCGACTTTGTACACCTGCGACTTCGTACACCGAGGCAAGTAGCCGAGGCTGCCGCACCCAGCTGCCGCTGGTGTGCTACACAACTGCTTAAATAACTAGCTGACGCTGAATACAGAAAATGCTACCAACCCACTGCAGAAGACTAATGCACACTGAAGTGACTTCAGCTGTGCCAGTAATTATACCCTGAGCAGGGTGCAAACTATTGGCTCCTCCTACAACAAAAGCTGTGGCCTGCCAGCCAGCTCACCTGAGAGAAACAAACACACAACCCAGTTTCACTGTAATGTAAATAAACACCACTTGCACTAACTAACAAGCAAACAAACAAACAGGAGAACAACACTATAATGACAACTAAACTTAATTAAAAACAGCACAAACAAATGATACTTAACTAATCCAGGAGAAAAGATCCCAAATGTAACATAGTAATCAACAGTAGGTGGCAGCAGCGGATATTTTGAAGTGTGTACTGGACAGAAACAATGATGAAAATGAGGTCACAGGAAGAGGAGGGACCAAGACAAAAAGACAAAGGGTTGCTTTCACACTGCCTGTCAGTGTTTATTACATTTTCGTACTCTTACATTGATTTTAAGCAAAAAGGAATGGTCATCGTAATTGGAAAAAAGAATCAGTAATTCATTTCGTAGTATGAATATTTATATACTTGCATACGTTTTAAGGAATAAGGACTATCAAACAAGGTGTCCAAGGGCTTTCTGACACGTGGTGGACCAGAGATTTACCTGCAACACCATCCAGCTCCATCCATTGCCTTCAGATAGGATAAGGTCAGTTCTACCAATCATTTTCATATTTCATCTTTGGGGATCAGTGGGAAGTGTACTGTGAGGTTTTTAAAAGTGCAAACTACAAAAAAACGAAATGAAACCACTCCACGTGGTGGAAGAGAGCCACGTGGACCACCATCGATGTTACCCAAACCTGTATAACCACACTACAGAAGAACAGAATGGTGGATAGTTGCAATAGTGTTTGGCAGTTGTTTAGCATTGTTATATTATTTGATGATCGGTTGCTTGTACTGTATAGCTAACAGCTAACAGAGACTTACAGTTAAGTACTCCTATAGGTTATTTTGCTGAAGACATTACACATGGGATAGGGTCTGCTAGGGTGATCAGCATGAGAAACCACTTTTGATGTTCCTCTAACAGCTATCAGATTACAAGCGTGCTGAAAACACACATTTTATTTTTCTGTAGCGGACAAGGGTTGCATGCCTCTAAGATGAATTCCTAACTTGCATCGCATGCTTACAATCAGAAGTAGGTGCACATAAAGTTAGGCAGAACTTGCTTTTAACACCTGAGCCTGGTCTATTTCTTTGTGTAGCTCGTGTCTAGGCTTTGCTATTTTAGTAGGTAGGGCTGGCTAATATAGGGGCTGGGCCTTAGGTATGGCCACTTAATTACTAATGTTTATTTGACTTTCCTTTTTCTTTTTTATGTTGGTGGGCTGTTTGATGTGGATGCGAATGATATTAATTCAACTTACTATGCATATGTGGAGGAAGGCTATAGGTGTTTGCTTTGGTATCTGACAAAAAATTTTTCTGTAGTAGGATTATTCCTTAATTGTTCTGCAGTTTTCACCTTTCTTATATTGGACTGATATTGGACTTGTATGTTCCTGCTGGTGCCCTCAAGCTAGATAAGGCTGTGTGCTGCTAAGGACTTGTTCCTCTGGTCTCATCTACAAGCCAGTGGGACCAGAGGGTCACCAGTTGCCTACGTGATCAAGAGTTGAGATTTAACTTTAGCAAATCTAAATTATTTAAATTGGAAGTGAAATATTGTAATGTAATTTCAGCAGCAGGTGTTGTCTCAGACCTGGACAAAATACTATTACTATTATTTTAAAGGGTTACTCTGGCATTTTTCAACTTTAACTGAAAACGTAGAACTTTATATAATGTCATAAACATCCATGACATTAATCAATTTTGTTTGTACCACGAAAGCACCTTGCCAAAAATCGGGTTACCAGTGACGTTTTATGGTGTCACTGGTACCCACAGAAACCTAGAGGTTTTGTGATGGCCATTTTAAAGGGGCATGCACTGTCATGATAATTCTCTTCCACTTCATTACGTAGCGTCAGCTGACAAGTGACAGCCAACTATCACATTATTGGTTATTGATGTATAATATAATCTGACTCAAATGATCATTTAATTGCACCCTATAATCTTAAATGTAAGTCTGTTTAAGTTTTGCAAGAATTGATGAGCTGTGATCCTCCTTACTGAAGCCTCTTCCCTTATTTATTACAGATTGAATTGTTGAATGTAATTTATGTTCAACAGCTGGTTTAGTGCTGTACTTACTCAGCATTGTGTTTTAATAGTCTCACTGACCTGTATTTTCCTGTTCTTTTCCTTGTCATAGCTCAGTCTGAAACAACAGCGACCATGGGTCTGTGTGTATCCCTTAGAGAAAATGAAGCTCATTGTCATGGTAAGCAACCAGAAATAAAAGAAAAACATGGTGGGCTTACAACGGTCTGCTGTAATCCACCTAGAGTTTGTAAGCCCACCATGTTCTAAAACTCAAAATAGGTTTTGGCATGACTGATTTTGATGGAGCATGTGACATATATTACATACAGCATTATAACATTTATTCCCACAGTGAGAATCAAAGTTATTTGACGTTGATACTATCATTGAGTGACTGTGAATGCACTGTAGTTAGCCATGACTTTGTTTAATTGGCCAATTACTTTTGGAGAAATATTAATAGTTATGTATAAACCCACATATATGTACATACTGTAGCCTATATATCTACTTCTATACACTTATCCAGAATGACATACAGTAGGCCAATATTAATTTGATCATAGCAATATACACTCTACACTGTACAGGGATCTACCAATTAATCACAGTAGTTTAAATATTGAACGCTATATCCTGAGCAGTTTATGGGCATGCTATGTTGAAAGGGTGACACAAGATACAATGTGGTCCCAAATAGGACGCATGGACATGTTGGAAATAAAACATGCTTTAGAAAAGTGCAAAATAAGTATATTGTCTCTAATGTTCCATCCATCCATCCATTATCTTAACCCGCTTATCCTGAACAGGGTCACAGGGGGGCTGGAGCCTATGCCAGCATACATTGGGCGAAAGGCAGGAATACTGTGACACCTGGCCTAATTTGACCACAGACAAGAGCAGGAGGCTAGGTCCCTTGTAGAGACGTATAAGGGCAAGAGATATTGAACATGAAATCCCAGTTTTTGACAGTCAGCTGCCATTTGGTTTGTGCAGTGCTCCAGGCACTTTTCAACAGATGATGGAACAGTTCTTTCATGATCAGAGCATCCATTCTTTGTTGTATTATTTTGATAATTTAGTCGTCTCTTCTAAATATTGTCATGTGAAAAGTCAGATTATATATAATCTGACTTCTCAAATCTAACAGGACGACTCTTAACATAGTTTTTGATTCAAGCCACATATCTTGCACACCTACATTGACCGCGGGAAAGCTAATGTTGCCATGGAGGCAACTGGTGACCCTCTGGTCCCACTGGCTTGTAGATGAGACCAGAGGAACAAGTCCTTAGCAGCACACAGCCTTATCTAGCTTGAGGGCACCAGCAGGAACATACAAGTCCAATATCAGTCCAATATAAGAAAGGTGAAAACTGCAGAACAATTAAGGAATAATCCTACTACAGAAAAAATTTTTGTCAGATACCAAAGCAAACACCTATAGCCTTCCTCCACATATGCATAGTAAGTTGAATTAATATCATTCGCATCCACATCAAACAGCCCACCAACATAAAAAAGAAAAAGGAAAGTCAAATAAACATTAGTAATTAAGTGGCCATACCTAAGGCCCAGCCCCTATATTAGCCAGCCCTACCTACTAAAATAGCAAAGCCTAGACACGAGCTACACAAAGAAATAGACCAGGCTCAGGTGTTAAAAGCAAGTTCTGCCTAACTTTATGTGCACCTACTTCTGATTGTAAGCATGCGATGCAAGTTAGGAATTCATCTTAGAGGCATGCAACCCTTGTCCGCTACAGAAAAATAAAATGTGTGTTTTCAGCACAGTAGTTTAAATATTGAACGCTATATCCTGAGCAGTTTATGGGCATGCTATGTTGAAAGGGTGACACAAGATACAATGTGGTCCCAAATAGGACGCATGGACATGTTGGAAATAAAACATGCTTTAGAAAAGTGCAAAATAAGTATATTGTCTCTAATGTTCCATCCATCCATCCATTATCTTAACCCGCTTATCCTGAACAGGGTCACAGGGGGGCTGGAGCCTATGCCAGCATACATTGGGCGAAAGGCAGGAATACTGTGACACCTGGCCTAATTTGACCACAGACAAGAGCAGGAGGCTAGGTCCCTTGTAGAGACGTATAAGGGCAAGAGATATTGAACATGAAATCCCCGTTTTTGACAGTCAGCTGCCATTTGGTTTGTGCAGTGCTCCAGGCACTTTTCAACAGATGATGGAACAGTTCTTTCATGATCAGAGCATCCATTCTTTGTTGTATTATTTTGATAATTTAGTCGTCTCTTCTAAATATTGTCATGTGATTGGAGATGGTGCTGAGTCGACTACGTGATCAAGAGTTGAGATTTAACTTTAGCAAATCTAAATTATTTAAATTGGAAGTGAAATATTGTAATGTAATTTCAGCAGCAGGTGTTGTCTCAGACCTGGACAAAATACTATTACTATTATTTTAAAGGGTTACTCTGGCATTTTTCAACTTTAACTGAAAACGTAGAACTTTATATAATGTCATAAACATCCATGACATTAATCAATTTTGTTTGTACCACGAAAGCACCTTGCCAAAAATCGGGTTACCAGTGACGTTTTATGGTGTCACTGGTACCCACAGAAACCTAGAGGTTTTGTGATGGCCATTTTAAAGGGGCATGCACTGTCATGATAATTCTCTTCCACTTCATTACGTAGCGTCAGCTGACAAGTGACAGCCAACTATCACATTATTGGTTATTGATGTATAATATAATCTGACTCAAATGATCATTTAATTGCACCCTATAATCTTAAATGTAAGTCTGTTTAAGTTTTGCAAGAATTGATGAGCTGTGATCCTCCTTACTGAAGCCTCTTCCCTTATTTATTACAGATTGAATTGTTGAATGTAATTTATGTTCAACAGCTGGTTTAGTGCTGTACTTACTCAGCATTGTGTTTTAATAGTCTCACTGACCTGTATTTTCCTGTTCTTTTCCTTGTCATAGCTCAGTCTGAAACAACAGCGACCATGGGTCTGTGTGTATCCCTTAGAGAAAATGAAGCTCATTGTCATGGTAAGCAACCAGAAATAAAAGAAAAACATGGTGGGCTTACAACGGTCTGCTGTAATCCACCTAGAGTTTGTAAGCCCACCATGTTCTAAAACTCAAAATAGGTTTTGGCATGACTGATTTTGATGGAGCATGTGACATATATTACATACAGCATTATAACATTTATTCCCACAGTGAGAATTTTTGTTTGTTATTTGACGTTGATACTATCATTGAGTGACTGTGAATGCACTGTAGTTAGCCATGACTTTGTTTAATTGGCCAATTACTTTTGGAGAAATATTAATAGTTATGTATAAACCCACATATATGTACATACTGTAGCCTATATATCTACTTCTATACACTTATCCAGAATGACATACAGTAGGCCAATATTAATTTGATCATAGCAATATACACTCTACACTGTACAGGGATCTACCAATTAATCACAGTAGTTTAAATATTGAACGCTATATCCTGAGCAGTTTATGGGCATGCTATGTTGAAAGGGTGACACAAGATACAATGTGGTCCCAAATAGGACGCATGGACATGTTGGAAATAAAACATGCTTTAGAAAAGTGCAAAATAAGTATATTGTCTCTAATGTTCCATCCATCCATCCATTATCTTAACCCGCTTATCCTGAACAGGGTCACAGGGGGGCTGGAGCCTATGCCAGCATACATTGGGCGAAAGGCAGGAATACTGTGACACCTGGCCTAATTTGACCACAGACAAGAGCAGGAGGCTAGGTCCCTTGTAGAGACGTATAAGGGCAAGAGATATTGAACATGAAATCCCAGTTTTTGACAGTCAGCTGCCATTTGGTTTGTGCAGTGCTCCAGGCACTTTTCAACAGATGATGGAACAGTTCTTTCATGATCAGAGCATCCATTCTTTGTTGTATTATTTTGATAATTTAGTCGTCTCTTCTAAATATTGTCATGTGAAAAGTCAGATTATATATAATCTGACTTCTCAAATCTAACAGGACGACTCTTAACATAGTTTTTGATTCAAGCCACATATCTTGCACACCTACATTGACCGCGGGAAAGCTAATGTTGCCATGGAGGCAACTGGTGACCCTCTGGTCCCACTGGCTTGTAGATGAGACCAGAGGAACAAGTCCTTAGCAGCACACAGCCTTATCTAGCTTGAGGGCACCAGCAGGAACATACAAGTCCAATATCAGTCCAATATAAGAAAGGTGAAAACTGCAGAACAATTAAGGAATAATCCTACTACAGAAAAAATTTTTGTCAGATACCAAAGCAAACACCTATAGCCTTCCTCCACATATGCATAGTAAGTTGAATTAATATCATTCGCATCCACATCAAACAGCCCACCAACATAAAAAAGAAAAAGGAAAGTCAAATAAACATTAGTAATTAAGTGGCCATACCTAAGGCCCAGCCCCTATATTAGCCAGCCCTACCTACTAAAATAGCAAAGCCTAGACACGAGCTACACAAAGAAATAGACCAGGCTCAGGTGTTAAAAGCAAGTTCTGCCTAACTTTATGTGCACCTACTTCTGATTGTAAGCATGCGATGCAAGTTAGGAATTCATCTTAGAGGCATGCAACCCTTGTCCGCTACAGAAAAATAAAATGTGTGTTTTCAGCACAGTAGTTTAAATATTGAACGCTATATCCTGAGCAGTTTATGGGCATGCTATGTTGAAAGGGTGACACAAGATACAATGTGGTCCCAAATAGGACGCATGGACATGTTGGAAATAAAACATGCTTTAGAAAAGTGCAAAATAAGTATATTGTCTCTAATGTTCCATCCATCCATCCATTATCTTAACCCGCTTATCCTGAACAGGGTCACAGGGGGGCTGGAGCCTATGCCAGCATACATTGGGCGAAAGGCAGGAATACTGTGACACCTGGCCTAATTTGACCACAGACAAGAGCAGGAGGCTAGGTCCCTTGTAGAGACGTATAAGGGCAAGAGATATTGAACATGAAATCCCCGTTTTTGACAGTCAGCTGCCATTTGGTTTGTGCAGTGCTCCAGGCACTTTTCAACAGATGATGGAACAGTTCTTTCATGATCAGAGCATCCATTCTTTGTTGTATTATTTTGATAATTTAGTCGTCTCTTCTAAATATTGTCATGTGATTGGAGATGGTGCTGAGTCGACTACGTGATCAAGAGTTGAGATTTAACTTTAGCAAATCTAAATTATTTAAATTGGAAGTGAAATATTGTAATGTAATTTCAGCAGCAGGTGTTGTCTCAGACCTGGACAAAATACTATTACTATTATTTTAAAGGGTTACTCTGGCATTTTTCAACTTTAACTGAAAACGTAGAACTTTATATAATGTCATAAACATCCATGACATTAATCAATTTTGTTTGTACCACGAAAGCACCTTGCCAAAAATCGGGTTACCAGTGACGTTTTATGGTGTCACTGGTACCCACAGAAACCTAGAGGTTTTGTGATGGCCATTTTAAAGGGGCATGCACTGTCATGATAATTCTCTTCCACTTCATTACGTAGCGTCAGCTGACAAGTGACAGCCAACTATCACATTATTGGTTATTGATGTATAATATAATCTGACTCAAATGATCATTTAATTGCACCCTATAATCTTAAATGTAAGTCTGTTTAAGTTTTGCAAGAATTGATGAGCTGTGATCCTCCTTACTGAAGCCTCTTCCCTTATTTATTACAGATTGAATTGTTGAATGTAATTTATGTTCAACAGCTGGTTTAGTGCTGTACTTACTCAGCATTGTGTTTTAATAGTCTCACTGACCTGTATTTTCCTGTTCTTTTCCTTGTCATAGCTCAGTCTGAAACAACAGCGACCATGGGTCTGTGTGTATCCCTTAGAGAAAATGAAGCTCATTGTCATGGTAAGCAACCAGAAATAAAAGAAAAACATGGTGGGCTTACAACGGTCTGCTGTAATCCACCTAGAGTTTGTAAGCCCACCATGTTCTAAAACTCAAAATAGGTTTTGGCATGACTGATTTTGATGGAGCATGTGACATATATTACATACAGCATTATAACATTTATTCCCACAGTGAGAATTTTTGTTTGTTATTTGACGTTGATACTATCATTGAGTGACTGTGAATGCACTGTAGTTAGCCATGACTTTGTTTAATTGGCCAATTACTTTTGGAGAAATATTAATAGTTATGTATAAACCCACATATATGTACATACTGTAGCCTATATATCTACTTCTATACACTTATCCAGAATGACATACAGTAGGCCAATATTAATTTGATCATAGCAATATACACTCTACACTGTACAGGGATCTACCAATTAATCACAGTAGTTTAAATATTGAACGCTATATCCTGAGCAGTTTATGGGCATGCTATGTTGAAAGGGTGACACAAGATACAATGTGGTCCCAAATAGGACGCATGGACATGTTGGAAATAAAACATGCTTTAGAAAAGTGCAAAATAAGTATATTGTCTCTAATGTTCCATCCATCCATCCATTATCTTAACCCGCTTATCCTGAACAGGGTCACAGGGGGGCTGGAGCCTATGCCAGCATACATTGGGCGAAAGGCAGGAATACACCCTGGACAGGTCGCCAGTCCATCACAGGGCACACACACCATTCACTCACACACTCATACCTATGGGCAATTTAGACTCTCCGATCAGCCTAACCTGCATGTCTTTGGACTGTGGGAGGAAACCGGAGTACCCGGAGGAAACCCACGCAGACACGGGGAGAACAAGCAAACTCCGCACAGAGAGGCCCCGGCCGACGGGGATTTGAACCCAGGACCTCCTTGTTGTGCGGCGGCAGTGCTACCCACTGCACCATTCGTGCCGCCGTCTCGAATGTTAATATGCAAAATTGCCAATACATTTTAAAGTGCACTACTCTGAGATTGAATTCTTTGAGAGGTTTGAATCTAAAACAACCTGCCCAGTGGGAAGCACATGTTGTTTGATGCACAGTATACATAATACTTAGCTGTAACTGTTTTCAGAGATCTGTGCTGATACAACTTGATAGAAAGCAGGCTGATGCTAGTGTTAGAACTAATCCATTTAATTTCCTGTCATTTGAGGCTTTCTGCAAATGCAAACATTTCACGTAAAACTTTTTTTTTTGTGATTATGTATATAACAATAAATAAACCCAAATAATAACAAAGACAAAATAAACATTTAAAATGTAGAATGAATCAAAATTATATATATATGTATATATGTATAATGTGTATAGATGTGTATATATGTATTTATATGTATATATGTATATATATGTCTAAATGCTAAATTATTGTAATTGAAATCTACATTGCATAATTCAAACTGAAAAGAAATCACATTTACAATATAGGTTTATACAACATGTCATCATGAGTGCTTTGGTTGAGTTTAGAGTTTAAATAATTTACTGTATGGAAAGGTTCAAAGAATGTTTAAAGATCAGTTATAAATTAAAAATTGTCCTTAACTTAACCTTTTTCTTGACAAACTTGGTGTGTTTTTAACTGTTAGTCAAAGATCAGTGATGACTGAAACCCACCCTCTCTAATCTAAGGGTGTCCAGCGTTCATTGAAAAGGGTCACTTTTTTTCTATCGCAGCACTAACATGTCTGATTAAAGTAATTAAGTCTTGATCAAAGTTCATACTTGTGGCTCAATGCAAGGTGGATTTAAATAAATTACTTCAAATGCATAAATTCCTATTTAGATAATCTGTGGTTTTTCATATCAGTGACAACCCTCTCCTGTGCTGATACTGTATACCAGTGGTCTCAAACTCATTGCCACATTCAGCCATATGCATTTAACGGCATTAAAGCACAGAATATAAGCAACAGTTGTTATTTAGACAACACAAATAACAGATTTTACTTCATATACATTATATACAAACCTACAGCCCTAATTCAGCAAGTAATTAAACTAATTATATCATGAAGATCAGAGGCTGGAATGAAAAGCAGCATATACACAGCCCTCCTCCATGGCACTAGGTTTGAGACTACTGCTGTATACCCTTTTCACTTCAGTAACCTCTACTTGTGCTCTGATCAACAGAGGATGAGTGTGATGACCTAACGAGGATAACAAGTATCATGGAAAGGATCATGAACAAGAACCAACAGTTCCTTGTTATGAAACCTAATGGCTCCTTGAAGTTTCAGTACATGATTGGCCCTTCAGGTAAATATGCTTTGCTTGTGGCATCAACATTTTGTCCGTGATATGATATCCACATGAACTTCTTTATATTTCAGTGTTCAAAGCAATAATTCGCCACTAAAGGAAAAATCTTTGTCTTGTTTGAAGGCTGATTCTGCGTTTATTCTTAATTTTAACTGAATCAAGTGTTTTCCCATGGCGTGTATATGCGGCCTGGGGCAGAAAGCCATTAATTCAGTGTAGGTACTCGCTCAGAGGCTTTTGTAAGTAACCCATGTGACACTGCTCACAAGCACCTCTTACAGAGGGGGGAGGGTCATGGAACTTCAATGCCGTGCATACCATATCTTATTTCAGGATAATTTTCTTTTTTTGATATGCAGCAGAGACTTGCGACTCTGAAATACATCAAAATAACCAACAATAAAACCAGAGTTGCCTTTGTAAGTCACGCATACATTTTAGTAGTAGCCTACCAGAAAGAGTAGTGAGATTTCTTCATAAACATGCCTATATGAAACATCATTAGGAAAGGTACTTCAGGCCATATGTCAGTTTATTAATGCAGATGATGTTTCAGGAAGTGAAGCGCTTTTTCTGCGGATGCAGATTTCTATGTCCATGTATTGGACGTAATTGCAGGACGACATGAACGTGACAAGAACATTGTGCTTCAAATAGGTTCAGAGTATTACTTCGATTGGAATTAGCCTACTACGTAATTCACCTTATGCACAAGCCAGTGTTTTTCTATTATCTGATATAAACCAGTGCACCCTGGGACTCAAAGTATTTGTGCTTGTTTCTTCACCAACACCATTTGCACTAAAATGTAATCACCCACCTGTGTCTGAGATTTATAAAAAATCATTGGCAATGGCCACACATTTGTAAACTAGTAACCTGAACTGACTATTTTTTTTCATTTTCAGATAATGGCCGCTTCTTGTTCCAGATGTACTGCAACAATTATGAAGGCACACCCCTGGGACACGCCATTACACTCCAAGTTGACCTGAACAACCAGAAATATGTTCTGTGTTGTTCTGGAGAAGGAATGGAGAAAAATATTTGTGCAAAACAACAGGTAAGCTGATAAAGGAGTGGGACAAGGGTAATTCCTCTGCTAACATCTTCCTGTTTTCCACAGGTATGACTTCACAGTATGATGATAAGCACTAATTCATCTGACTGAGCTGAGATTAGTTCAGTAGGGATGGCATGTAAAGTTGATTTAACCCTAAACATTTTCATGTGAACATGGCCTGTAGCAGAATTTGCACATAGTAAATATATTCGCAGGATCCATTTATCTGACTGACCACAGGTCCTGGGATGTAATATTTATGGTATACTTAGCTCTTTTTTCCATATGACCTTAACATTAAATCCAGCACTGAGATTCTGTGGACCGGGGGTCCTCAAATTCAGCCCCGAGTGGCCGCCGGTATAATATTATATGTCAAACATGACAGAGTGGATTTTTTTTTACCCTGGTATAACTATCATTTTGATATTCTGCAACGTCTTGCTAAGTTACATTGCAAATGTGCATGAGAGGCTGCAAGTAAACCCTTGCATTAATTTTCAATAACATGCATGCAGACATGGGTATTCACACACACACGCACACACACACACACACACACACACACACACATTCTTTATTTTGTCTGTGCTGATCCAAAACATGATATTCAGTTATAAGACATTCAGTGTTTTACATCTTTCAAACCACCAGATTATGTTAACCAGACTCTTGCCATCATCTGTGTCTCCAAACCCTTACCCTCAACAATGCATTGAGCTCTATCACTCCATTTCCTTTCAGGATGCTCCCCTGCCACATATAATTGAGGACTCCAGACATGAAGCTGTGTTCTTCTTACAGAAGCTCAGGCCAGCAGGGAAATTTAAGATAGAATCTGCAAAGTGGCCAAACTGGTATTTGAGCTTCAAAGGTGCCTCTGAACCCAAACTTGTTCTAAGTGAAGTCACTGATGGTGTTGTCAATGAAAATATTGAGTTTCGCATAAGACCACCCTAGTGTATGTGTCTGATTCAGGTGATGGATGCTTGCCTCCTGCAATCTAGCAATATAAATTTGAGTAAGGTTAAATCTCTCAGCAATGTCACATGTTGGCGATATCAAAAGTCTTTTTCAATTTCACCCTTTATATTGTATACCCTTAAGACTTTGTCCACCTGTAGACACAATTTCTGTCTGCAGAAATACGCTGTTAAAGTCAAGGAGTCCAGAAGGCATTGTTTGGGATTGAACCAGTCGGTTTCTTAGCCTTCCAGCTGAACAGGCTATGTTGAATGGGAATTGAACTTTTTCCCCATAAAGCACAGCTCCATTTTCTGCTGTAAGCTTAAAATCACTATTTTCCCACACAATTCCTCAGCCATAATTGCATAAAGATGTCTGAACACATGATGAAAATTTTTACCTGTAAGTCATTCTGAAGTGAAAACTTAATTAATAAGTTTTGAAAAGCCTAACTAATCCAAAAGGGCAATTAGAAACATCCTATTGTAGTAGGTAATTGGTTGAATTAAAATACTAAAATACAGTAAGGAACAGGAATTATTAGTCATAAATATTCCTTATTCAATTTTAAACCCCTACTAGCCTGGGCTACCTTACAACTGTCTGTTCCAATTCCCATGCAGTTCTCTGGCTAGTGGTTTAGATTGCAGGTTTAAACATGTGCAGGTTTGGTTGTAACTATCCCATCATGTCAAAAGTTGGCACATTTCTCCAATGTGAAAACCGCTCATTCAAGTGCCTTCAAGGGAAAACAGGGAATCATTGATTGATTAAAAATGAAGGCATCACTGCCAATATGAATACAGTCAGCTCCAGTACTTTTTGCTTCCTTGATAAAAATAAAGAAAAAAGGGTGCATATAATGAACATCCATCCATCCATCCATTATCTTAACCTAGACGTCGGACATTGATGTTTTTGGTATGTTTTGTTGCCAGTGGACCAGGTGCACAATTTAAGATGAAAGTCTTAATGAATCTTAATGAATTCACAACATATAATTGCGATTGAACAAGTCTGGCCTCTAGTGGTGAGAAATAGAATTTAGATTGCAGTCGTTGACTTCCGTTTGCCAGTCGTCTCAAGTCATTAACTGCTATAAAAGCAATGTTTCAACACAACTTTTACGTACATTCTAAAGACAAGGGTTCCAAATAGGACCCTGTGATTCCGTAGTAGAAACGCACTGTAGATAAAAGTTTCTTAAACTTAAACAAAATAGTTGTTTGTATTGGATGTTTCACAACTATGCAGGGTTCAATAAAGAACATAGTTTCATAACTATGCAGGGTTCAATAAAGAACAAAAAAGGGTTCCCATATGGCATCAAACCAAATAGCCTTTTTTTTCTAAGGGTGTAGTTTCGTTTTACAGAAACTGAAACTGAAACGACCACGCTGCCTTTGGACACTCGGTAGTTGGTGAATCTTTCAAAACCACATCGGGCCTTGAAGACGTTGTCAGGTATATTAAGATCATTCAAAGGTTTGTACTGTATTTCAAACATTTATATGTGTGCTTTTCTTTCATATTCATTATTTTACACGAACGGAGAAAGGTAAACTACTGATAATCCAATATTTGTTTAAACCATGAAGTTGTATTTGTAGGGTTGCCACCAGTCCTGTAAAAATCCTGGACACATACGAAGCTGGCAAATTGAGTAAGCCAGTCAGTCGCTCTCGAGGGTCCGAGAGCCTGAAGGAATGTGGTGCGCAACTGCCTTGTGCTTGGTGTCAATTCTCTTTCATTACACAAATAAAGAGTGTAATTCGTGAAGGTTAATAACGTCTCTGCACCATTTGTTACATTACATTTAGGAACGAACACTGGATACGCTGTCTACATTTCATTAAGCAATACTAATGTATGTATTCCGGGACATTTCATTTCATTATTTTTATGAAACGAAATGTCCCGGAATAATTTCGAGTGTTGCATACATTAGTATTGCTTAATGAAATGTAGACATCGTATCCAGTGTTCGTATCTAAATCCAGGACGGGCGGTAACCCTATGTAGTACAGCTAGCCTATGTTTTCTAAGATACTTGATCACTGATACGTATCAATGTGATCTCATGTTTGTGTTTTAATTTCAACCCTAATTTGGCATACCTGACGCTACTAATTAACAGCTCAACAAAATCTCTAGCTGTTAAATGGAGTGTGCTTTTGTTAGTTTGTGGTATCTTTGCACAATTTCACAAACATCCGTGAACGAAGAATAACCAAACAATTAAAATTGTATAATTTGCTAGTGTAGCATGGTTAGCTCAGCTAGTTCGCTAGTAAGCACGGATGGTGCAGTGAAAGCGAAGGATGGTAGCAGGTTATCGCGACAACACTCCCCAATGACGTAACCCTCAAATTCAAAACAACGTTGTTGCCCTTGGCTCGAGGCAAGTTCGTTTTAAGCTGACTGGTAACGCGTTCGTTCAACAAATATTTGGACAAGTGAGAGGCCGGGGTTCAAATCCCACCTCGGATTCCTTCTCACCTGTTACACTAGTAATAGCTACATCGGGTACATTATTGAACATGTGTTAATGTATGCCTATAGATGAGCTTCGGTACAGATTAAATAGCATATTTGGTTATATTGGGTGAGGCATGTTGCTAAATGTTTATAAAGTAAAACATTCACAAGCAAAAACAGCTGCGTGTCAAGCCCTTATACCATTGAACTTAGCTACTGTAAGTTAAACCCGTAACAGTGCTACGGAAATCTAACCCACAGAAATCATATCTATCTTGAACTGAAACTACTCAATTTGATAGAAATAATAGGAAACCTATTAAATGTAATTACCTTAAACAATGGTTTCCTCGGCAGTTATTCCAATAACACATTTAGGAACTGAAAGCAAAACCGTTTGAAAGCAACAGATCCCTATCTGATGTATCATTCCACAGAACTAAAGTTCCCAGTGCTTCAAGTGGGCCGATTTTTTCCCAGGTCGGCCATCGTTACTTTTCTATTTCATACAAACACTCGTTATTGGATACAAGTACACAAGCTATAGTAAGACGATTTCAGTTTTAGGCTGACTGTTTGGACATGCGAAGTTCTGCTACTAAAACAAAGAGATATTGCCGTGTTTGGTATTCGAATCTGACAACAGCTGACACCTTCCGATAAATTTACGGAATTTAGAATTGTGAGCCTAGCGAACTGTTTGTACGGCTTTTGCTCATACGAGTACCGGCACTTATTTTTCTCCACCTCAAGCACTGATTAAAACCCCCCTTGGTCAGTTTGAATAAAAACTATAACCATAAACAATTCTGACCTTAACTAGTACAAATATTTAACTTCTGACATTATTTAAATGTACTGTAACTATTACTAAAAGTAAAGGGTTTTTTTTTTGTTGCTGATCAGAGGGAACTCCGCAGCCAGTGACATTTTACTGGAATGGACTGGTTCAGTGACATTGTTACTTTACATTAATGGAATTTGGCTGACGCTCTTATCCAGAGCGACATACAGTTGATTAGACTAAGCCGGAGACAATCCTCGCCTGGAGCAATGCAGGGTTTAGGACCTTGCTCAAGGGCCCAACAGCTGTCCGGATCTCATTGTGGCTACACCAGGAATCAAACCACCGACCTTGCAGGTCCCAGTCATATACCTTAACCACTACACTACAGGCCACCCTGTATCTCCTCCTCCTTCATCTCTCTTTTAAAATTGCATGTCTTCACCAACAGTGGTACACTACTGCAAAAGTGAGAAGGGTGTAATTACTTGTGTTGTTTTATGTATTTTGTATTTTGTTACCTGTTGTTTCTCTCTTAGGTTTATCCTTAAAACTGAAGATGCCAGTCACTTTTTCAGGGTGGCAGGTGGTGGAGGGCAGAAAGAAGCTGCATAGGGGTGAGGAGCCTGAGAGAGGGCAGGCCTACACCATGTACCACGGCACGCACATGCAAAATGCCCACATTATCATCACCAATGGATTCCAGCGCTCCAAAGATGGTCTTCTTGGGGAGGGCGTGTACATTAGCCGAAACATAGAGAAAGCCAAGTGCTACCCGCTGTCTGTGGATAAGAAAGATAGGGTGATCTTTAAGCTGCGGGTGCAGGTGGGCAAAGTGAAGAAGATTGACAGTGACAACCACCCTCTACAGAAATCATGGCACCAGAACGGCTATGACTGTGCCTGGGTTCCCCCAAATAGCAACATCACCACCATCAAATCAGGCCGAGAAGAGGACTGTGTGTGGGACCCCAGCAGGATCAAGATCGTGGACGTGGCTTGCTGTATGGACGGGGCCAAGAGGAAGGATCTCCGCAAGCTGATAAAGTCTCAGGGGATGTCAGAAGGAGTGTGCACCCTCTGCCATAAAGACATGGGCACTGGTCCACATCCGATCCAAAACTGCTGGCAGTGCAACAAGTCTATCTGTCCCTTCCAATGGAAACATTTCTGTGACCAAAACTGAGACATGTCATTCAGGAAAAGTCTCAACTAGATAACTCTGGCTATGTTCACACTGCAGCTAAATACACTCCCAAAAATTGAAAAAAGTGAACATAGCAACACTTACAAATGGGAATCGTGTTTATTGAACACTAGACCTAAACATTATTTTCTTAACTGCATTTTGAAATTAGGTCTTCAGAAATAAAGATGATAATGTAAATATATTGTTATAATTAGCTTGAAGTGCATGTAATAATGGTATCACCATAGCACTTGTATTTTCTATTCTTCAAAAACAACAGATTGTGGGCCAGAGTTAGTGAAGCCCTCTATTACTATGATAGGACAAATTAAGAACTGTAAAACAAAATTATAATTATAAGATGACTATTAAAAATAAAACCCTTAAGTCATCATACTAAAGAGTATCTGATTGTGTTCTAACACGTTGTCCTCGCTGGCACAGGTAAACAGTAGATCAACAAAAGTTCCTGTTGTGCTAATAATTGTTGTTCTGCAAAAGAGCAGGGTAAATTATCTGAAATGCGTTTCGATGTTTTTATTTTAATTCATACATCTAGGCCTAAATAAATGTTTTCCCCATTTAGGCTACACAAACCATGTGGGTAATTTTAGGAACTTTTGGAATGGCTCTGTGCAACCGCTCTTTCTAAAAACTAGCCGTCGTTTTTAGAGACTCGCCTATAGCCATCTTGATGGACTACGCCTGCAACACCATGCTCTACAGTAGAAAGACCTGCACTGTATGGTCACGTTAGTTGATGTATTTTGCCGCAGATGTCATTGCACCGTACTCCACTGAAAGGCATTTGTAATGCAATCGATATCGTTATAATTTACTGCGGTAAAACACTGGAATTTAATTTAACACATTCCAAATAGTCCCTAGTCCTTGTCTTTGTTGTTATTTTAGCACTTAAAACTGTACTTCCCTGTAGGGTTTTTCAGCGCCCTTTTCCTGGAGGTGGGTATGCACTTTGCGCTCTGAATAAGAGCGTCTGCCAAATGCCAATGATGTAGCCTAATGCCTCTTTTAGCTAACCAGACTAGATTGACTAGAATTTCCTCCTAGTCGACGACTGGTGAGACCAGAAAACGTCACCCTGCAATTACGGGAAGTTAACATTGGAAGATGGCGTAAATCACAATGGACGTGTACAAATACGTGCACTCATTCCAGTTCACTGAAAATACATGGCTATATTTCTATTTCCCACAATGTAGTTCAGTCGAATTGTTCTGTGACTGTGACACAGGTATTTCGTCACGATTTACGTATAAGCCACAGTGTCTCGGTTGCTAACGTTACTGCTTTGGTCACTATGAAAGTAGATTAGGAGCTAATCATAGCAAGCTTGCTACCTTGCTCCAGCACAAACAGTCTTGAAGGAATCTCGTCTGGTATTGGACGTCATTACTATATTACATTCAAGATTTCGGTTGTATAGCTTCGAAATCAAAGTCTAGCTAGGTGCTTTCTATATTTTTGCCTAGCTTGGTGGATAAATACATTTATATGAAAATCTAGCCCGTTACTTGCTAGCTGCCTAAATGAGAGAACTAGCATATTGCTCGAGACTGATTACTACATTGAAAAAGTGTACTTTTCTCAAATCCGTTTGAGAAATGTATGGATGCGATGGACCAGGATAACAGGCCTGCAAATTAAAAAAGGTAGGATATAATAATTGCCATCAATAACCAATTAATGGAGTCACAGAGGTTTGTATTGCAACTGTTGTATTTTGTAGGAATGTCAGGAATTGCATTTATGTTAGAAAATACATAAATATGTAATTATATGTATATTATAATAATAATAATAATAATAATAATAATAATAATAATAATAATGAGAATAATAATAATAATAATTGGCTACATTTTACTTATAGAGCGCTGTTCAAGGTACTCTAAAGATGCTTGCGTACCTTGAAAAGGTACTCAAGCTGAGCATTTTGTTGAAATATGAATTACTTTGAATTATTTTTGAATACAGATTAATATGAATTATGAATTGAATTACAGATTAATATGAATTATCCACACATTCAACTCTAGAGGCTACGAGTTGAATGTGTGGATAATTAGTTGTCTATAAATAAATGGTGGTGATATGTTTATATATAATCTCATATTCTTTCATGTACTATAGATCAGTGGTTCTTAAACTTTTTGTCTGGCGACCCCACAAAAAAAACTGGAGAGGTCTGGCGACCCCACTTTCCCAAAACCCATTCCAAACCCATGTTAACAACTGTCAATCAAGCAAAAACGAATAAGACACTGTAAGAAATAGCCTAGGCTACAACATTTTATTAAAACTAACAAGAACGGGAACAAACAAAGCAATCACGATTTAAAAAATGCACAAATCATCAGATCCAGTCCAGATCTAAAACGGGAGCCAAGAGTCACTACACCAGAGCAGCTAATCTGGAGGCGGAGAGAGACAGAAACACGGCTATAACGATCTCACTTTATTTATTTTAGTCTGGTTTATTTTCTTTAATACATACATAGGCTATGTTAATGAGAAGGATGGGCCTGCTTCCGCGAACATAGCAAGTAAATTCTTGGATTGATGCTGCACACGGCGACACGAAGACTTTCCTCCACGCTGCTGAGCCGACATCTGTATTTATTTTTTATATAGGCCAGAGACGAAAATGTCTTCTCGCACAGATAGGTCGATCCAAAAGGCGTGAGAATGTCCATGGCAGCCCTGGACAATCCGGGGTATTCCTGTGCACTTGACAGCCAGAATTCATCCAGTGTTTTTGTAATGTGCGGTCGCTGGACAGCTCAATCAGCGCATCCTCGAGCTCAGATGGCAGGTCGTTTGAAGAGCAGCTGGTGAATGGAATGGAAATAGCGAATAAATACCATTAAGTGCGCGACATTAATCAAGTCAGTAGACTCGTCTAACTGCAAAGAAAACCGGCAGTTTTTTGCTCTCGATTAGCTGGCATTTCATGTAATTAGCGATCTCGTTAATGCGCTTGGACATGGTATCATTGGAGAGGGGGATTTGTTTGAGCGCACTTGCAATCTTTTCACCATGCATTGCGGTGGTCATCGCAATTGCTGCAGGAAGGATGAGGCTTTCAGCAATTGTGTGTGGCTTTTGTGCTTTTGCTACAAGGTGGGCCACTTCGTATGACGCTGCAAAGGCTTTGATCGGCATAGTAGCTTGCCGATGCACTACAGTCTTTTGCGCATGCAGAAAGAATATCACAGGTTTCTGAGCATCATCGGGATGTGGGCTTTCGAGATGTTGTTTCATTTTGACATGTTTTAAACTCATTTACCAGAACATCGCCGCAAATTACACATTGTGGGTGGTCGAGCTCATTTTAACTTGGCAAGTGAATCCATATTTCAGAAATTCTTTCTGATAGTGGCGACGCCTTTCTATTCTCACCGGCCTGTAGACTTGTCCCATCTGAGGATCGCGGAAGAGTAGACGCACTGTTAGATGGCACTTCTGAGCTTTTATCAGATTTTTTTAGCAGCCACCTGTCCATTTTCCATGCAAGTTATCGGGGCTAGTAACGCAAGAAACCTGGCTAGTAGGCTATGTCGTTTTGTTTTGTTTTGTTTTACTAAAAAAAACTGGGAAGAAGTTGAGTTTGAGTTTGCGTAGTGGGACTAGATAGTTACATTGTTTCTATCGGAGGACCAGTAGCCCATACTAAACCAGAGCCATTGAAAGACGGATAACTTTTTACATTTTATTGACATTTTATTTTTCGTTGTTTCACCTGGCGTAATAACAGGCTAATTTCCGATTGAAGAAACAAATCATTTGGCGACCCCACGAAAGTTTTTGGCGACCCCATTTGGGGTCGCGACCCCTAGTTTAAGAATCACTGCTGTAGATAATAAAGGGTGATGATTGAAGAATCTAATATATTTTGGTGTAGATTCCTGGGGCACAAGGAGACATGTCTGAAGCCGAGACTCTAACCCAAAGTCCCTGGGCATTGTCAGAGATGCTGGGGAAAAGGAGACTGTGGGGCTTTGGGGCCCTTCTGGCCTGGATGCTTTTGTTCCACTTGCTGGTGAATATTTGGCTGCTATGCATGTTCACAAGCCTCCTGGTGGTGCTGGGTGGCTGGTTGGGGTACCAGGCGGTCCTGGATGCCAACAGCGTTCTGCACCTGGAGCACTTCATCTCCCTGAAGAGGGTCCCCCACTCGCCTGAGAGCGAGTTGCAGCTGGACCGTGAGATCCAGAGCACCATCCGCAAGATAATCCGTGACTTTGTGTCATCATGGTACCGGTCTGTGTCCTCAGAGGAGGAGTTTGAGGTGGAGGTGCAGAGGGCCATGCTGGCTGTGGCTCAGGGGCTGAAGGCCAGGGCATGGAGGGTTGACAGGAAAGCCCTGACCCAGAGGGTCTTGGACTTGTGTGGGTGCCACCTGCAGAGCTACATTAGGGTTAAAGAGGTCCTGGCCGAGCAGGGGAAGCAGCTGGTGGGAGATGGAGATGAAGATTACCATTGCTTGGACAGCAGCCTGTGGAAGATGTATTGTCAAGTGTGCAGGGCTCACCCAGCTATGGAGAGCTCCGCTGCTGAGCTAAACTATGCCAGGGCCATTGTTGACCTGCTTTTGCATGTGTTGGTTCCGCTCCCTCACCTGGAGACCAGAACGGGTCAGTTTGTAGTTGGAGAACTGATTACCTGCAATGTCCTCCTTCCCCTTATTGCCAAAATGTCCGATCCAGACTGGCTGAATTTGCTCATCATCGACATCTTTGCAAAGTCCAGCAAGCAAGCTGCGGAAGATGCGGAGGACCCGGAGACTACACCCTCACCTATTCTAATCGTACAGCCGCAGCAAGGGAAATTACACACTCCCTGCTCATTGACCCTGACATTTCAGCCAGAAACAGCCCTTGTGACTGAAACCCTGCCTCCTGAGCTGGCTGCCTATGATGTCATCGACCCTGCTGAGCTGTACTACCAGCAGGATATAGAAGAGGAGGCCAGGCCAGAAGGTCTGGCCAACCACAGCAAACCTGGGGGAGGCTGCACCCTGGACTACTTGAGACCTGACATGTTTAACCCTTTCTACCAAGAGTCAGACTCCGACCAGGAGTCTCCCATGTCTGATTTCAAGAAAAGCTCCATAGAGTCCCTGGTCCTGATTGGCCCAGAGGAAGGGCTGACAGACAGGTTGTGTGGATACGCTGCTGGTGTCGCAGACCAGGAGGAGGAGCTGCAGACCTGTCCAGGGCTAGGGGAGGGTTGCCCAAAGGTGTTTGTCACAGAAGACCTGGACCAGCCTGAAAACCAAGCGAGCATGGTAGGAGCAAAAGGACAAAGGAAAAGTAGTTGGGGAAACATCTACCAAGATGCAGTCCAAGAGAAGGAGTCAGGCAGCATTAAGCAAGCAGACCGAGGCGACCTGAATGAGCTCTCCATCGAGGGTCCCCTGCAGACTTCTGCCGCTGTTGCTGGGGGGGTCCCTCTGGCCACCTTTAGCTTTGAGCCCCTTGCCAGTCCAGAAGGCCCAGTGGTCATTCAGAACCTGCGGATCACTGGCACCATCACAGCCAAGGAACACAAAGGTTCCGGCTCCCACCTTTACACCCTCTACACAGTAAAGGTAAGAAAGCTGTTTAAGTCCTAAAAAACCCCCCAAAAAATACAGGGAAGAATGTACTCTCCATGACTACCTCCAGTACTCAAATTGTTAACTCAAACAACTGTAGGGACTGATCTTCTTAGTTTTTCCCTGAATTTTTTTTTTTTTTACTACTAAGTTTTCATTGCTTTCACTTTGAGTCATTTTAGGACATACAGTAAAACTTAAAACCAATCAAAACAAAGACATTGAGAATGGAGGTAATTGACATGACAATAGATGTGAAAAGGCATTTTATTTTAATAGGTCACTCCCATTATGTAGCTATAATCCTTTCTTTAAGTCTATCACTAGCAATCAAACTGGTGGGGATCTTATTAGAATATTAACTATCCTAATACTTGTGTGCACTGTCCCTATTTCTGTCTGACTGTCCCTGTGTTTGTGATGCAGTATGAAACTACAGTAGAAACAGAGACCCCAGGCACATTTCATCCTGTTGCCTACCACACCGTGAACCGGCGCTACAGTGAGTTCCTAAACCTGCAGACCCGCCTGGAGGAGAAGCCTGATCTGCGGAAGGTGATAAAAAGTGAGGAGCGTCCTGGCGAACGTACGCCAAACGGCTGAATGTGATCCGTAGGGATTGGAAACACAAAGGTTTCTTCTAGAAAGACGCTAGTGTATCTCCAAGAAGCAACCTCCTCTCCAGTCATTACATTTATCTAAAATCATAAATACCTGAAATTCTCAGGCTCAGATTGAAACTGTTGGCTTTGATTGTATTCTTATTATCTTAGTCAACTTACTTCATAAAAAATAACGGAACAAATTAAGTCAATTAAATAAACTTTGGAGAGCTCATCCCTGAAAGGGTAACAAAGAAAAAAATGGACAGGCTGCTAATCAGGCAGAGAAAATTTTTAAAGAGTGATAAATAATTGTTGTAAAGGACTGACATTTTGTTTAAAATGTAGATGTAAAAGGGCCAAAGAAACCTTTTCCGGATCTTTCCTTTGGAAACATAGACATTGACAAAGTCGGAGCCCGGAAGGGCCAACTGGAGACATTTCTTAAGGTAGGGAATCTGATATTTTTTCAGATGTACAGTGCTATTTACACTACAGATTAAGTTATTGCATGTACTTTATGTCATTTCGTTGTTGTTTCATTCGTCTTAGCAACTCTGCACTATTCCTGAAACTGCCAACAGTGAAGAGGTGCAGGAGTTTCTGGCTCTTAATACTGATGCAAGAATAGCTTTTGTGAAGAAACCTTTTGTTGTGTCGAGGATAGATAAGGTAATCTCCAGCATTTATTACTCATGACGCCTTGTGTCGCTTATCCATCAGTACATTTGTAATATGGTTAAATGATAGTAATACTATATGAATCACTTGATCAGTGTAAGCAAAAAAAGTTATTGGTTCCCTTTATCTCCTCAGACAGCCCACTCTTGCAAAAATGATTTGCAGGAAACCTAGACCAAGGAAAGTGGGTGGGGGGTCCCCTGCACAGCACATTACGCGACTGAGGGGTTCCCTCCTGCACATTTTGCGTTCCTAAATTTGTGATAGTTCAGGCCAGTGTTTAGACTTCAGATGCAGATTGCTGACTTGTAGGAGATGTCTGGGATGTCTGTTTGTGATGAGCAGCAAGAATGGACGTGGCTGACTGTGAGCGCTCTTTTCGCCCCTCATGTGGACACACACATCTGCAGATTGTGGTGAACGCCATCGTGGACACGCTGAAAACAGCATTCCCTCGCTCAGAGCCCCAGAGCCCTACAGACGAGCCGGAGGGAGAGGGCGACGGGAAAGCGCAGTCTGATGGGAAGAAGACCAAGTACGCACGACTCGATCCCTTTCTCCACCTCCACTTACTCTCACTGCAAACACTCCTGCTCATCACTTCGGTTGTGTGACCTACAGCATCTGTCCATAGCTTACATAGCAAGCCTTTTTCTGTGAAAATTAATGGAACAGGGGGCGGCACTGATGGTGCAGTGGGTAGCACTGCCGCCTCAAAGCAAGGAGGTCCTGGGTTCAAATGTTCAAATCCCCGTCGGCTGGGGCCTCTCTGTGCTGAGTTTTCATGTTCTCCCTGTGTTTGCGTGGGTTTCCTCCGGGTACTCCGGTTTCCTCCCACAGTCCAAAGACATACATGTTAGGCTGATTGGAGAGTCTAAATTGTCCATAAGTGTGAATGGTGTGTGTGCCCTGCGATGGACTGGCGACCCGTCCAGGGTGTATTCCTGCCTTTCGCCCAATGTATGCTGGGATAGGCTCCAGCCCCCCTGCGACGCTATTCAGGATAAGTGTGTTAAGATAATGGATGGATGGATGGAATTAATGGAACGGTGTCCATTCTTAAAATCGTCCTTCTGCTCTACTATTAAGATCTTGTGAAGAGACAAACCTTATCTTCTTGCTTCTTCTGAGTAAGGGGGTGATTTGGTTTACTGTAAGCATACTGTTGTGCTATTATCCTTTTCAATCGTTTTTGTCATGACTATGGCAAAATGAAAATTATTTTGATAGTGAAGTTATGTGTCAGGAAAATGATTGTGTTGAAATGATCCCCCTGATCATTTCCTGTTTTGTTGTGTGCCAGGTCTCGGCTCCGGTTCTCTAGTAAAATCTCTCCTGCTCTCAACGTGGATGAGCTGCAGCCCAAGGTGCAGTACTGCTTCAGTGAGGGGAGCACAGTAAGTGTATCCTGCGTCCCACTCCTCATGTTTACCTTACACAGCTTTTCACACACCTCAACAGCCTTTACTCAACAGTCATCCTCAACTAAAGCCTGGTCTACTGTACATTAAACAGACTTGAGATGAGGTGATGGACACTATATACAGAGAGCTAAATGTTACATGGCTTTGGGCAAAGTCTATGTTCTACCAGCGAATGTATCTTACAGTACATCCGGAAAGTATTCACAGTGCTTCACTTTTTCCACATTTTGTTATGTTACAGCCTTATTCCAAAATTGATTAAATTAATTTATTTCCTCCAAATTCTACACACAATACCCCATAATGACAACGTGAAAAAAGCTTTTTTGAGATTTTTGCAAATTTATTAAAAATAAAAAACTAAGAAATCGCATGTACGTAAGTATTCAGAGCCTTTGCCATGAAGCTCAAAATTGAGCTCAGGTGCATCCTGTTTCCACTGATCAACCTTGAGATGTTTCTACAGCTTAATTGGAGTCCACCTGTGGTAAATTCAGTTGATTGGACATGATTTGGAAAGGCACACACCTGTCTATATAAGGTTCCACAGTTGACAGTGCATGTCGGAGCACAAACCAAGCATGAAGTCAAAGGAATTGTCTGTAGACCTCTGAGACAGGATTGTCTCGAGGCACAAATCTGGGGAAGGGTACAGAAAAATTTCTGCTGCTTTGAAGGTCCCAATGAGCACAGTGGCCTCCATCATCCGTAAATGGAAGAAGTTCGGAACCACCAGGACTCTTCCTAGAGCTTGCCGCCCGTCTAAACTGACCAATCAGGGGAGAAGGGCCTTAGTCAGGGAGGTGACTAAGAACCTGATGGTCACTCTGTCAGAGCTCCAGCGTTCCTCTGTGGAGAGAGGAGAACCTTCCAGAAGGACGACCATCTCTGCAGCAATCCACCAATCAGGCCTGTATGGTAGAGTGGCCAGACGAAAGCCACTCCTTAGTAAAAGGCACATGGCAGCCCGCCTGGAGTTTGCCAAAAGGCACCTGAAGGACTCTCAGACCATGAGAAACAAAATTCTATGGTCTGATGAGACGAAGATTGAACTCTTTTGTAATGTTTCTGTATTTGTTCTGTATGTTTTCATGTTTATTCTTGTTTATTATTCATTTTTCTTAGTTACCTGGTTTATGTTTTCCATTACAGTTCTCTATTGTCCTCCCCTGTTATGTCTGCGTCTGAATGGTTACCAGTCTAGTCACTCCCCTGTCTGCGTGTCCCACTATTCGGGTGGTTACGGTAGTTTTCGGGTTTTCAACATTTCTTCTAAAACCCGCGATTCTTACTTCCTGCTTTTTCTTGGTAGTTAAATGTTGTAACGCACGATTCTTACTAACTACTACTAATCTAGGTTTTGTACAGTACTAATCCGATTAATACACTTACTGTCTAACTAACAATCACTTTTATTGGGTAGTTTAGAAATATTCACGTAACTAACTCACTAATGATATCTTAGTATTTCTGCACTGTTCTGTAACTCCGCCTCCCTATGCTATGCCTGATTACTCGTTTAGTGTGTTCGCACCTGTCTAACTATCACTACGTCTTCAAACTATGAAAATGTCTCCTCCCTAATCCGGAGCCGTATGTTTTACATGTTTTGTTTCGTGTATCCAGTCCTCGTTTTCGTCTCCCTCCCGTTATTATATTATTACCCTATTATGTTTCCCCACCTGTTGTCTATTTGTTTAGCCCACCTTTTTCTCTGCCCCGCCTAGATTGTCACCTTCCCTCTTGTATTTAAACCTCATTCTCAGTATGCTTCTTTGTCAGAACGTTGATCTTAGTAAGTGCCGATTGTGTGTAAGCCTTATTATTGAGATTCATGATAGACACCCCTTTGCCTTGACTTCCGTACCTGCCTTGCCCTCTTGTTTTGTTTGCTCATCTGATCTTCTGTTTTTTCAATGTGTTGTTGTATTTTTTGACTACGAGTTTGTTTTTGCCCTTTTGTACCTTTGCCCTGTGATTTCCTGGATTTTGACCTCTCGCTTGTTTTTTTTTTTTGACTATTCTTTTGCTTTTCGTTCTTGGCTTTATACTGGACCTCTTGGCTTTTGACCACTGAACATTAAACTTCGATTTTTGGATTATCCTGTGGTCTGGGTTCTCTGCACCGTACATAACATCTATGGTGTGAATGCCAGGAGTCATGTTTGGAGAAAACCAGGCACCGCTCATCACCTGGCCAATACCATCCCTACAGTGAAGCATGGTGGTGGCAGCATCATGCTGTGGGGATGTTTTTCAGCGGCAGGAACTGGGAGACTAGTCAGGATTGAGGGAAAGATGAATGCTGCAATGTACAGAGACATCCTGGATGAAAACCTGCTCCAGAGCACTGGGGCGACGGTTCATCTTTCAGCAGGACAACGACCCTAAGCACACAGCCAAGATATCAAAGGAGTGGCTTCAGGACAACTCTGTGAATGTCCTTGAGTGGCCCAGCCAGAGCCCAGACTTGAATCCGATTGAACATCTCTGGAGAGATCTGAAAATGGCTGTGCACCGACGCTCCCCATCCAACCTGATGGAGCTTGAGAGGTGCTGCCAAGAGGAATGGGCGATACTGCCCGAAGCTTATGGCATCATATTCAAAAAGACTTGAGGCTGTATTTGCTGCCAAAGGTGCATCAACAAAGTATTGATTAAAGGCTGTGAATACTTATGTACATGTGATTTCTTAGTTTTCAAAAAAATTTCAAAACTTCTTTCATGTTGTCATTATGGGGTGTTGTGCGTAGAATTCTGAGGAAAAAAATGAATTTATTCCATTTTGGAATAAGGCTGTAACATAACAAAATGTGGGAAAAGTGAAGCGCTGTGAATACTTTCCGGATGCTCTGTATAAAATGTCCTCTATACTGTATGCATGTTGTGTGATGTCAATGTACAATGTACACTGTATATACATGATGTGGATGTCTGTCCTTTTAATGATTGTTGAATGTGTATTTGTGGCGTTTTCTTATGTTTTGCTGACGCATTGGATATGTATCTTAAAGTATTTTTATTCTTTGTGTGTTTCAAGTGAAAAACAGAAAACCGCAATGCCCCCCGGCTCTCCAGCACAGCGGTGGCCACCCCTGCACCTAGAAATAACGCAAAGATACTCAGACCTGGTCTGGACACGAGAGCCAGATTTCAGTGTCCCTCATGTGCTCTATTTCTGTGATGACGCGGTATTAATGTGTCCTTGTGTATACACAGGTAGAATGATGTCATGTCCCTGCCCTATCCGTGCAGGTGTTCAGTGGCCTCTCCCTAACCGCATTGGAGGGTTTCCTGAAGGAGCAGGAGAAGGCTCTGAGCCGGTCACGAGGCCTCCAGGCTCAGGAGGAAACAAAGAGCATTGAGGAGAATGGGGATTCGCCTGGCTCTGCATGTCTGGACAAGAAAGTGCAGGGAGCTGGTGGGTCATTGCATGCTTCAACACTCATTGTGCCTGTTTGTTATTTAATGTGCTTTTTCCATTTTTATCGCCATTGTGCCTGTTTGTTATTTAATGTGCTTTTAATTCAGTTTTTAGCTGGTTGTATGATCAATGTGTACTGCGCTCAGGAGAAGCCCTTAGACGGTATTGCAGTTGAACGTACAGTATTTGCCTGAAGGCAGTGTAGTGACATTCTTATGCAATGACCATAACATTGGCAGAGCCTCATCTTGCTGTGTGTGTGTGTGTGTGTCTGTCGGTCTCTCTCTCTCTTTTAGATGTAACTGATATCTTGTATGATGCCAAAAAAATGAAAACACTTTGCCTGTTCTCGAGAGGATATATACAGGGTGCTAGATACTTTTTAGCTTTTAGGCAAACTAAGGTTTAGTGGTAGAAACTACCACTAAAGTGAGCATTGCTGGGCTGAATGGCCTGTTCTCTCCATTATGTTATGTTCATTACATTGAACTGTATGCATACTATGTAATACTTCAGAGAGTGAATATATACTTGAGAGAACGATTGTCATCTCTGAAACCTGGCTTACTTTTGGCAAAGTTTTTATATTTTTAAAGCCATTTCAGGTTCATCTTTTTGGCTCTTACCATGAGTGTGTTTTTTCATCATAGCTGACAGAGCACTGTGGTGACACACCATCGAGACATCATTTGACACCATTTTGGCTCGAGTTGCCCCAAGTTGTCTATCAATTTGTTCACATTCTCTGTCTCAGTGTAGAAAGTACGTATGAGTTAGAGCTAAAGAATGACTTGCTGCAAGCATTGTATAGCTGGACTTTGCATGTTCTCCCCGTGTTCACGTGGGTTTCCTTTTGGTACTTACTGCCGTTTCCTCCAAAACCGAAAGACATACTTGTCAGGATCAGTATACTCCTGCTATTGCCCTTGAGCAAGCTGCTAGCGTCAGGACTTGAGATGGTCCCCAGGCACTGCACTGTGGGTCCTAAGTAGCTAGAAGGGGTCAAATGCAGACAACAAATTTCCTAATGGGGTTCAACAACTATATATTTAGCCATTATGCACTTGAATCAATTTAGATTTTGTGGTGGCAGCATGAACTGAGTTTCTGTGGTGTTGTGCTTAAGGTCCAAAGTGTTTTTTTCTTTTCAATGCAAATGTAACTGAGAGAAAGGTCTTGATAAACCATTTCCATTCAAGGCCTTGTTTTTTTAGTTTTAGGCTGAGCTTTTATGACCTAATGGAGCTTTGGTTCATTCTTATAAATGGTTGCCATATAAAGGTTGCCTTTATCTTGAAATTCTATTGATTGCATGTAGTTTAGAGATCCAGTTTCTATCTTAAAATCAGTTTATTATATCAATTCCCATACAGTAATAATGCAATTGACCTGTGTTTCTTCATACCTCTTATGCTGGGCCTTGTCTGTGTATGTCTCTATAAAAAACTGCACCTCAGCTGTTTGGCCACCAGAGGACAGTGTCGCATCATGCATGAGCCAAACATTTTTGAGACGTAAGTCGAGTCGAGATGTAAAATGCCAGACATTTCGCAGCCTTGTTTTTAGCTCGTAATGAGTTCATTCCACATATGTGGGACCCAGGTGACCTGGTCATCAGTTCTGACGTCTTTGGATTCCAGTTCAGGGGGTGGCCTTGGGATGCAGGTACACCTGGGCATGGAATCTTTATTGATTCAGCAAAAATTGTGCAGCAAACGTGGGTAGCAAACGTGTTAGTAGTTGGTCATGGTAGTTTAGATGCAGTTCAAATAAGCAATTAACTCACAATTAAGGGGAAGCCTGTTTCTGTAGTTATACATCGGATCAGGTCATATTGTCACAGTATATTTGTTGTTCTAGCTTTGATATAGGACTTGAACATGAAGCTTGGTATTTCATTTACTGTCCTATCTGAAAATAGGTGTGTAGTTGTAAGCTCTAGATTCGCTGTATTTGTGATCTCCCCAGCAGAGACAGCGCTGGCGGACGTGGCCTTGAACATCCTCTGCTTGCTCATGAAGGACCAGTGGAGCTGGTTGTGTACGGAGAACGTCCAGAAGACTATCAGGCTGCTGTTTGGAACCTTCATTGACAGGTACCCCACCTGTGTGTGTGTGCGGGTGTGGGTGTGTGGGCCTCACAACTTCTTGAAAATTCTTCTTACTTTTTAAGAAACATTTCATAAAGAATGCGCAGACGTTCAGTTTTGTGCATGTCCCATGTGTGTGTGATAAGGTGACTAGGCATCCTGCTTTGCGCTGTTCTGCACAGCGTTTTGACTCTTTGTTCTATGTCCCTCATATTGAGACAAGGTCTGCATTTTGAAGCAAAATATGTGAATATGACTGAGAATGGACATTATCAGTCTTTGCTGCAGTGTCCCAAAAAATCTTACTGTTTGTCCCGGATTTGGACTGTTTGCATCATATTAGATGATCATACCAATTGTTGGTAAATTGGATGTGTGTGCGTGTTTGTGTTGATTAGCATAAGGAAACACCCAAGCAGTCCCAGAAAGGGCACGTCAGCCATTCATCACTCTCCACAAAAATATACTTAGAATGTTTAATGTTGGTCAAATCAATAGCCTATTTAGACCTATAATTATACTTATAAATATTGTTAATATATTGTCTGTAACTACTTAGATTTTCATTCTTCATGTTTTCACACATACATACCTGATGATTCTGATCATGTAAAATTACAAATTCAGAGGAGAAAAGATTATGAATGTCAAACATTCCTTCCTGGAATGTTAAGTTAATGATCAAATCTGAAAGTACACATGTTTTGTGAAAGAGGCTCAGTGAGGTTGTCTGTTCTGGGAGAAAAGCTGCTTCGTAAAAATGCTTTTTGATCATATGGTGTAATTTGCTGTAGAGTGGTAAAACCTTCCTGGAATGAAATTTCAGATGAATGGAGCTAATCACAGCTGAACAGCATGCAGCAGCCTTTTAAGACCGCATTCACGCCAAGACTAATCATTGTTTGCACGCACAGCTTGCCTTGTGGTTTAGTAAACATCATTCCTCTTAATGTGGGTGAGCAGTTGTACAACTTATGTTTATGTCAGTGGAATCTACTCATGGCTCTATAATTTATATGAATTAATCTAAGCAAGCCATTATCTTTCAATTCATGAGTGGTGAGAAAGATGCCACTTAGCACTGGTAAAACTTTGCAGAATTCATCAATACACAACATCAACTAAATGCAGACTTCACAACAGCAATGTTAAGTACAGATATCACGACAGCAACACCAATTTGGCCCTCCTCTATCTGAGGAAATCTGGGTCACTAAAGACTCAACTTTGCTCACAGTGGGTATAGCTTTTGTCTCCTTACTATAAAAGTCCACATGTTGCAAATACTGCCATTTAAATCAACAGTTTATTGCTCCCAGACTCAGTTCACACAGGTGTTTTATGTCAGCCCCCCCTACACACTTCTAGATCTAAACTGGGTTTTTGGGTGAAATAAAGGATGGTAAATACATTTAGGGACCAGGACTCCACTCTTTTCCACTGTGTTATACTGCCCTGTCCCTGCATATGCTGTAAGGACAACATAAATAGAAGTCAAAGTATCATTGTGTAGGACAAAAAATGGAGGACACGTGTGAGGGATACACAGCCATACAGTGCATTTCTGAAACGAGGGGAGAGGTGGGCATTATCCGAAACAAATGCCGCACTGGCAGGCCTCTTCCTTTCCTTGCTAGCTCAGCCTGTGACCTCTGACCTGTACATTCCCTCAGCACTGGACACACACGTGAGATGGAGGTTTGGCCGGGCCTGTTGTGTTTCAGTCCCACCTGAGCATCTGATGGAGTGCAGTACAGAGAGATGGTAGTCATTCTTTTTGGGTTCCGAATTTCTGCTTCTTCCTGCAACCACCTCATGTGAAAGCAAGCAGAGAGGATCAGTGCCAGTGGATGGGGATAGGGAACACGTAACAAAAAAAGAGAAAAGATTCTCCTTTCATTCTCCTTTCTTGGCCTTGTTGCTTTGCTTGTTGCAGCTGTCAGAAGCCATGGAAGGTGACTTTTTTTTGTTGAAACCAGATGTTTTCATGTTATTGAATCTCCATGTCTGCCTCTGCCTAGGAAACCAAACTTTTTGCAAATTACTGCTTTTCAGTGGTGTTTTTAGGGTACTTTTGTTGCCTCTTTTCACAGATTCTGTGAAAAGGTTTTTTTCCATCCATATTTTTTGTACTGGGAAGAAGCAGACATTTTAGTGTTCTTAGGCCTTTCCTTGTGAGAACTCAATGTAAGAAATAGTGCACTACATGTGATTTTCTGATTTTGTAAGGAAGAAAATACAATTTTAATTGAAGGTATTCTTTGGCGTAGAGGTCTTGGAGAGAGATGAGAGCGGGTCTGAGTCTGAATCTGCTGTATTCATGCACTCAGGGTTATCAGGTAAATGTTGAAAATATCTGCATTCCAGTAGACAAGCTAGCAGGAATGGCCACCAATTTCCCGATTCTGACTGCATGCAATAGGGTGGGCCATGCTGTGGATCCACTTGTTCAGGTGGACCGCTATATTCATTATACTTCTATACAGAGTATTTCACATTTTATTAATTAAAAGCAGATCAAATGTGAAATGGACTGGTGCCATTTTCATATGTATTGAAGGGCAGAAAAGCATATTTTGCTGATTCACAGTATTTCCCTCGATCTTCAGTCAGTCTTTTCTTCTGATTGATGCCTGTATTTGTCACAGTAGGCAAAACAGCAGTTTCCTCTCACCTATTCCTGTTTTTGTTTTTCTATTTTTATTGCTCAGCCTTAAAGGTTGTTTTACTTTTTATTTTAATACATTAGGTGATCGACTAGTTATTTCTTCTTTGTCAGCCCAACATGTGTTAATAAAGATGTCAAAATAATGATAAAGAGAGAGGGGTTATGGGGTCTACCTGAAGATAAAGTTGTTATTAAAAATGTTATTACATTAATGGCATTTGTCTGACGCTCTTATCCAGAGCGACATACAGTAGATTAGACTAAGCAGGAGACAATCCTCCCCTGGAGCAAGGGCCTTGCTCAAGGGCCCAACAGCTGTGTGGATCTTATTGTGGCTAGACCGGGGATCGAACCGGTGACCGTGCGGGTCCCAGTCATGCACCTTAACCACTACGCTACAGGCCACAATGTTATGATTGTGTCTGATCATTGCATTACATATTTTATGTGTTTACTTATAACAATTAATTTAAATCAGGGGTGCTCAAATGTGGCCCTTGAGATCACTAATAGTGCTGTTTTCATTCTTCCATCCAACAGGGTCTGAAAGAGACACAGGATCTGAGACACCACGAGAGTGGTGACATTAATCAACAAAATAACTCCATTACAAAACAAAACCAGCAATACTCCTAGTAGCAAGGGCCAGATCTGAGCATCCCTGCTGTACATTAAAGCGGACCCACATTTACGGAAAGGACCAGTCTGAAAGCCTTTCATACACGGTGTATTGTGGCAGTGTAGAGTGCTTCTCTGATGGACAGGGCTGTGTTGTGGTTGTGGCTGGTGAGGGCTGGACAAGCTCCACTGTGCTGCAGGGCACCCGGGGGCTGAACCTGATACAGCCCAATGGCAGCTTATTTTAATTCCTATAATTTGTAAATAAGTCTTATCCCCTGACCTTCATAGAGTACCCATGACCCATTGGTGTCTGGTTGCATAACCCATTAGTGTTGACTAACTCCTGTGTAAATCATGGGGTAAATATAACACATTTCCCCTTAAGGCTGTTACAATATGAACAGAACTGAAGGAATGGGATAGGAGAAACCAAGCTCTCTTTTAGAAAATTGCATTGCACATTTGCAGAGTAGTAAAATGTACTCTTTCAGATGCAATAACTAAAGTGAAATTATATAACGTTTAAATTATTTCTAAAGTTTGTTTCCAAAATGTTTTGGTGCGCACTTTTGCCAAATCACTGGTGTCTTTGTTATGGAAATTATAGTTGCTCAGGGGTAGGTTACATTTACATTTATTTTAAGGTGAAATTGATGCATTGATAAACAGCAGAGCGGGGCGAAGGGGGACTAGTGACAGATTGATTTGGATTAAGGGTAGGCTGTGTTGGCTACAGTTGGGGGCAGTTTCTATCTCCGTAACTAAAGTTTGCATTAAAAAAGTTTGCACTGCTCTCAGCACAACATTTTTTATAAACGCAGCCTGGCTGGTCCTCCTTTGGGAAACCGGGTCCAGGTTAGTGAAGGAATTTATGGAATGCAGCTGAAAATAATTCTGGGCATCTGAGAGATTGGCTGCATCATCTCGCATATGTGGAACCTGAACGGTGTCCCTTTTAAGGAAAAAGCCAAGGAAAAAAGAAAAAAACACAGACCTGGTGGCCATCCAAGCTCAAAAAAGTTTTGACTTGCTTGAAAGTTCTTGACTGCCTTGTTTCCCAAATACCTTGTTCAGAACCCAAGATGCTTTATTTGAAATAGTTTTTTTTCTGTTTTTTTCCCCCTCACTTGCCGTTGTGAATTCTGAGGGCTCTGTGGGGTAAGACTGGCACACTGGGGAGACTGCCTCTTCTACCACATGCCTTGCCTATTATAAGATATTTCAGCAGACCCTCCTACCTCTGTACTACCATCTGCTCAACAGATGCAGGGCCTAACATGTCAAATGAGTCGTTTTGTTCTTAGTGTCCAAATTTGTCCAGGTCTCCTTGCTTAGCAAAATATAATCGTCTGAGGGGGAAACTGTTTTGGGTGAGTGATGGGGACAATACAGTATACCGGAATCCCACTGCTTGATACAAGTGCCCATAAATTCCGGTTTTAATTAATGTACTCTTGCTCAGTACTTTGTGAGGATACAGAGCAGCACATCCTACTAAGTTATTTAGTCACTCATCCATGCTGTTCTGAAGAGCCCCTCGGGGCCGGTCTGGACTGGGCTTAGCCCACATATGGCCATCGGACCCTTTGGGCAGCATGTCATTGGTTACAGTTCTGGTGGGGGTGGGGGTGTTGTCCAAGTTGTCCAAGTCTCATTATGCAGGGATGATGGACACACGTAGCAGTGCAATAGCTACACAGCAGAGCTGGTGGACTGCAGCTGCTTGAACGTCCTTTGGAGGAGATGCATGGTTGTTAGGGTTCTGAAATTGACCAATGATGTTTCAACAGTGGGACAGGCCAAACATCTGACTGGGCCTTTCAGTTCTGGAGAAGAAATATGGTTATTAGAAGAAAAAAGGCATTTTGTCAATCACTGATCAGCCAAATTGTCAGCAGGACCTATTGACCATATTTCTGGTTCAGAATACTAGTAAACATCTGGAACAAAAGGGTACCAAGCAGTTTTTGTTTTTGAGCTGGCCTGGAACGAAATGAACTAACTTTTACTTCAATAGAAGTCAGTGTGTTTTTATTCTGCTCTTTGTCCTGAGTGTGAGGTCTCCTGCATTCCCCAGGCATGTTTTTCATGTAGTTGTTGTTTCATGTTCATGTCCTTCACTTTCGAGGAGACTTTTCCCCAAACCCAGTCTCCATCTCTGACCCTGAAGTGGAGATTGCACAGATTTTTAAGGGCACAGAGTGTTTCCTCGGTGTGGTGGTCTTCAGCGTTCTCGTGCATGCTTCAGTGAGAAGAGACACGCTCCTGATCTGTGGATGAGGGTCTCGTGGGGGTTTGCTACAGCTGTGCTAAGGTCTTCGTTTTAAAGAATGTTTGTCAGTCAGAGGGCTGTTACATAACAATTTAACATTCAAAGGGATGAAAAATTGCATCTGTAAATCAAACAGTGGGACATTGAAATACATTATCATGATCAGAAACCGTTCACAATATGTGAATCAGGGACTTGACTGGCTGTTGCGGACTTGGGCTCCGTCCACGTGGGTGAACGAGCAGCACCACGGATTAATCGTCCTGCTCACTCTCAAACTGCTATAAAGGGCAATCTGCCCTCCCTCTCACCCGCCGGCACCCCAAAATCAGTGCACCCCCCAGGACCTGCATTCCCAGACACACAATGAGATGTCTATATCCAGCGGCCTGTTGACAGACGCAGCGGGCCCGAGGGCCGCAGTGTGAGCTGCCTCTCCCCTCCCCCTCCAGCGTGATGCAAGAACCCCCAGACCGGGCCACAACGGCCCACAGGGGATATTGTTAGAATCCTAAAAAGGTGGTAACACAATCCACGGGGTAACATGAGCAGGACACCAACTCATGTCATAAACATTCAGTGACATTAAGTCTTCGAGTAATGCGCCGCTCTTCTCCTGCACCACCTCTCTCTCTCTCTTTCCCTCTTTTTTTCCCCTCTCTTTCAGACGTCCGGAGCTTTGCTTGCCAATTTGGATTCAAACAAGGGTCACTGTGAGATTCCTTTGCCAGAAATGGTAACGTTCTACTGAAGGAAGGGGGGCATCATGTCAACTGTTGGATGTCTTTCAACAGACTCTTCTAATGAAGTAGTTTGTTATCAGCATTTAATAAATAGGAATTGTAAATCAAATATTTAATCTGTGGCTTGAGCTAGTGACCACTTTTGAGTTTAATGACTTAATTAGACCATTTGAATATGGCTGCTAAGATTGTCTTTATTGTCTGTTGTATTTGAAGGAATTAATTTAATGAATAAAGGCATTGATAGCTACTGAAATGAAATTTTATCAGTTACTGTATGTTATTTTATTCCTAGATTGTCAGGACTATTCGGCATTGTCCTTTCAGTTGACGGGAAATCAGTGGAAGTGATTCTGTGTGTCCATATTTGTTTGTGTCCTGCTTCTCTGTAGCATTCAGGATGTTTCCAAACTTGCGTGCTTGGTTTGCATGGGTGTGCCTCAGGGGCTTGTACTTGGCTCCATCCTGGCTGGAATCATGCAAGGCGAGAAACATGTGCTAGCAGGGAGTGGGAACAAGGGTTGGTTGGTGTGAGGTGGTAGTTTATATAAATGTACATTTTAGACAGCTGCTTATAATGGTTATTTAAGTGGTAAATCATTATGGGAGCAATGGTTTTAATATATCTCTAAGCCCTGATTCATGGATTGTCTGGAAGTTTCATCACACCCCAGAACTGTTGGCCAGCAGTGACAACAGTCAAATCCTGCTTTTTCTGTGTCATTGGGATTGCAGTTTATACATACTGTAGGTGCCTACCTTTTGGAGGCCCGCTATATTGGACTTTATTTGTAAATCAGACAGAAGTTCAGCCAGTCTGGCCATTGGCATGTCTAAGACTGCGTGTCAGACGGAGCTAGAGACCACGTGCCCCTGGAGATTCCTTCTAATAAAAGCCCCTCCGCTCCCGTCACATGCTCTCCGGACTCTGAAATATAGGTGTCAGGAGGCCAGTGCCCGCAAGAATCAGTCCCAGGGAGGTTTTGGATGGATGACAGCCCCAGTGTCAAAACACTAGTGAGATTGCTATGAGTTTATGGCCAAAGACAAAGTGGGAGAAACATTAGGGGTATCTGTAATTTCATCTGGCGGGGGGGGGGGGGGCATCTTTGTGTTAGGTGGCATGGGGGAGCACTCCACTCTCAGGGGCCTCTGGATGCCAGCCCATGCAGATGGAACACTCACAGTCTCCCAGCACATGCCAGTGGACTTAGAGCATCGAGCAGCAAAGGGAATCGTAGTACTTTGACCCAGAAAGTACTTTTAAAAAAAAATAGGAAATGGATTTGTGTGCAGTCTCTAACCTTCAGCCAGGCTGGGATTTTTGTGCATTAACAGTCCATCACCGCATATTGACTTTGGTCTCAATCAGCATCCACTGTGCACGTGCTTCCATTGTGGAAAAGCAGTTCAGTTTGGCCCTGTCATTTTTTATTTTTGAGTTCTCTGTGCTTATTAATGCCTGGATTTATGCTCAGCATTAAAAGCCCCCATTGAGCAATGCTGCCTGTCACTAAAAACCTTAACATGAAAGTAATCTTTTCTGTATAATACGTTTTCAGCCAAATAATTTTTTGCAATGTTTAGAATAATTTGCAACTTTTGAAAATTTACATTGCTCAACAGCTGTAGCAACCATGATATCCAAATTAATGAAAACCAAGCTGATAAGAAGCAGTACGTACTTAGCCCTTCAAATGTTTACCTAGTTTTATACATACAAGTGCTAATGCCAGTAAATTATTACTGTAGCTGCTTCCCAACATCATTGCAACAGCAGGCGTTGAATTTGTAAAGTTCTATATTAACTTGAAACCACATTACTGCCTATGGGGGTGAATGCTGACAAAGTATTTCATATCCGTCTGGTCAATTTCTGGTCACACAATTTCTTTCAACAGTGCGCAACAGTCATGTTGAAATGCTATTGGATAGATTTCTGCTCTCTAGTGGCTGAACCCAGTACTTTCTCTTCCATTTCCTTCTGCTGAGATCTATTATGATCTGATGAAGTAAAAATATTCTGCATCACTTACTGAGGTTCCTACTGCATTCAAAAACCAATTTGGAATATTGTCTTTTTCTAAGCAGTTTCACTGGTCTCAAAGCTGGGATAAATGTATTATTCTGTTCTTTTTTCCTGTATAGATTTTTGAGATGTTTCTTATGCTCCCTCTCGGCTGTGTAATCCTCTGTAGCTTCAGACTGTTCCTTGTTATGGCTTCTTGCTCAGAAAATAAGGAGATAATATGCTCATGGCTTGTATCAAGGTTTGCTGAAAGAGTTTTTGCTTTCTGACGTAAGATCAATTAAAGGACTTGTAAAACCTCAATTCTACAAGTGTACGAGCTATCAATTCCTTTTTCAGCAAATTCACTAGTTTACATACAGTAAATGTAGCCAACATGGTTAATTTTCTTCATGTTATTAAAAGGTGTGCCATCTTTTATTGATCTGGCATCTTTTATTGATCTGGATCTAAATCTTTTTTCAAAGCTTTATTTACTCGCTTTGGTTTCTTCTGCTTTCTGCAGCTGTGAAGCCTCACCCCCAGGGCTGGTGAGTCTAAGCAGCTCCTGTCTACGCAGTGACTGTCTCTTACCACACAGTGGCAGACCACACCTATTAACTATTTCCACAGTATTCATAAAATAAATGAAGGTAATTGCAAAATAATGTGTTGTAAATTGTAACATTGCAATGTTTCTCATATGTGTAGTTTTATTATATATACACTTTATTAGGTCTACTTATGTTTTTGACTTATTGGTCCTCTGCTGCTGCAGCCTATCCACTTAGATGTTTGACACATTGTGTGTTCAGAGACGCTCATCTGTATGCCACTTTCGTAATGTGTGGTTATTTGAGTTACTGTCACCTTTTACCTGTCTGGCCATTCTCCTCTGACCTCTCTCATTGACAAGGCAGAACTGCTGCTCACTGGATGTTTTTGTTTTTGTTTTTTCGCACCATTCTCTGCAAACTCTAACGTCTGATGTTCGTGAAAATCACAGGAGATCAGTAGTTTCTGAGATACTCAAACGACCCTGTCTGGCACCAACAGTCATTACATTTGGTCTGAACAACAGTTGAACCTCTTGACCACATCTGCATGCTTTTATGCATTTAGTTGCTGCCACATGATTGTCTGATTTAAATATTTGCATTAACAAGCTGGTCTACAGGTCTACCTAATAAAGTGATCACTGAGTGTAGTTTTGGCCAAATCCATAAGCCATATACAGTATTACATGGCTAGAAAACCACCACAGTTATAATCCGATTAGTGCCAGTGAAGAACTGCTCACAACATGACTTGCAAAACAAAGGGAGAGAAGGCCTGGGTTTTGTTTTATAAACCTTAATCGAGTTTCTGCCTTTCTGACCGATCAATATCCCGCTTATGCACAGTATCGTGTCAGGCTCCCTGCCCTCCCTGTGTGGGAACACCACAGACTTGGTGTGTGGTCCCTGCCACAGTCACACTGTGGGACCCTAAGTATTCAGCCCTGCTGTCCTCCCCCATTGTGTCGCAGGCTGACCCAGTTAGCAGGTCTGTATTTGACTAAGCGATTGATTGCCACTGACACACAAATCAGGGACGGTTGAACTGGAGTGACCCTTATAACCACCATGTCCATGGGTCCAGGGTCTCAGGCTCCTACTTCCACTGGACACGCCGAGTGCCACATGCTATCGCACAGGTGCCAGACTGGTTTAATCTCTGAACAGTCCTCTGTTATGGCTCAGCTAATGGCTACTCTCTGGCTACTTGGCATGTTTGCTGCCTACACAACAAAGTTCACTGTGCTAGATGAATACTGATGGATTTTACTCAGTGGATCATGCATTCTTGGCTTGTATGAACTCAAGTTCATGTTCAAGCTGAATTAATACTGAATGTCTTACTGTGTAACCTCATGATTTTGTTTGAAATCTAGGCATGCTTTGATGATGATTTGGTTGACACTGAACCAGGCTTGCTCTAGTGTACTGTCAGAATGATTTATCTTTGTCAGGCAAGACAAATTGGGGCGTGAGCTGAACAAGTGGTTTTGATTTGAAATGGGTAAAATATGTGGGCCTATACATATGTAGTTTAGTATTCATAGTATCTAATCTTGTGTTACAGAGAACAAACTGGGCAGATTGTGACTTGTGATGGTTATTTATTTGTCATTTTTAACCTATGCTTCCCTGTCACAGTTTATGCTGGGATCTGATCAAATTTATCTCCACTATAACGAAAGTATATATATTTTTTAAAATCCATCTGATGCCCTCTCCAAGAGTCCTCCAAGAGCTTAAGGGCATCTCACTGATTGGCTGTGAGGATTAAAGTCAGCTGCCAGACGTAGGCAGGGCCGTCTGGAGGCAGTGTGAGGTTCTGGTGCAGCTACATACAGTTAAGTGGTAGAAGAGCTAATCAAGCGGAATGTCAATATGTACAAATCTGTTTGCTTTTAATTTCATTTTACATCAAAGTGTGTTTGTTAGAGATAAGTAAGGCCACGGGTGGGTCTTCAGCTGATCTCTCTCAGGGGCCCAGAGTGATTGAGCAGCCCTGTGGGGTTATGTATTGCTGAGCTTTTTCTCTGCTAGCACAGGCCAGTCACAGGGGCAATGCAGGAAAAATATTATCAAGTCGCTTAGGAGAAACACTTGGTTCCTATCAAGACTTCCTCTGGGTTTCTTTGTTCCTTTTGCATGTAATGGTTGAATTAAAAAGTACTTTCTGAGACAGTGATATTATGTTACGGCACAAATTCAGTGCCGTGAAAAAGTATTTGCCCCCTTCCAGATGTCCTCTATTATCGCATAATTGTCACACCGAATGTTTTCAAATCTTTAAACAAAATATAATATGAGACAAAGAGAACCAGAATAAACATTATTATTTCATCTATTTAATGAAAAATGGTATCAAACACCCATATCAGCCATGTGAAAAAGTAACTGCACCCTTAAACTTAATAACTGGTTGCACCATATTTAACTGCAATAACTGAGATCAAATGCTTCCTATAATTTGATATCAGTCTTTCACATCGCTGTGGAGTAATCTCTGGCCCACTCGTCTTTGCACAACTGCTTTAATTCAGAGAAATTGGTAGGTTTTCAAGTATGAACTGCTTGTCTCAGGTCCCTCCACAGCGGTTTCAAGTCAGGACTTGAAGGCCACTCCAGAACTTTAATTTAGTTTATTTTCTGCTATTCAGATATGGACCTGCTTTGGTGTTTTGGATCAGTGTTTTCCTGCATAACCCAATTACGCCCTTGCTTCAGCTCACAGACAGATGAGCGGACATTCTCCTTCTGGTACAGAGCAGAATTAGTGGCTCCGTCACTGATTGCCAGTCAGTCAGGTCCAGTCAGTCAGGTCCAGGCAGCATGCCCCGGCCATCACACTACCACCACCATCACGACTGTTGCTATGATCTTCTTTTTGTGAAATGTGACATTTTCTTAATTCCAGATAGAATGGGTCATCCAGAAAGCAATTTTGACTCCATGCATAGAGCATTATCCCAAAAGGCTTGGGGTCATCCAGGTGCTTTTTTGTAAATTTGACACAAGCATTGATGGTGCTCTTAATTAGGGTGGGTTCTATCTTTCTACTCTCCTATGAATCCAGTTTTTGCCCAGTATCTTGATTAGTGTCATGAACACTGACCTTTGCTGAGGCTAGAGAGTCCTTTAGTTCTTCTGGGATATTTTGGTGAAATTTTGGAGATAATGCCGATCTCTGTGATTTGGTGCAATCCCAGAGCTGTAGAAATGGCTTTGTAACCCTTTTTAGACGGATATATTTAAACGTGTTTTTCTCATCACTTATGGAATTTCCATTGATCGTGGGCTGGTAGAAACTTTGTTGTGACTACCTCACTCTGTGGTACCCTAATGTAAGGTTCAATATTTGTGTTTACTCAATTTCCCCTACATTTTGTCTAAAGATTTGAACCATTCAGTGTGTCACATACTGTAAGCAATAATAGAGGAAGTCTAGAAGAGGGGCAAATACTTTTGCACTGTAGACTAAGCATGGCAGGCATTGGCAGGCCTGATCTCCCTGTAGCTGCAGGTTTATGATGAATTGAATATGAATATTATGTGAAGTATATGCGGTGACTTTTGCCCGTACGCGCAGTCCACGTGCATCTTCAAAGCACATCTGCACCCGGAACGTTCTCCCTCCTCTCCTCCCTCAGCCCGTCAGACTCTCTTATTACACTCCGTTTCCCAGAACAGCGTCTGAATTTAAAGCGGAAAATATCTGGCTTGGCTTGAGCCGCCGGATAAACCCAGACCAATTTTAAGGACACGCAAAGCTCAGGATTAAAGTGCGTTGGCTGTCAACATTATTTACACTGAAGTACTGTATAACGGTGATTAGCAATGCTGGCCACAGTCATTTTAATCATGGGTATTTGAAGTCTGTTCAAGTCAATATTACCAAGATAAAGAAGTTTGACTTGGTGTATTTCTTTTTCATTTCATCCCTTTTAAACATCAGCCTATTTTATAATTTTATCAAAATTAACCATTTTAACTGCACAAGATTTTACTTTTGTGATTGTCAAGAAAGCAGATGGATTACATAATTGACAATCAAACTGTCTCCTTCAAGGCAGCATTTTTCTAAGCCTGTTGGTGCTATTATAAATTACATGCTCTGGCAGATTCCACCAGATTTAATTGTGGCAACAAAGTATCTATCAAATGTGGTCCCTGCGCATAAAACTGTTGTGGCCAGTTAACTAAAATATTTACATTACACATTCATTGAAAATGATAGCATGCTGGTATGTATTAGAAATGGGAGTGATGTATTTTTATATGCTTTTATTTTAAATAGACATATAAGTCTAACTGAGGAAGCCAGTCTGGAACCCCACATGGCATACGTTCATATAAATTTGAAACACTAAATACTGTTGAAAAATACAACTGTTTCAAATCGGCCTGTCTGTCAATTTCATATTTTGTTTTTATTATATGTTATTATTTGTATTTTGTTTTTCATTGGTCTGTACTGTAAAGCTGCTTTTTTCATCAGGTCTCCCTTTTGGAGTGAGTGGCAGCACTTTGAGAGAAAAAACAGGCCATAATTATTTTTTTAGTTGGCTGGAACATGGAGACTGATTGGTCTGTTTTGTGGCCACCAAAATAGACTCCCTGAGAAAGAAGCTTTCAGTGACATATCAGCTCAGGATGTGTCTGTCATCTTCAACTCTTTAACTGTTTGGTATGTGTGTAAATCTGTTTGTCATCTTACATTATCCAAAATGTTAAGGAATTTACACAAACCGTACTGTAGGTACTGTAGGAGTTTGTGATGGGGCACAGCATTATCAGATCAATGTTTTTTCCGGTAAAATAACTAGTTTGGAGTGACACCCCATGGCACTGAGATCTATATTTTCATTGTGCCATATGGTGCAAAAATTCTACGTTTAGCACATTTATCTATTTACTTTGAATGGATGTTGTTAGTTTTTTCCCCCTGCTCTTCCTCTTTTCTGAAGGAGATCAGGGATGTAGTGACACAGAAGGTGCTTTGCCTTACGTAACCTGACAGTGATGTTTATGGGGAGTGCCTCGGGTCCGGGGGAGTGCGGGGCCGGCTCGCTCTCGCCCGGAGCCTGCTGCTTTTGTAGCGCCGATTACTCAAAGACGCAATATCCAGGAAGCTGACAGCATGAGGGCTGGAAGGACACATGTGGATTCAATAAATGCTCAACAACAAGCAGCGAGAAGAGCGCGGTGCCTCGCAGACGCTAATGTGCACAGAGCATCGAATGAGAATAAACTGGAGGGCCGTGGGGGCATAGTGGAGTAGCGAGATTGTTCGCCGCATTCGCATTTGCACGGCTGAGACGTTCATCATCGCGTTTGCCGACGTGCGTGCGGTTTCTTTTTCCTCACTGGGGTTATTTAGTCAGGATATCCGCCCTTATATTCCCCCAAACTCATCCGGTATTATGCATGTTGTCTCTGGACTAAGGGGCAGTGAAAATAATCATACATTCCTCATTGGAAACTTAACAAGCATTATTGTGTGTTTTTATGTGTTATTGTTTGTGGTTGATTGTTCTGGGGAGATATCATGCCATAACAAAAATTAGCGATTAACATCGTTTTCATCAATGTGTTTATTGGCAGTTCATTGTATAAGATAAGTACTATCCTGTGCTAGCCTCTATGTTTTGTGACTATATCATCATCAGTTTTTGTCAAGGCTAGGCAACTCTGCTGAGAGGTACATGTTTCCCCAAACTTTTAAATTTGTAAACCGAAGAGGAGAATTAATTTGCACGACTGGCCAGTGGGTGCTTTCACCGGTGGGCATCGGTATTACATAGAGATGATTAATTGAGCTCTCTTCTCGAATGGACACGATCAGCATGTGGCTTCCTGCGGCAGAAGACAGGACAGACTACAATGTCCAGTGTAGATTTTTAAAAAATGAAATCGCTTTAAATCTACAAATCCTGGGTTCATATACCAAAGGTTTCCAAAAGTCCAGAATGGAAGAGTTTGGCAGAGTTTGTCTGGGTTTATCTGGCGACTCAACAGATTCGCTAGTTGTATCACGTGCAGTAGGTTTTTGCATATGAAGTGCAACATTTAACTAGTGGCACCAATAGAATACTCAGTTTTGTGGCTTGAGTAGGTAAGTCTGGCCTTTAGTTGTGTTATAATAGAGGAAAACTATCTAAGCAACACAAACGGCATCCAGAAGGTATTAGTCATATCTTTTGTAAGGATGGCTTTGGGATACACTTCAGTTTCTTTTTAAATCTCAGAAGCACACTGGGTTGGAAATGCAGATGTGAGAACTCCACCAGCAGGTGAAAGCTGCAGAGCTGGCCTTTCGGTTATAGAACAGTATATTGGAAGGGTGTGAAGGAAACTAGATCTGCACCATCCTTTCCCTCATGAACAGCTCACCTCCTCTGAACTGCCTGCATTGTGGAGTGAAAATCTAAACATTTACAGAGTTACTTCAGTCATGCAATTCAAAAAGTATAAAATGTACAGGAAATCTTAAACTCCTGAGATCCAGGAGAGTAAGTATTTTATATTTTTTTCACCTGTGTCCTGGATGACAAAAACATTTGGTCCAAAAGTCTGAATCTGGGATTTTTTTTTTCATGTAATTCTGGAAATAAATAGAAAGGTTTAGAAAATTTTAAAACAAATTAATGTTACTGCAAAGCTTTGCAAGAACTACTTGAAGACCTAAGAAGAGCTAGGAGTGCTGCACAATCCAGTCACCTTACCTCAACCCCATTGAGCATTTATGGGGGCACTTGAATACTGATAAAAGCAAAGTATTCTGTAACATCGCAAGATGCTCTTTGGAACATAATGCTGGAACAACATCGATCATCAGGTTTTGTACAGATTTGTGGAGTCTATGCCTGCTCGAGTGCACACTGCCATTAACAGTGGGACATTCCAAATACTAAGAAATTCTGAAATTCATGTACATTTTTCACAAATTGTAATGCTGATAATATAATTTTCAATGAAAAGGTTTATATATAATTAAAGTAGAATGCAAAATAGAAGCATTTTCACTAGAGGTCTCAGACGAGTCAACCCCACTGTATATTTTATGTAATTGTAATTGAATGCCCCTTATGTTAAGAGAAATACTGTTTAGAGCTCTGGGAAGGCAAAATGTAATGTGCTGGTTTGAGGCCGCGGGGTCTCAGGAGCTTAAGAAGAATGCACATGCGGGGGTTTATTCTGTTCTCTGCGTTAAGGAACACCCTCTGTTGTGGGCTATATTAATTCCTTGTTCCCTGGATTTGTCCTGCTTCTATCAATTTTGATGAATTCTGAATGTTGAATATGGCATGGGCCTGTGGTCTGCACTCATGCTGACTCAAAGGAATGCACTGTGAATGTGTTTTGTGCTTTTAAAGATGATTTATGTAATGTGTTATGATATAAGGATTTGTTTTCTACTATCCAGTCTCTTTGACCCTTGTGTAATCTTCATAATCTAACCAAAAATCTATTTTCTTACTTCACAGCCGGGAGAGCCTGTATTTTTTCTGGTCTGCGCCACTTTTTTTTTTACTGCAATTGTTTTTTGTAGTAATTTATTTTTGCTGTAATAGCTGTTGTGTTTAACTTTGATTATGAATCAGTATTTTCTAGCAGTGTTTTCTCACGTTTTATTTTATCTGAAATTGTGTGTGTGTCTGACTGAAAAACATAGTTTTGTCTGGAATAATAGAGTCAGGGATGAGGGTGTAGGAGGGGTGGTACTGCACATGCACAAGAGTTTTTCTTTTGTCAGAGTTCACGCACACATTCTCTTTCTCACTGTGTATGTGTGCACATGTATGCAGGAGTTCTGAGTGTGTGCCATTTTCTCTCAATGCTGTGTATGTGCACCTTCGCTCTGTTTGCACCTGTCTGACATCATATGGTAAATGGTAAATGGCAGGCATTTATATAGCGCCTTTATCCAAAGCGCTGTACAATTGATGCTTCTCCATTCACCCATTCATACACACACTCACACACCGACGGCGATTGGCTGCCATGCATGGCCCCGACCAGCTCGTCAGGAGCATTTGGGGGTTAGGTGTCTTGCTCAGGGACACTTCGACACCCTTACTGCCTGAGCCATGTCGCCCCCATATATCTTAGGGTCTGTACATTTAATACATTTATAAATGGAAGAGTAATAGACCTAGACGCCTCTATTACCCCAGCTGTTATGTTGCCATACCTGGATTCATATAACTAATAGCGTATACTTATTCGATGTGGGGTGTAATTGCTTTATAAATCCTAAATCGTGAAAAACATGGTTGTAAGCTAATTTAAAGGCAAGTAAGTAGTATTCTACTATTGTCTATACATGCTATTAACTATAATACTTGCATCTGTTATTGTTTATTATCTATCAGCAGTGCAGCGTAGGGTAGGCTACATCACAACAACTGGAGGGCACATGATGGTGGTGCACCCAGTGGTCACCTGGTTGATGGACCTTTCCTGTGTGTGTATCTGTGTGACTCCAGGTGGCTTGATGTAGGTATGGCTAACCTGACCAGTACCCCTTGCTGGGTCATCTACCTGCGGGTTCTTCAGGAAGCCATCTGGCCTGAGGGCACCCTCCCAGTCCAGCCCCGCCCAGCCCGCAGCAGCCAGCAGAAGGAGGAGACCAGGCAGCAGTCCCTGCAGTGTCTAATGAAACTGCTCCCAGGTCAGTAGCTACTGAAACTGTGCTCAGGTCAGCAGGCATTGGAAATGGTCTGTAGTCAGTGTCTAATGAAACTGCTCCTAGGTCAGTAGCAACTGAATCTGTGCTCAGGCCATTGTCAAATAAAACTGCTCCCAGGTCAGTAGCTGCTGAATCTACTCCCAGGTCAGTGTCTAATGTAACTTTTTCATGGTTACAATCAATAAAATTATCATTAGGCACATGTTGATTAAGCGTCATGAAAGGAGAACCTGCGGTATATGGTGGATATTGGCACAGCTAGCGGGGTGGTTAGGCAGGACGTGAAGCAGAGTGCCGTTACACCCACTAGCTGTGCCAATATCCACAATATACCGCAGGTTCAAGTTCTATAACACTTTTGTACAAGGGCTACCACATTTATCTTTAAAAATTTCACGAAAGAAAGACAAGACAATCTTTAAATTAATGTATTTTTAATGGAACTATGTTTTATGGTAAACGTATTCTTCCGATGAAGAGTCCTTTATTGGTTGCCAAGCAACGGTATTGTGAAAGTTAGCTAGCAATAATGTATCCCCAGTCCACTATCGAAGCAATGGTACTAACGTATCCCCACTGCACTTAGCTAAGCAACGCTATTGCTATTGTAATAATGCTAACTGCATTAACGTTAGCTAGCTTACTAGTTTACGGTACACCAGACGACACTGACGCACACAAATAATGTGTTTTTGTTGTAGACGTTTATTGGGGACACTGCCAGATACCATGCAATAAAATAACTCAGTGTCGTTATGAGTCATTCGCCGGGGTTTGGTGCTCTTGTTGGTATTTTGATCCGAGAATGTTGCCTTGAAGTTGTATTTTTTTCATTCCTACTCCTTTCCAAATCAAATGACACTTTAAACTCACTCATTTTATTTTACTTTGGTAGGCTACTAGAGGCGGGATGATGATAATGTTAAGTTACGTTCATTTTGATTACAAAATAGGTGATCTATAAACACAGAGTAATTTTAAAAGATGTGGAACATTCCATTTAGCCATGCATATATCGTGGATTTTGGCACGGCTGGAACGCAAACTGACCAATAGAGACAATGGACCCAACCTATCCGTTGTATTATAAGTTTTCTTTCAGGTATAGGAAAATAGATGTAGCCCTTATTTCCATTATGGAAGTAGAAGTGAGTTGAAGCTTCAGTGCGTTGGGCCCAGTTTAGGTTAGGTCTTCAGCAGGTCTGCACACACTACAGAGAGCATGCAGCGGTCAGGGGAGGCGCTGTGAGAACAGGTTGTTCCACCATGGTCCCCTGCGTCACATTCGAGTCTCTGTCTGTGAGATTTATGTGTTTGTTCTGTTAGTTCTGATGTCTGTGCTCTCCTCCGTGCTTACAGATCTGATCCCAGACCTGCTGGGTTCTGAGAAGTACAGGCTGAGCTGGCAGGCTGTCCTGGAGTCACTGCAGGACCCCCAGATCAACAGGTGACTCAGTCGCACATGTATGACCTGAAGATCATGCATGTAAAAGCACATGTATGACTGTAAGAGTGTTTCACAGAGTCTGCACACAGTTGCGCATGTATGACCCGAAGATCACGCATGTACAAGCGCATGTATGACTGCAAGAGTGATCCAGAGTCTGCACACAGTTGCACGTGTATGACCCGAAGATCACACATGTAAAAGCACATGTATGACCGTAAGTGTTTCACAGAGTCTGCACACAGTCGCACATGTATAACCGCAAGGGGGTGGCCGGTAGCGTAGTGGTTCGGGTAAATGACAGGGACCCACAAGGTCGGTGGTTCTAATCCCGGTGTAGCCACGATAAGATCCGCACAGCCGTTGGGCCCTTGAGCAAGGCCCTTAACCCTGCATTGCTCCAGGGGGGATTGTCTCTTGCTTAGTCAAATCAACTATACGTCACTCTGGATAAGAGCGTCTGCCAAATGCCAATAATGTAATGTAAAAAGGTTACACATGTACAAGCACATGTATGACTGCAAAAGCCAAAATCACATGTGTACAACCACAGGATCACACACACACAACCACAAGATCACACACGTGCAAGCGCAAGATCATGCATGTATAAACACAATGCCATTATAATACACACATCCACACATAAACATGCAATCGCACAAACTCACATCATTGAGAGAGAAAGGCATGTACTGAGAGCAATCACACACACATGCACACACACACACTCACACAGTGCTGCAATTTCACTTTTCTGCATGCAATATTACCACCCCTCCCGCTGGTCTTATTATTATAGTGCATTATTGCTGCTGTAGGGGAAGGAGCATCTCAGGTCCTGAAGATGCCTTACCTAAAGCCCTCCATGCAATTATCCCCAAATGTCCTTCTTTTCTACAGGAACAAGCTTTTTCCATTAACATTTTTTTTTTAATTTTGAAGTACACAGCCTACGGAAGGTTGAAATTCAGTCCAGCGACAGAACAGTGCCTGCGTCTCCATGACCTGCTTTAGCCAGCACAGCATGGCGCTTCTTAGACCTTATAATAATAAGTGGCGCCCAGTGAATGAACAAAATGTTTTTCATTTTTCATACATATGAATTTGACTTGTGTCTGTGTAAAACTGTTAAAATGAATGGAAAATGAATTACTTCTTTCGGGATTAATGCATTCCAACTTTATTCCAGTCTCAAGTGTCACTGCATTGAGGCTGATGATCTAACAAAGTTGTAAAGATTTGTGCCCAAGATTGCATTTGGAGACCAGTTGGCGCAGAGAGAGATAGTAAAGGTGCACTAATGGAGTCTAATGGGCTGTGGTGCGATCCACAGGGCAGTCCACGCACAATCCCCTCAGAGTCTGACTCCTGTACCCGGGGTTTGGTTACTGGCTGTGGAACATGCTGTACTGTGATCCCATCTCTACAAAGGGATACAAGATGGTGAATGGATTGCATTTATATAGCACTATTATCCAAAGGGCTTTACAAGTAATGCCTCTCATTTACCCACACACACACTCACACTCATGCACCAATGGCAACTGGCTGCCATGCAAGGCAATGACCAGCTTGTCGGGAGCAATTAGGGGTTAGGTGTCTTGCTCAGGGACTCTTCGACACACCCAGGGGATCAAACCTTCTCAAACTGCTCTTACCTCCTGAGTTTATGTCGCCCCCAACTCCAGTCTGCAAAAGTATGGCAGACTGTACTCCCATTAGAATGTGGGCTTTTTAGTCTTGGGTGTGTGGCGAGTCGGGAGGTCTCTGTGTTGCCATGTTGGCTTGCAGCTCTGCCCTCTCCTGTGCGTGTGTAGTGCGGCTCTCCTGCGGCTGTGTGCTCTGATCCCCCGCCTCTGGTCTCCGCAGGCACCTGGTGTACAGCGTGTGTGACCTGCTGCTGGAGGTCCTGATCCCTGAGTCTTCTGATGAGGTCTTTCAGAGATCTCTGCTGGGCAGCCTGTGTGGGGCCACGAGAAGGCCATCGCTGTGAAAGTGCAGACACGGGCACGGACAGTCACACCCGCGCATGCACACTGATGCATGGACACACACACCCACCGGCGCGCGCACACACCCACATGCGCACACATGCACACAGACGCACGGACACACACACCCACACGCGCACAGACGCACGGACACACACGCCCATGTGCGCGCACACACAGATGGACGGACACACACCAGTGAACACAGGAATTATGCAATGAACATGTGAATGAAAACAAACGCGCTGTGCACACACACCCACGTGCGCAGACACTCTCTCTCACACACACACACACAGATGCACGGACACACACCAGTGGATGCAGGAATGTACGCAATGAACATTCCTGCGCAATGAAAACAAACACAGTGTGAACACCCAAACGAACATGCACGTACAGTCTAACACACACACCCATGTGCGCACTCACACCCTCTCACACACACAGACGCACGCACACACACTAGTGGACACAGGAAATACGCAATGAACATGTGAATGAAAATAAACACACCGTGCGCACACACACAACCAGGCATACAGACACACACCCGTGGATAAAGGAAAGGAACCCAAGCAACATGTAAATGAAAACAAATGCAGTGTGTACACACACCTACGCGCGCACGCATACTCTCACGCACACAGACACACGGACACACTCCAGCGGATACAGGAATGTACGCAATGAACATGTGAATGAATACAAATTCACTGTGCACATACACGCGTGCAGGCGCGCGCGCACATGCACACACACACACACACGAAAAGCAGGACAGGCGCTGTGGTAAGAAAGCCCCCGGCCCTTATGCCAGTCCACAGCGTTCATTACCAGGCCTCCTGTTTCACAGCTCGCCAGGATGAGTCTCCAATCGGCCCTCACCGGATCTGAATCCATGGACCTCTCTACACTTAACATGCCCTCATTATTCCCATATCCGACTAACTGGGTTCACATTACCAGCTACAGTAATCATCCACTCTCACCACTCTACTCCACCTGGGGCCTCTTTTTCTGGAATTAAGGCTTTGTGGAGATGCCCACAGAACTCGGAGGGGTGTTTTCTAGGTGTTTCCGCTCGATGTTTACCACATTGTGTCCTGCTTATTTCTATTGTGCTTGTTGTTAAGGAACATCTGGGGTGTTGTGCGTAGGAATCTGGCGCCAAGGGCTTGACGTATTTGCCGTTCGCGCTTTGAAGTGCTCTGGTGTTGCAGTTACATGCGTATAATGCGAGCGTCTGGTAAATCATCTGTGTGTGTGTGTGTGCCAAGCCACCTGAGAAACAAGAAGACTTTATCTGTTTATTGCACTCATTTTGTGATACACTCAGAGTTCCAATTTCATTTCAAGTGCTATGAGGATGAAGTGGAAGATCATTCCAGAAGGAAATGCAATACCTCATAGCTCTTTAATGAGAGAGAATATGCATACGTTCTTAATACACTGTATTAAAAAGGGCTTTGTAGCCAGCTTTAGCATTCCCTAAGTGTTTTAAAAAAATTAGGAGAAACGCATTCCAGAAATGAATACATTATTTTTTTATATTATTTGTGTGTATACCAGTTATAGTATATATGCACCTCTATTAACTTTATGTCTTGTATACCTTACAGTTTTGCCTTTAGCAAATTCACAGGAATATCTTATTCCCCTTTTAATGCATGAACAATGAATTGGACAGTTGATATATGACTTCCCACGATAAGAGTTTCTAGATGAACCTTCAGACGATGCACAGGTTGCAAAGAAGGTCCTAGTAAGTAGTGTTTAAAAAGAGATACTGCTGAAATGTATTCTCAGCTTTTAGTCAGTAAGACACAAACTCCATTAACCCAAGAACAGGTGTGTTTGCAAATGAGAAAATAATAAGCACTGTTAATGTGTTCATGTTTTAACCTCAGATTATGCAGTATATTTTCCCAAATTATTTACTGTCAGTGTGTTAGTTGATCTGACAGAGGAAAGAGAAGAGACTCAATGTACAGTAGACATATGATGTAGTTATATTTGACATTTTCCAGGCAGTTACTTTTTGATTGATATTTATTTATTCATTTATTATGTATTTATTTATTAATTCATTCATTCATTTGGTTAAATGTAAGTGGCAATTGTCTTTGTATCAAATATATCGGTGCACATTGAGAACAGAAGTGACATAGCTGTAGCCATTGCTGTAAAATTGCACATGGCCTGTCTGATTGACCTATACAGTCTGATCGACCTTCCTGATTTGATTCAGTAGTACAAAAAAGATTATTAGATATTAGAGGAACACAGGAGATTACAAAGTAGTTTCATAAAGTCTCAAAACCCTTTATAAAGATTGTTTTGTTCAATAGCAGGACAAGAGAATTACAGTCTTTGTGTCTGTATGTTCACTTGGACAATAGCACAAGTATAAAATAGCCAACATGTATGACCTAAGCATCATGGGAAACAGTGTTTATGGCACTATATTATGATACAGATACAGTATGGTACAGAAGTCATAGAAAGAGCTTTGCTTTTCCAATGAGAAGTCCTTTGATGCTAGTCCTCTAGTCAATATTTAATGCAGTGTTATGGCACATGTGCTACAGTATGGTTATAGTGAGAGTGCAGTACATTCTTGTTGTTGCACAGTGAAGATTTGGCTATTTGAAATGCTGTCAGTTGTTTATGTTGTTGGAGTGACCAACATACAGAGTATTTCTTGTCTGTACGAGTGCTAATGAAATCATTTTCAGAACAATAAAAAAGAAAGACATCAAATGGACTTTTTTCCATCTGTGAAATGCAACTCATGCAGCTTTTTTATGTAAGCTGCTCACAGCTAAATTGAGGACATGTGGACGTATCACCACTGAGCGTATGATCAGAAGAAAAAGGGTGCGATCTCTCTCACTGCTCTCATAGCTGTCACCCAGGCCTGCGGTTAGTTACTCTTCCAGTCAGCAGCTGAACGCATTACATCACCACATCTGGATCCGGCCCTTTGGACGTATTTGTAGGCTGTTGTTGTTTACCTGTGTTTCCCAGGATGACCGGCAAATTTGCCAAATAAGTGGCAAAAAAAGCACGTTCATTGTTCTGCAATATACTTTTATTAAATCATCTTGTTTGTATTTTTGTTATTATTGTTAATAATAGTAATTATAATAATAATAATAATAATAATAATAATATAATAATAATAGATTATAGCCATAGACATTATTACTTATATAAAAAAATACGAACTGACCCTATGTTGTGTGAGGTGTGCACAAATGGAGTGGTGAATGCATTTTTGAGTCCAAACCCTATTCTAGTGTACAGGTACAGTGAAAAACGCCTGTCTCCTTTGTACACCGGCCGCCTGTGCACTTCTCTGCTGGCACCATGTCAGTGAATCCTATTCATACTTAATTCTGTGTAGGAAGTGATCTTATCATGTTAGTCTGTCTTAACATGAGGCCTGAGGGTGTTGGCATCAGACATTTTTACTTTATTGCACCTGCTTATTCATGCAATTATCTAATCAGCCAATTGTGTGCCAGCAGTGCAATGCATACAATCATGTAGATACGGGTCAGGAGCTTTAGTTAATGTTCACATCAACCATCAGAATGGGGAAAAAATGTGACATAAGTGACTTTGATCGTGGAATGATTGATGGTGGCAGACAAGGTGGTTTGAGTATCTCAGAAACTGATGATCTGGGATTTTCACACACAGTCTCTAGAGTTTGCAAATAATGGTGAAAAAACTAAACCAAAAAATCCAGTGAGCAGCAGTTTTACAGACAGAAACGCCTTCAACGTCAGAGGAGACTGGTCAAAGCTGACAGGAAGGTGACAGTAACGCAAATAACCGCACATTGCAACGGTGGTACAGCATCTCTGAACCCACTACGCATCATAACTACAGCAGCTACAGCAGTAGAAGACAAAAAAAATAAAATAATAAATACCTAATAAAGTGCTTGGTGAGTGTATAAAATAATAATAGTTTCGATTCTACGTGGCCTTGTACATTGAAACGACAGTGCTGAAAGTATAGTGAAGTGCACTTCCCTTCTCCCCGTAATTTCCTTACAGTAGCTTTACTGTCGATGTGGCTGTTGTGCTTTATGCACCTTGTGAACCCGTAAGTTGTGTATTGTGAATTCGATCCACGCCTGGTGTACAGCACATTACCATCCAAGGTGGCTGAAAGATACACACTGAAGTTTGATTGCCTGAGACCAAGTCTTTCCATAGCACCCTTCTTCGTGTTACTGTTAACTATTGTGACCGCACTGTCTGCGTTTTTATTATGTGACTGCTGACTGGATTTCCCAGATGGGTTGAAAACTCAAATGTTGGCACAGATGTCCTTTTGTCCTAGGATGTCATAAAGATGGCTCACTCAACATTCTGGCCTTCTTCCACTGGCTGGAACACATACACTCATATTGTATAAATGACTCCAATTGTTAATATCTTTTGTCAGAGCAATAGCATGAACTTGCCAGCCTGAGCTGCAAAGCATTTGCTCTTGGACATTTCTACCACTGAAAAACAAAGGTTAGCTACATGTACATGTCACAGGATATCACGGGGTATAATATGGGTTTTGAATTGTGTCAGGGCAATGCAACATCTCATTGTATTTAACTGTATGTAACCTCAAAAGTAACCCATCCATTTTAATATTTAGAGTGCTTCTTATCTCAGCAGTTGTGTTGTGCATGGTCATTAATACTCACTGCTTTGTGTTGTTTAATCTTCATTATTAGTCCATTGATGGTTGTGTTTTGCCATTACTGTATGTTTTGGTTCGTATTGTTTCAAATACTATTTTAATTTTAGAGTATGTGCTTTATTGTTTTCATTCATATTTTTGCCATCTGTTGCATTTCATCAATTAAGGCAGATTCATGGTTGAAGTCTCACAAGTAAATTCTGTAGTCAGGATATAATTTTCTTTAAATAAATACATTTTTTCTTAAATATGCGTGCACTAATAATCATACCAAACTGTATTGCAATCTTACACCCTCCTATTCATACTTTTGCTTGCATGCAAATCCCATTTTTCGGAGTTTGAGAACTCATCTGGTGAAATAAGAAGATAAACAGGAAACCTGTTTGTGCAATAAGTAGCCAAGCACATTGTTTTCATATACTGAAGGATCAGCTTGCCTTGGTATAACAGAGATAGCAATATTCTGGCCTTTTCCCCCTGTCTTGGCAGCACACTGCAGGCATGGGAGTGGATTATCTTTTTTCCTTTTTTCAGAATGTTTTTCTGTTCGTAAGTTTGTCTTCGTAAGGTCTATCGACCTGACAAAAACAGCTGCTGTGTCACATAAGGTATTGTCTGTATGTGTGTGTGTGTGTCTGTGAGCGAGGGGGGGGGGGGGGGCTACAGTAAGGGGATATTTTCTCATGGAAATAATACAAGTCAAATCTTATATATATCCTTATATAAATCAGGTATATGCACACACCTTTTAATGGGGGCTGCAAATATGCTAAGCAAATTTTAATGTTGCCTGTGCTTTCACTCTTTTATATCTACTGTAGGCCATCTTGGTACACGCAGCCAGTCACTGCTTATTTTTACTCCACAGTCCTCTGCCATTGTTTACAGACACTGCCTCGGTTATATCTCTTGTGCAGTTGGTACAGACACGATGCAGGTGAGCGTCTGACCACTGAAGTACAATAAAATGGGGAGAGCATATTCAAAGGAAAACCATAGTAAATACTGTTACGGTTACAGTGCAGTCTGTAAGTATTTGGACTGTGGTACAAATTCTGTGTTTTTGGCTAAGTACTCCAACACATTACATTTTAAATTAAATAAGGAATATGAGGTGAAAGTGCAGATGGTCACCTTAACACCTTTGCATCCACATTGGGCGATTCATGCATTGTCAACATTAGGACCACTGGTGCCAAGGTCAAGGAAGCCATTATGAGGCTGATGGTATGATCACTGTATCTGTAGCCCCAGATGGCTACTGCTTCTAGCCTCCACTGACACTCTCAGGGTCCTCTGATGGACCTTGTGGTGCACCACAGACCCAAACCAAGGCTTTGGCTGCTAACCACACGTTAGCTGTGTTTTAACCACAGCTGTTGAATTGTACAGTATTTAATCCATGTACATTAGTTGTAGGCCTACTACACCAGTCATGGATGTGAACCAACAGTATAAAATACTGTATAATATGAATGCTTCATATTGTCATTAGGATTAAGTTGTATGACTTCTTTGGAAGCTACTTTCTGCAGTATATATTTAGAAACGTAGCCATGGGGTACATACACATTTGAACAGTAATGTGTGTAACAGTAACATAAGTGCACGTGAGGAAAGGATGTTTTTTTCTAAAATATCCCAGCCAGAATGGAAAATAAGATCCATCCAACGCTAACACAAGGAGGGATAAAACTTGTCCTCTGAGGAACCTCTGATAATTAAGATCAGATCGAAGTTTGGACTGCTCTTTGTGCATGGGGATGACAGAGGAGGGAGTTTTGGCTGAGTGACTGTTTGTGTTAACATGAGGGATATTGTGATAAAGATGAAAGAATGCGAACGTGGTGTGCTGTCTAAAACACAATTAAATGTTTCAGTCGCTGGTAACAACCTGGTTGTTGCACAACAGCTGCACGACTTTGAATTGAATATTGTTCCAGAATGTTCTTTATATACCTCGTGTATCAAGACGCTATGGTTTTGCTGTGACTCATGCCCAGTGGAAAGTGCTGTGCGTTATTTTCCGTGTCTGCCCTGTGCTATACAGAGCACACACCATGAATACTTTCTACCATCACTGGGTGCTGGCATTCATTTTACGAAATTATTTAATTGAAAAAAATCTTTATTTGCATGGTTCTTTTTTATAAAGGGCTTTGTCGCGACATGAAATCAATCAATCAAGAAATAGGATAGATTAGAATGAACATTCTGCTTGTGTCAAAAGCACAACAACCTATTATAATCACCCAGCACAAAGTCATGATATTTATTAGATCAAAACCACGCAGAGAGAAGGAGAAGGTTTGGCTGATGCGAATCTGAAAATGCACTAACACTTATTACATATTCAATTTAATAATGCCATGAACTATCACTGCAAATGATGGGACATAGCCTAAATAAGTGGGTGTTTATAGCCCTAATGTTATTTTTGGCTTTTTACAAACAGATAGTTTTTACTCTGTTGAACTTGAGTAGGCCTAAATTTGAGCTTGATAACATCAGAAAATTTAATTTATAGTGTCTTGTGTGCATGCACTGAATATCTGCAGATGCTAAGTCATTCTGCTGTGTAAGCATATGTCTATTTGTATATTTCATCTGCATGATATTTGTTGTTTTCAAGTCCACTAATGGCATGAATTTAAATAATTTCTCTGACCTTTCTGGTCACATTTGCCAGCAAAAAACAAAACAACAATCCTTGCACAAACTCCAGTGAGGATTTGTTCCACTGCAGTTTCTTTTAATAGGTTGAGATTACTCTATTTCTACCCCTGGACTGATCCTCCACTGGGGAGTTGGGTATAAATTGAAAGCCTATTGAGATCCGGATCTACAGTGTCTCTTTCCGGCAACTGTTTACTACCTCTCACTTTGCCAGCTTGGCCTATGTTTATTTCTGCAGTGACCCTAGCATCACATCACGTCGACAGACTGTAAAGAATGCACAGCCATGGCAGCTAGTCAGGTGGTTTGGTTTCAAAGGATACAGTTCTGATTTCAGAGGAATTACATCACTGACAACTTCAGGACAGCCCAAGAGGTCACTCAACAGGCAGGTCCATCTACTGTGCATCTGTCCAATTCAAACCTTCTGTGCAACAGACCAGAAAGTCCCCCACATCCCCACAGAGAGGTGGATCAATCTGGATGATGACCTCGGGGTCCAAGAAAGGAAGAAGGGAGATGTACGCTCTTTGTTTGTCTAGCCCAGGGGTGCAAGTCTTCAGTCCTGGAGGGTTACATTGTCTGCTGGCTTTTGATTTTGGTGTTGGTGTTTCAGTGCATATGTGATTATTTGATGTCACTCATTGGCTAGAGTCCACATTCCAGACTACAGATTAAAAAGAACTACAAAAACCTGCAGACAACACTGCCCTCCAGCATACCCCTGGTCTGTCACCATAGCGGAATGTGTAAGGTTTTTAAAGGGGAAAAAGCAAAATATCAAAAAAAAGGTTTGAAATATGTACTTCAAACAGTTGTCTTAAATAGAATAGAATTAAAAATAGAATGAAAGCCCACACTCCAGTTGTTTTTCCATATAGGTTATGAAATTATGAGCAAAATAACCATAGTAAATGTATTACACGTTCACAAATATGTTGAGGGTAGGCAACTGACAACATGAATGAACTCAAAAATGGAGCTTGCTTACAAACTGATTGCAAAACCTTTCATCTTTTGGAGTGAAATTCCTGATGAATATTGAGTCAGAATTGTCATTTTGTGAGGGAACTCATAATAAGCTGTGTTTAAAAGTGAATAATGAAGAACTGCTTCAGTTCTCAATGAACCCAAGATTGTGTGTCCTCATTTACATGGAAAACACATGTTCCGTCTAAGGTTACATAATGGCCTGCGACCGTATTATCCTCTGAAGTCGGCTGACGCATTTTCTTTTGGCCGCGGCGAGTAATCCGTTTAATGTTCGTCCTCCAGAAATAAGGATGCTTAATCTTGCATAACACAAGGCAAACAACCATATGATAGAACTAAAACGAACACAAATATTCATTTTAAGTCTTATTTCCATTATGAAAATTCCATAATGGTGTTAGTTGCCAGTACATCGTTAAACTGGATAATCTGTCGTGTTTCAGCCTTTTTGTAGCCTCTCTCTTTCTTCTATACTGGGTGCAGTGGTTGTCACTTTTTGCTTGAAATCCCCTGTGTGAAACCTGGAATGTGTAAATGTTGACACAATGTTTTTTTACCTTTGGTCCAATGAACGTGATCTCAGGCCAGATTTGCTTCAAAGCAAAAGCTCAACAGATAATCAATGAAACTCATGTGGTCTGTTTTGTAATGTTTATGTATGACTTCCAATTGTTCAGTAAATTTGAATGATCATATACTGTACAGGATAAGTTCACCAGGAAACAAAGGTCAAAAAAGAGTTCAAACAAGTAGAGCAGTTTTACTAAATGTTTTTCAGGTTTGTTTCTGTTCGTCATTTTCCTACAAAAAGTCTCACTGACATTCTACATTGTTATAACATGAAGGTGTTAAAAGAGTACTGCAGTAGACCCACTGGTCGATTGAATTTGAGGCATGTCAGTCACTGATGACAAATAGTAGTGAGCAGGCACATAGCGTGTTTGGATAGGCTAGTGCAGTAGTAGCTTCAGGAACGCAAGTTGACTTACCCTTGGCCAGTCAGAAACTTTGGTCCAAACAAGTTTGTTCTTTCATATCAGTTATTTCATATGGGTGGATACTGGTCCTAATTGTCAGTTGAGTCAAAGACTTTGTTTAACATTTTAATGCTGCTTAGCAATGTCTTCGTCTTTGATGTCCCGGATATTTTGGTGAGATAGCCTATTTTACAATGGGTAATAACGCAACATAATGCAATAACATTAATATTAATTGCAGAATTTTCAATTTTCTCATTAGGAAAAACACATTAAGCTGTATATTGAGACTACAACCACTATGCACATGATAAAATAAATTCAGACACATTGTCCTGGCACTTTGGGGCTGGCCTGTTTTGCCCCTACCCCCTGGCCAGCTTTCGCTTTCAGAGGAACTATGCCTGTGATGTTTTACTGAAATAGAATATCAGGCTAAACTATATCACATGAGCATCTCACGCATATAACTCGAGTGAATGCCCTTATGTTCTCTTACAGTAAATGATAAAATAAAATATATGATCAAGATATTGCAACAGTTCTCAATGCATGGGCAAAAACATCAATTATTGCTTTTTTCAGATGTTCAAAAACACATTTTTACAATTTGCTCTGCAGTTTCAACTTTTTGCCCTTCTGAAAAGATGCTAAACCTAACAGTAAAATCCTGCACAACATTTTGTAGTTGCATGTTCTTTATTTGAAAAGAAGCTGGTCAAAGTCCCACACATTTGTGTGCAATAAAACTGCACAAAACTATTGTCTGTTTACCAGGGTTGGGGTCATTTTCATTTCAATTAAGTTTCAGGAAATTAAATGAAATTCAGTCCAGGAATTGAGAAATGCCTGTCTGCGGATTCTGAAGCGAGGGGAATTTTGAACTTCGATTGAGTGAACTGAAAATGAAATGACTCCAACCCTCACTCCTACATCTGTAATTGTTTTGTGGTGTACAATCCTTACAAGGCCATCTCTAAAAGGGCCATTCATTTTATAAGTAGGCCAATAAATTCAGGCAATTACTCTTTGGCGCATTGCCTCGTGTGCTTACATTGTTTGTGGAAGAAATACAGACCACAATTTCTGCATCTTGTACTTGTGCCAACAGGGAGCACTGTCGACAAACATTTTGAACATTTACCTTCATAATCATGAGTCTGGAGCTACCAGCAGATGGCAGTACATGCTTATGTGTATTTGTCACCTGTTGATTCTTGAAAATAAATATCTAAATACAAACTGCTCAACAGTACACTATTTTATTGTTCTGACAAAAGAGTTGCACTGCCAGTAGAACCCCTCTGTGGACATTAGTAATTAAATTGCCTGGTCTCTAAGGTCTTTGGTATATATCAAAATTTTTATAATCTTAAGATCTTAAGATGATGATAAGATGCCTTCCTGTACAGTTAGTTGGGCTACTGTATATTAAGTCTTGAGTATACCTCCAGGGCAACACACACACAACAAAATGTGGCCTAGGTACCTGCTGCCTGTTTGTTATTGTTTTAAACCCAACCAGCACCCACCAGCCGCCATCAACAGCAGTCTGCTAGTGGACTCTAAAGTCAGTGGTTACGTGAAGGCAAATTAGCAGGAACATTATATTTCACTTATTTGGCAGATGCTTTTATTCACAGCAACATATAATAAGTGCATACAGAAAGTCACTGGAACAACTACAGAAGAGGTCAGATAAGGTACAATTCATATAAAGTATCGAAGGGCAAGTAGTGAATGCCACTGCCACTAGTAGATCTCTGTAGTTGCAATTTAGGGTGATGGTGGTCCTATAGGTGCTTCCCTGCTTGCTGGGTGAACTACCTTTGTTGGCAGTGTCGCATTATTGAGCAAAGCATTGTTCTCATAGTCACTCCATTGGTATGTTATTTTCAGGAGCTGCATCCAGTAAAAGCTGAACTAGGACAAAATGCTATGCATTGGGAGTGTTTCTAATTAAATTTGTGTTTAATTCAACAGTTCTCCCTCCACATCGGCATATCTTTACTTTTCCCCAAACAAATATCTTCTTACTGTGAACATAATCTCATAAAATCTCATCTGTTAATGTTCATAATTTGGAACTCTTACACACACACACACACGCACGCACGCACACATGCACACACATGCACACATAGAAACACACGCATTTGTGTTAAGAACAGCAGGATTGACTCCTTTCAGATACGCATTTCCAAATAACGACAGGGTAAGGAGAACCGGGTGAAAACACAAGACAAAAGAGAGTATTCACATTCTTTGTCCACGTTTCTTTTATTTATTTACTCGTTATCACAGTCACCCATCATCAGGATTTAAAATGTCACCGGTGCTCCAGTCAACTCCCCATCCTGTAATCTACTGGCAAATTATTACACCTGACATACTATAATAAATAGAAGAATCATATGTGATCTATGTATGTTTGCACTTTCGGTTTTGTTAATTTGCACCACAGTTCTTTGCTGAGATCTTTATTTTGTAAAAGCTGATACTATGAACTTCATAAAAATAAAATAAAAAACACAAAAATACAGATACACTTGCAGGGATTTTGTCAATCTTGAGATATCCAACCATGGTCTGCACCATATTGATATCTAAGAGGTCTTTGATGAGTAAGATATTTCATTTAAAAAAGGATTTGAGCCTTACTATTGCAGTTCAGTACTTACTTGTCACAGCTATGAGTGCCTCAGACAATTCTGCTCTCTGCCACGTTGGTGGAGGAAACATTCTGCTCTCCCCTTCCCACGGGTAGCGAGCTGAAATCACACTTTTTAATGAGCGATCGCACAGAACTTAATTAGCAATTAGCAAAACATGTCCTATGTAACAAGGAAGGCTTTGTGTTCCCTTTCGCTTGTGTGTGAGTACTCTGAGTCCTTCACTATGCTTTCTCAAGTGGCTGCTCCCAGGCATGGCGATGTTGTGGCTGTGTTAACAATCAGGCTCTTTTGAACAAACTCAAAGCCTTCAAAGTGCAGAGAGTGTTTGGCCAAATTGCTCTGTTCATTTGAGCAGCGGCCCTTTCTGGAGCAGTCACAGATGACATGGATCGTGCGCTGGCTGAAGCTGAGAATCAGAAACCAGAAAGCACGCTGGGTTATTTGGCAGGACCTATGTCTCCACAGTCCCGACCCGGCAAGCAAGCATCTATTGGACTGCTGATGTACCAGCTGGGGGTTCGCCAACGTTTTGGAAATTGGCACGACAGTGGTCTAGTGATGTCAAGACCATTAACCGTTCTGCATTCTTTTAAAAGCTGATACCAATTTGGCCTGTCTCACCTCAACAGTCCATAAGTAGTACTGTAGTCACTGTAGTTACGATGTGCAAAGCGTAGATGCCATGCCAATGACTGGCAGGCAGCGGGCAGTACTGGGCACTGTGTGTTTGCTGGCTGGGAATTGTTTGAACATTGTTTGTGTGGGTGCACTTATTTGCTGTTGGTAGTATTTTGATTATGTTGTCCCTCAGGATGTTGGATTGTACCAGAGCAGCACGCTTTGTGCTAGACAAGCTCCTGCATTCCTAACATTCTGCAGAGAAAGTGTCCTTGATTTGCACAGTCCTGTAACCGCACAGCATGTATCTGTGTATAAAGAGACAAACAGATTAAAGTGGAGAAACAGATAAGTACGGAAGGCACCACTTTTTACATTTCCTTCTGAAATATTGATTTCAGAAGGGCTTATAAAGATTTGGTAACGTTAGAAGTTCTGGCCCTTTGGTTTATGACAGGGTGTACCCTTTCTGTAATGGTACAGTCTGTCTGTCCTGCATGACAGAACGTTCTTTCACAATGCCCACAGCTGTTCTGCTTGAAGGAATCTGTCATTATCGAGGAAACAGGATACAAATATGGGTGGGGGGGTGACAATCTCCCCACTTCATCTGAACAAATGTGTCATGCTTACATTAAACATTAGACATTGAACGGTTCAAGATTTCTGCCCTTCCTCAGCTTAGCATGAGCCTGACAATGGCAGTTCTGGGGTTTATATTACAAAGGGAGTGTTGATCTCTTTTCTTTGTTTCTTCAGCGGTTTTTGGAAGGGCCAAATAATGAAAAACAAAGCCCATGCGGTTTACCAGAAATGAAATGTCTTCTGACAGCATGATTTAAGAGGAGGTTAAAACGAAGTCATGCTAAAGAGAGGCTAAACGGCCTTGACTTGGTTTGTTCTGGAGAATCATGGAATATATTGAGGATGAGGTTATGTGGACAAGGATGTGAAAGTTTGTACCCATTCACAGGGTTGATATGCATTTCAAAGACTCAGAACATTAAAGAGAACTTTTTTTTAATTCAAATTGTACCATTTTGTCTATAATAGTTTATGTTACATGTTTCAATATGGGATGTTTGGTTAGAGAAATAAATATTTCAAAATTACGCATTTTTAGTATTATGAGTGTTTTAAATTAGTTCATATTTCATACATGTTATGTCTGGTCAGTGACGTTTATAGTTTTTTTTTTTTATACTGATTTTCAGCTGAAGTTCAAAAATAAATATAATATTGTGTTAAGATATCTATCTCATGTGACCCAGGGAATGTTTTCCATAAGCCGTGGTTGAGGAGGGGCAGAACTACTGTCGCGGTTACCATAACAACTGCTTCCATAGTGATCCCTACATAAGGGGCTCCAAAACTCCTATGTAATGAATGAGTACATTTCCTGTGAACCACCCCTTATATGTAGTTTAAAAAAAATGTTGCTACACTTGTATCCAAAGCGACTTACATTTGATTTGACTAAGCAGGGGACAATCCCCCCGGGAGCAATGCAGGATTTGCTCAAAGGCCCGACAGCTGGGCCATCTTATCATGGCTACACCAGGGCTTGAACCAGAAACCTTCCAGGTCCCAGTCATGTACCTTAGCCACTAGGCTACAGGCTTCTCTAGTTGCCTAACATCTGATGAAATATGAGCTTGCATACTGTATAACATTGCCTAAACTGTTGGTTTGATATTGTACATTACACATATCACAAAACAACAACACATTCACTGATCTTATTGTGGCTACAGTGGGACTTGAACCACCAACGGTCCAGATTCCAGTCAAGCACCTTAGCCACTAGACCGCAGATGTGAAACTCCCTTTAAAATAAACTATTATTACAGATCTAAGAAACCATGTGAGGTGAGCTGTGTAATCAGCTGTTTTAACTGATCAAATAACTGCTGGGTAACAACCAACAGACACTGTGAGCACTGCATGACTAGATGGACACCCCTTGTCTATTTCATCAATCTTATGCACACTTATTCTTTCCTGGAGAATGCCACATAGGAAACATTGTGATTGAGTAATGTTGTGATGATGACAGGTGCTCCAGGCAAACAGAGCCACTGACATGAACACTCTTAACAGTCATTTTGGGCAACAACCATCCCCGGGCTACACAATTCCACTTTATTTGAATTAATAATTGTTTTAATGGTGGAGCACTTCAGGGCCGCAATAGTATTCCAGCTTAGTGCCATCAAAACCCAAGGGCCAGCCCTGCAGCCAGAACTCTTACTCAGATCGCACGCAATCTTCATCTCAACAAACGCATGTCTGCAAGACATCGGGTTGTTTTGGATGGTTTGTTTTACCACACTCTGTGGTGGATAAGCAGTGCTGGATGATCCCTGAGTGCTCATACTGACTCAGACCATCCTTATGCTTCTTGTGAATAAACACACAGGCCAATATGTTCACTGGTACTGACCCCCAGGAGAACTACAAGGCAGGACAGGAGGCAGAATGACATCTGGCTTCCTGACTAAACACATTATGATTGGGAAATGTCACGACAGATATCTTCATTACTGGCACTTCCTTTCATGATCTGTTGTCAGGTCTTTTTCAGGGTTTATCTTTTTTCCTGCTTTATTTCCCTTTTTCAAATCCCTGCTGCCTGCAGGGGATGTGGATCTACTGTATTACTCATGAGAATTTCATCAGAATTTATACAGTCTATGTGTGCGACGTTTAAATTGTGTCGTAAATCAGAATTAACATTCAAACTAGCCTACATTTGAACTTATGTTATACTGGTGTAACAGGCTACCGGACTTTACAGATATTATTGAGATGGCTGGTAACAAGGAGAAAGATCGAATGTGGTGAGTCCAGAGGTTTGAGAGAAGTGCCGACTTCTATTTGATGTCGATCTTAATATACATTTCTAATACAGTAATGTGAATGAATAATAATTGTGTGCTGACTGATACAGTAGGCTGTTTCTGCGATATGTGGTATAGTAGCCCATGAGGCAGCATCCAATAGGTATATTTTGGCTTTGAAGGTGGCTAATAATTGTGAATCGATTGTGATTGTAAATCTCAAATTGTTTTGTAAATCTGATGCTCAGAATCGGTAGTGTGTGTCACTCTCTTGGGGTCACACCTATGCGTCAGCCCAGGGCCTCCAAACCCCTTAATGCTGGCCTGCCTACAGTACCTCAATTTGCAAGGGTTTTGAAATAAACGATTATCGACTGTGTTGATATGTTGTGTATTAAAATGAAATATGCTGTCAAACTGCAATATTATTGAATGAATTTCTACTGCAGAGGAATAATCTTTAGGAACATGAACTGTAGGATGTGATGTATCATTTATTATCTATAGGATTACAGATTAACATTAACACTGTAACATTAATATGTGGAGAATGCATAACCGTTTCATTGGTAAGGAGGGGCTGTTCTACAATCTGGCAACAAAAAAAAATTATAAGTCTGTATTGTACATAACAAGAAGTTTTTTAAGGTCATCTGCATTATTCCTGCCAATTCATTTAAAATATTTTTTTTTTTCAGTTTGTCTTTAATCAAAATGCAGTGCTTAATTTTCATTTGTCCCTGTGGCCAACTCTTTGTCAGAAAGATATATTCATCAGCAAGGTTTGGAGGAGAAATGTTCTAAATCAACATTGTGCACACAAGCCAGCTGTGATATGGAAATAACTGAACTATTTCTTCCTTATGTGGACGTACACTGTTATTCATCAGCCTTATGAAACATACCAGAGGGGCTAGTTATCTGTGCTGTCCAGTTATACAATAAGGCACATTTAAATGTGATTACAAGCAAGATACTAAATTATCATGCTCAGTGGTTTGTTTTCATTTGGAGGAAGAAGTTCTTCACAGTTCTGTGGATGAAACCTACACAGAAGCTAGCTGCACATTATGCAACTGCTTTCACCAATTAAGTACGTAGTAATTAAGTAAGTGCTGAGTAACAATGAAAACCAACAAACACTGCCGCCCTCCAGGACCGCAGTTGTAGGTTTCAGACTTACAATATGCCGTAGAGTATTTTGACTTATTTCACACATTGTGGACCTTTCCATGGGAAGCCTTATCCGTTGCATGTTTTCATTACTTTGTACCCTTATTCAGGCTGATTGTCATGTATTTCTTGCATTCAGAACGTTTCTCTTCCTGCCTCAATATCAACATTATCATCTAATGCAGCAGTGCTCACTCTTACCCTGCTGAGTTTCATTTTCACCTTTCAATCAGCAAGCAATTAACTGTCTAATCAATCAACTGCTTTACCTAATCAGTTAGTGCTGAATAAAACAAATACTAAATGAATACTAAGTGTCCATTTGATTTAAATTTTGTTTTTATTTAAATGTATGGTTATCCAATTGCTCAGATAATTACATAGCCAGTATGTTTCCTATTTCTGCCAAAGTGCTACATCATCCCGTATTGCACCTTGAGGAATATTTGTAATTAATTTGCTAAATAACCAGCATTAAACATATTTAATTGTAGAACATTCCATTTAACAAAACTAAAAGTCTTCATATATACAGTAAAGCTTAGAGGAAAACTGGAGGACTTTCCGTCACTGGTTGTGCCTGGAACACGGAACACATCTTGACCTCAGAGAGTCAGTGCTACTCTTGCAATACATTTGAGAAATATGTTGTTTTTAACTGCTGGGGGTCTTGTAAGAACAGTAAAACTGGGTCAAATAACATTTTGAAATGCCTTAACCCTTTTTCACCAGTAAAATTCATTCCAGCCCATGACATTTTAAAAGAATCATCTATTTTCACCCATATTTATACAGACTATAGGGAAGAATCACAACAAACTTATTCTTTCCTATAGCTGTACATTTTGTTTAGTAACATATTTAATTGATCATTCTCTGGGAGTTTCCATCAGCTTCCATCAGCATCTAAAGAGTTAAAGCATTGCAAATATGTATTTGACCTAGGTCTGGAGAACAGAGAGATGTATGGGCAGATGAATTATATCTGTTTTCTCTCTGTTCAGGCATATGTATTCTGGGTGACCCAAAGAATACGCTGTGATGGAGTTAAACAGGCCCTGTGTGTTTTCCAGAACAATGGTCAAAATTATCATACAACAAAAAAAGCACATTTGCTTTACACAGATTGAACTCTTGAATTTGTAGAAAGGAAACTTTTATTTATTTCACTGATGGAACTCCACCAAAACAGCTTGAAGCCCTTGACCCTGGTTGATAGAGTACTGCTGATTTAGGGCCGTCTGGTCTGTTCTGGTTCCCTGAACAACACTCAATGCCAAGTCCCCCCCACAAAGTGCTATGAACAAAAACAGCTGACAAGACGACCGTGTCCGGCCAAGAAGATGTTGGGACAGAAGGTCAGGTAGCTCTCAGGTGTTTGTCCTCAGGTAGTGTCCGAGGTCTATATTTCCCCAAAAACTCTCACATGAGGAAAACCAGTTAAATTATTAATTTTGGGGTGATCAATTAAAATGTGCAGCACAATAAAATGGTATTGCCTTTTAAATACTAAGATTAGATACTACTCAGATATTAACATCTTTGTTTTCATATACTGTATAACATATATACCGTATTTACTGAGTACATTTTCATAATTTCCCACATGACCCCGAGCTGCACATGAATGCCTTCCATAGTTTCTTTCAGTGCAGAACGCAGAAACATTCCTGGTGTTAAATCAACTCTAACACTGTTTATGAGATTCCAATGGACACAATATGTGTAGCATATACAAAATGTACTCCACAAGACCTGATTTTACACTGACAATGTTCATGTGGGCTCTGGAGTGAATACCCGGGAGGAACTGATATTCAACATTTATGATTTAACTAAAATAATATTTATTTATATGTGTTAAGCATCCGGTTCTGTTTCAAGTAAAATTGGGTCACTAATTACACTCTTAGGACCGATTAATAAAACGTTACTGATTGGCTCAGGAAGGAACAGATCATCCAGGTGGTGACTGGGGTATTCAGTGCTGGTGTGTGTTTTCTAAAGTGCCCCTCTCTGCTCCATCCTGCACATACCCTGTAACTGCGTGGCATGTGCCAGGAAATGGTAAATCAAAGCACAGGAAACCACTGCAGTGTGCCACCTCAGGACAAGCTCTGAGCATTAACCCCCCAATAAGCACACATATCCTTTACCTCCATTCTGAATGCATGTGTGAATATTCATATCATATAATCATTTTCAGGTTTAATCCTTTTAAGGTAGGAACACTCTGATTTGGAGTAAATTCTGTTACTGTAGAAATTGAAGGTATCTAGAGAGGAGCCAGTCTGAATTACGCTAGTGTCAGAAGTCCAAGTCCTTTATCACCTCTGATATTGGACAGAACCTCATCTTTTAACTGAAGTCTGACCCAGGGATTAGAAGAGGAAAAGTAATCGGATAAAGACATTCTCTTATTAAAATGTGCGCTTGACTCCCAGCTTCCCCTGCCAGAACAAAGCACTTTCCTTTCGTTAGTAATGTACCTGAAACACTCTAATTTCATCTTAAAGTATGTACAATAACACAATGTCTTAAAATGTATAATTGACTGCTATTTCCGCATATAATCTATATATTTTAGAATCCATTGCAAAATGACATTCTACTTTACAAAGCATATTGAGACAACTTATATGCTTATGCTGTCAAACGTAGACTGCATTCTTAATGTTTTGAATGTGCACATTTTCCCCCACTCTGTGAGGGGAATCCAAATCCTGGTCTAACATTTCATAAGCAGTACTGTACGAACTGCTTATGAAGCATGACCTGTGCTGATCATATATCCATCTCATAAGATGCAGAGTAAGAGTCCACTGTGAAACACAGAAGCCCTTGCAGCTGTTCCTGGACATTATGCTGAATGTGTTGTTTGGATAAAGAGGGGAGTATTCACGAGACATTTCGGAGATGAATTCTCCCTCCTTGTAGCCTGGCCCACACAGAGGGGAAGTGGGGTCAGCATCACAGACTGGCCCATGGATGTGACGGATGTATGTGTCCAGATGTCTCATTTTTATTGCCTTTTTCCCAGCCTGGCTGTCCAGACAGGAGACTGTTAATCTGTAGAAAGTCCAGCCTCTCATCCTTCCTCCAGGCAGGGATACAGACTATCTTAATGACCTATAGTGTGGCACTGAACCCCACTGAGCCACAGATCAGAACCACCACCATTGAGCCGGCACTGAGCCAGCACTCAGTTCAACTGAGGTATTACCAAACCCTCACTGGGTTCCAATATGCCAGCATTAAGCCCCCACTAAGCTACCACTCTGTGACAGGGGAGATATTACAATGACAGCCTACCCGTGGTCCTTGTCAATATGTGGGTTTAATGTGGGTCCAAATACACATGGGGGACGTTTCCCATGCTTTTTACACCTGTGGCAGAAATATGCAAAAGTAATGCAATCATATCATTAAAAATAATTAATTCTACCTGTTGTTGATATTGGTGGGGCAACATTGGCTCAGGTGGTAAGAGCAGTAGTCTGGCAGTCAGAGGGTTGCCAGGTCTATCCCACCTTGGATATGTCGAAGTGTCTGATATGTCTGAGCAAGACACCTAACCCCCAAATGCTCATGACAAGCTGGTTGGTGCCTTGCATAGCAGCCAGTCACCGTTGGTGTGCGAGTGTGTTTATGAATGGGTGAATGAGAAGCATCAATTGTACAGTGCTTTGGATAAAGGCTCTATATAAATACCAATACCATATTGCTTGTTGTCTGCATTTTTCATGAAAACATGAGGCCTACAGTACACAAACACACAGCGCATACTGTACACACATGCACTCAGTGAGTACTTTATTAGATGATGTGGAGTGATTGTTGGTGCCAGACAGGCTCATTTGAGTATCTCAGAAACTACTGATCTCCTGGGATTTTCACGCACAATGGTGAAAAAAACAAAAAAAGGTCCAGTGAGCAGAAACGTATCGTTAAAGAGAGAGGTCAGAAGAGAAGCACCAGACTGGTTGACGCTGATAGGAAGGTGACACTAGTGCAAATAACCACACATTACAACAGTGGTATGCAGAAGAGCATCTCTGAACACACAATGCATCAACCCTCTGAGTGGATATGCTGCAGCAGCAGAAGACTTAATAAGTCTAAAACATAAGTCTAATAAATACCGAATAAAGTGCCGACTAGTTATTACCAGCAATTACAAGTAATTAGTGCTTGATTACACAGTTTGCATCAAAAAATCTATCATTCAATTGATGATTTGTGTCAGATTAGAGGGACACATTCACACACAGGTTTGGGAACCACTGCTGAGCATGGAAGACTAAGTAGGAAGGTTGGTATGAATGGGATGAGAACATTTAAAGGTATTCCTTTTGACAAAACTGGCTTGTAGAGTTAATCCTAACCACAAAAATATTAAATTATGGACTGGCTTCTGCGGCACTGAAGCGGTGCATGACTGTTTTCTGTGGCTTAATGCTGGCATGACTGCTCTTCAGATTTAGGGTCTGCAACACATTACGGCCTCTCTCTGCCAAGCCTATGTTCTCCATTAATGGCCGTTTCAGTCATGCAGTCTTGCCAGTATAATTGAATTGTGTGTAAATAGCGTGCACTGCACCCAGGGATTTGAACCCATGTTTTATCTCAGCTGTCAAGTTCTAGAACCCTTCCTCTAGTTTTCTGAGTTCTGGGGATAATGTATTGAAACACTCTGTATTAAAACACTCTGTATTAACACACTCTGTATTAAAACACTTTAGAGCCAGCAAAGCACTTCAGATGATCAAACACAGGGATGAGGAAATTTACTTTAAATCCCTTTAATGTAATTCTTAATGGGATATTTATTAAACTATTAAGTGGTCAGAATGAATTTCCATGGGATATCCTTTCAGTTTTGCATTTTATAACACTAGGGTTCATCCAAAGGACTCGTGCAGGTGCTGGAAGCCAATAAAACAGCACGTGTCCTGGAATTAATCTCAGATTATGCTGAATATGATAAATTGTATGATTCATCCTGTAATGAAGGTCTGGAAGCAAAACAACATTCAAATAATAACGAATGGACTAATTCCACCTAGGAGCTCTTGATATGTTGGATATTTCCCAGCTGTTTTTCTTTGGCGAAACATTCACCTTTGGGAGCGTGTTTTATTGTTGAATGCTAGGATTGCAGCGTGCTCATCCCGGCATTGACACAACCACAGTTGCTTTTAAGCAAAGAAATGGTAGCCTTCTTAATTTCTCAATCCCAGTGTTATTGCCAGAGAGTAGACAAAATGTCAAGGAGGATGACTCCCACATGGTCATTTTCCGGTGAAACTGAATGGAAAGTGTGTTTATGTTTTTGCTATGTCAGCGACTTGGAACAACTTTATCAGGATTAGTTTGGGCTTTTGTTTTTTGTATGTTTCAGCACTTAATGATTATTTTAAGTCACTGGTTCTGCACACCTTGTTTTCAAGGTCTAACCTGACTATAGTCTGAGAGGAAACAACACAAACCCACAGACACCGCAGCCCACTTGGAGTCTGATACCCCTGCACTGTATCTGTGAAGGTCTTAAGGCTGAGCACAGACGGACACACACACATGCACACACATTTCATTGCTTGTCCTTCACATAGAGGAACAGAAATCAGCTGTGAGATTTGTTGGCTATCTTCATGGCAAACTGGTGTTTGGACAGTTTCAGGTCCCTAGTGAACTGTACTCTGCAAAGAGTGTGTAGATCAGCCAGCATCAAGGCATGATATCATGGGAAAGGAAACAGCTTTTTCTCAGGTTGCTCAAATCCCAATTTATGGAGTGTTTAGGTTGGAATGAAACCACTTGCAATCATGAAAAAGGGATATCTCTGAGAATTAGGGGAGGGTATGCTTTTGTTATAGAGAGAGCAACGTACAGCTGGAGAATACGCTCCTTTGGCACACAATATGCTGTAGGATAAAAGGAATCCCCTTTCCCAGCCTTATAGAGGGTCGTTTGACCTTTGTACAGACCACCAACTCTCTTACTATACCATACTAACATGTTTGTGTGTCTTCCTTTTGTAGCCGGGTCAGCTGCCATGGTAATGATAACATTTATCCATAGAATATCTGTCACTGACACAGACCGCTCTGCATTACTACCAGATTTCAGGTAATCTTTTTGAGAATCAATATTGAACCCCCTGTGCATAAAATTAAGCTTGTTGCTGAAATGTATTCAACTAAATTTAAAATGCATGACCCAGAGAGTGCACTGTGTTGTGCAAATGTAAGTGTTTCTCACTGACTGTGGGTGCTTTGTGGATAGTACTGAAGTTTCTTGAGTTTACAGTGTCAGTCTTGGAATATTCTACAGTACCACAGACATCAAAGACATCAAAGACATCAACAGAGAGCAGAGTATAGCATCTCCAAGGACTAAAAACTATAGGTGATGAAACAACTTGTAGGCTTTTCAGTAAATTAATGAATTTGTACCTGCAAAAGCTGAATATATCTCTGAAGCAGTTCAGGAAAATACATTGCTACAATGGCTTTCTCTAACCATAGAAATGTGGTGCTTGAACTTATAGGTTTGGCATCAATTTATTAGAAAATGCACACAAATTAAATGAAGATTACTCGAAAATTAGGGAATGTACATATAAAATGGCAGTTTGCATTCTGCAACTCAACTTCAAACACATGTGTTGAACATGTGTAGAAGAGTAAATTATATTGAAAATAAGAGGAAATTATATAAAAGTTTTATTTACGTTTTCATTTGGCAGACAAGACAGCTCTTATCCAGAGTAAGGCACACATAACTTGCATATAATTTGTCATTCATTTATTCAGCCAAATATTTACAAAAGACATTCTGAGAGGTTTAAAAGCTCGAGAGTTTTGCTCAAGGGTGAAATGACAGTACAGAAATATACTGTCATCAAGCCATTTTCCTTAAATGGGATGCCAAGATGTATTTTGAGAGACATTTAATGCCTTGTGAACACACAAAAAAAGGTTTATAATGATTTAAATCCTTTCTATTAAGTCATCTTTCAGACTCAGAAGTGAATAGAGACAGACTAGCGCTATATACCTATATAATATGCTCAGGATAAGGGTAACAATCTCAATCATAAAATTAATGTCATATATAGGTTCTGCCAAACATATGTTATCACACCATAAGTAAAGAGGCAGCATTTGTCAGAAGAAACAGATCAGTAATGTGCAAAACAGCTGAACTGTCCAAGCCACAAATGTCAAAAAGACAAAAGAGGTAATAGGTCCAGTGGGTGGCTGGAGTTTTTACCACAGTAGGGAGTCTCCCTTAATGGTGATCTTTGAGGAGAGGATAACTACATGATGAACAAACCGCACCTTCCCCCCCCCCCCCCACATCTCAGCACCGCAATGTGAACCTGGCCTTGCGTTTGCACAGGGCCTTCTGGGCAAAGTGGAGGCTGAATCAGCGGGAGTATGACTCGCTTTAATTCAACTCTAACAAGTGAATATGAGTCCTGTAGGCACTCTGTGAGAGTTGATTTGACACTGAACATTTTTCTGTGTTCTGAATGGGTTTATTGATTCTGGATACAGCAGCTTTTTTGGCGTGGTAATCGTGATTATATGCTGTATGCTGTATCTGCAGTTCAGATGTCAATGTGAATAGTATAAGCCAATGCCTTATGGCAGTTGTAGATTTGACCTGGGTAATAACAATATTCCTCCTTTATTTTTTGCTGAATTAATGAAAATGTGTATATGGTGATGACTTTTGGCCAAGTCTAGTAAAATTGTTTTATTTTCATAGCTGTTCGCAAATGCTAGCCAATTACGCTCTGAGTCATTTTTCTATGGTCAGGTTCACCTGGGGTAGTATAATAAAAACATGTCAGTGAAGTGCATGCTAAAATTCCTACACAAAATGTAGTTCAGTGATGTTGACCCAAAGCAATGGTGCTAATCTGTCATCTATGATGAGAGAGCATATATTCCCAAGAGAGGCATGTTTGATCCCGCCTGATAAAGAGGAAGCAGGGAATGTCACATATTTACAATATCATAGGCCTCCATAAAGCATATATAACACATTTAGCACTTTTTATAGTAATTACAATGACATTTCGTTTTTAAACACCACCACCATTTTCTTATCCAGTTTGAAATCATATTTTTTGTATTTCTGTAGTTGTATTCCACAGTGCCATAGGCTTGGGAAACATGCATTAATGCATAGTCTTTTTTTTTGTACAATTGTTCTGTTCTCATTTCCAGAAAGTTGGAATAATAAATAATGTTTAGGCAAGAAGGAAATGTGCTGATTTTGTATAATTTAATTAAAGAAAACAAAAGGAGTTTTCTAAAGCACGTGTAATTTATTCACAAGCGTTTAAAAAAGCATGAAAGCTCATGACATGTTTGGATTTATCTATGATTTTATTATCTGGATTCATTTATTTTTGTCTGACGTAGTGTAGGCTGCCCATGGTGGGAAACTGACCTTGATATTTCTAGATATTCTTTCTGTTAATATTCCTCTGTCTTCACATAAGACAGGTTATGTACAGTAATACAACTATTTACACCATTTCAGCGCCACTACATTGCAGTTTATCCTTAGTTGCTCTTTAATCAGAGTGATTTCTCCATTCTTGTGTATATTTCCCTGTTCATTCCTGTTAACATGGAAGGGGCTAAAGGGACATGACCCTTACATCATAACAGGATTATGTGATTGCTGCCTGCAGGGGGCTGCCATTAACATTCTTCTTATTTTGACTTAATTGCCTCATTCCTCTTAATCTATTTCTCTTCATTTATTACGTTACCTTTATTTAACCTAGTACTGTAGGTTAAGAGCTCAATTAATCTTCTCGGTGGCAGTCTAGGGAGTCCAAGTCTTCCCTGCAGTTTGCACCAGAGAGGTAAAATATCTCTCGCCATTTTATTTTATTAATACACGTATGATTCCCGTCTGCTTCAGACAGTGGTTTATGAAAGATGTTTGTATTGCAGATTGACACATAAGTGTTTCGAGAGGATGACATTGTGATTTAGGATATGAGACAATGTGAAAAGAAAGAGAAATTCACCTGGGCATGCTAAAGGACTCAAGCAGCCACCTGCATAAAGACCTGGCACCTGATGCCCAGACAGTATGCGAGAAATGAGGGCACCGTTTGGCAAGCAGGCACAATTGTCATCTTCTTAATCTATGGTTTCTGGCACAGACAGGGATGATGTCACCAGACTGTTGGCTGCACTTTAGGATCACAATGATGATCTGTTCTGCTTTGAGAGAGGACATGCCCTGTTATGCTTCTCTTACTGGTTGAAACCTCACCCAAGACCCATAGGAGGAAACATTGAAAGAGGATATTTCTTTCTTGACTGTTTTTGCATGATGCGGACAGAACAGATCAGTCGTGTATGAATCTGTAGTGCATATACTGTGTGTTTTATTTGACGACAGAGGGGATGTAGCCCTTATAAAAGTGCAAATACTATATGTGTCCTCCTGGCCCGTGAAAATGTTGAAGATAAATCTGAGCAATACTTTTTTTGTTTTACAATTCACGAATGGACCTCTCCTGATTGTAAACGGCTGTGAGTCGTCTGTCTTTGCATCATCCACACAGGTGCAGAGAGAGTATTGGTTCATCTGTGGCACAGAATGTGTGCTTTTACTGGGAGCCATGTGGATGATGATTGGTTAAGTGAAAGTAAAACACGATGAGGAGCTGGGGTGTTTCTCTTGGCCAGGAGAAGAGCTGGTGGGTTGAGGAAGTGGAACGCCTACACTTGTTGACTGCCAGCCGCTAATGTCCTCCTCCACTTTCTGTAGTGACCTCAGTTCTGATGATATCATGGGCTGCCCCCCCACACACATACACACACACGCACACACCTGCACCACCCCTACCCACCCCCTGAACTTTCAACAAAGTAATCTGATGGAAGTGGGGGATAATGTCATTCTATGGGATTGTTATGATCACTGATATCCTAGGTTTCCAAGGAGAATAATATGACTAGTGACTGGTGAACTGTAGCTATGTATAAATACTCTTTAGTTTTGAGTGTATTCCTAACTTTCCATGAATCTGAGACCTCACACACAAATATTGGCTGCATTACCAAGACAGAAGCAGGACAGCAAACCTTTTCTTTAAGATGTACTTTTCATATTGGATGCTTCAGAGTCAATAATAAGAATAATAATAATAATAATAATAATAATAATAATAATAATAATAATAATAATAATAACAACTAGAGATTGCGACAAATCGCTGGACTATTGCTACGACTGCTAATACTATGGAGTTTAAATATTTGCATTTACAAGCAGGTGTACCTAAAAAAGTGGCCACTGAGTATATATGAACTCTGCTTAGAGGGCAGAGGCTGTTGTGACATCACAGGCGTCCATGAGCACACAGCTAATTTGCATAAATAAGCCCTTAAATTTTTGTTATTATGTAATTACAATCCCGGAAAAATTCCAGCAAAAATGTCTGCTTTCCATAGACAAATGTTATTGGCTTGGTCAATGGTTTACAAACACAACTTTTCCCCACACCGATATTATATTTGGAACAACAAAGACATTTTGTATAAAAACAGATCTTTATTTTTGAAAAATTGGTTTGATAATCGCATAATTTTGGTAAATCAACTGATCAACTCTCAGGGATGTCTATTATCATATCAGGAGTTTTTAAATTTATATTTGATTCCTATATCCCGCAATTGTTTTTGGTGCCATACCTGAGGGTTCATTAATGTTGCTGAGGAATGCCCCTTGTCCTTCGATTTTGCCCTGGTTTGATCCAGCCGATACCCAAGTGGGTAAGGTGTGTTTCTCTTCCATTCCTAGGAATAACAATAGAGCTATACGATCTTTGTTCCAAAATGATATTGTGTCAATCCCTTATGTAATCTTTTATTGGAATGGTTTGGTTGATGATATCTGTTGGAAAGATGTCTGGATGCTACCTTACAAGTATTTGCTTACAAATAAAATTAGAGAGGTATCATTTAAAATTATACATAAGTATTACCCAGCCAATCATTATCTGAGGAAACTAAAGAAAGATATTGATGTCAGCTGCTCTTTTTGTGATACAAGCCCTGAAACGTTGGTCCACTTATTTTGGCACTGTCACCATGTGAAGTAGTTCTGGAAAGATCTTTGTAGATTTGTGATAGATCATGTTTATAGTGACTTTTCTTTATTTTGGAAAAACATTTTGTTTGGTTTTACTGTATATGATAGATCTAAGGACAAGGAATTTCACCTGATAAATTTGATTATTATATTGGCCAAATTTCATATCCATAAATGCAAATTTACAAAAAAGAAGCCCCTTTTTTTAGTTTTTATCAAAGAATGTGAAAATTTTACTAGTTTAATTAAACATTCTTTTAATAAGAAAGCTGTCAAAACTATTAATGTCTGTACTTACTTTAAGTTATTTGTAGATTGAATTTATTGTATTGATGCCTTTTGTATAACACCCCTCCCCCCCTGGTATTTCTTATTTATTTATTTTTTTTTTTCTCTATTGTTTGGCTCAGTGATTGTTCTGTATACATTGTATTTGTATACTTATTATTTTGTATGTTTGTATTGTCTACATAAAAATTTTTTTTTTTTTAATTTCCATAAATAATATGGATTGGCTGAACTGGAGACTGTCCATTAGAGTGAGACTAGAGTGACAAGAACAAGGACAAGGACTGTTCTCAAACAAATGCTCATAATTCAAAAAGTATAAGTACTACCCAACATTTTGAGAATCAGCATGAAATGCTGAACATTTCGATTTATAATATGTGTATGTAGCGGTTGATAATAAAGTTGACTTTCAAATAACAGTAGTGTGTTGCTTCCCAATCATATTAATTATAATAATACACTTGAATTTCTAATAATAGTTGTGCGTTGCTTCGCAATCACACTAATAATAATAATAATAATAATAATAATAATAATAATAACACATTTAATCCAAAACAGAACAGGCTATCAAGCCATTGCAAGAATTGCTAGAATGGATGAGATAATGCAATTGATTCATGTGAAGTCATACTTGCTTTTAATCTATTTTAGCCTTTTCCAGTATGCTATCTAGTGTGGGAATGCTAAACAAGATATTTTAAATTCATGGGCAGATGTTTTATATAGAGAAAGCACATGTGATGAATCAAAGGCGTAACAAATTAGTATCTCGGAGGAGTTGGGTGCCATTGAAATAATATGGCAGTTTGGAAATACACATGGGTTTTCCTAGCCAATAATCTGTACACTCCAAAAGCAAATAAGCTACAGGCTTACCACTGGAATGATAGAGACCAAAACTTCTGAAAAAGCCATAACATATTATGGATGCAAAGTATTAATAAAAAATGATTCATTTTGTTAAGACAACATTGTATAAAATTCAATGCAATTACTTAGTATCATGGAAAGTATGACCTACCTAATAGATTATGTTTGTACAAGTTTAGACATTTCAGCTTGCGTCCCCTCCATGAACTTAAATTAGTGATCAGTTGTTTATTGAGTCAGCAGGGTTCATTTTGGTCAATTTGGCACAAGACCTGGGTGCCAGCCATTGCATTTTCCTGCAATCTGTGGAATATAAATAATTATATATATAGCGATGCACCTATTATTCCCTAACTCCCATCTTTTCCTTTTCCCTCTATTTCTCTCTCTTTCTCTCTCCCCTCTTTCTCTATTTCGTTATCCCATTCCATGGCTATCCAATCCTTAATTACTCCCTACTCCCCAGCTAGACCACTCCGGTCTGCCAGCTCTGGTCGCCTTATGGTTCCCTCACTACGAGCACCTGGTGGTCGAGCTGCACGTTAACGCCTGTGTTCAGTTCTGGTTCCTCAGTGGTGGAATGACTTGCCTACCACTGTCAGGACAGCAGAATCCCTCCCCCTATTTCAACGCAGACCTTTTCAAACTGTATCTTAGCCCTCCCTCCTGATCCCCCCCCCCTCCCCTTTCCGATATCCCACTTGTTTAACCCAAAAGACTGTATTTTTTGTTTAGAACTGCGCTTCATGTGTATTTTACTAGTTATGGATGTGATGCTTTAACTTGTGGAAGATCCTATGCACTTGAAGTCTCTTTGGATTAAGGGGCGACATGGCTCAGGCAGTAAGAGCAGTCGTGTGGTAGTCGGAGGGTTGCCGGTTCGATTCCCCGCCCAGGCGGTGTCAAAGTGTCCCTGAGCAAGACACCTAACCCCCAAATGCTCCTGACGAGCTGGTCGTGGCCTTGCATGACAGCCAATCGCCGTCGGTGTGTGAGTGTGTGTATGAATGGGTCAATGGAGAAGCATCACTTGTACAGCGCTTTGGATAAAGGCGCTATATAAATGCCTGCCATTTACCATTTACCATTAAAAGCGTCTGCCAAATGACTAAAATGTAAAAATGTAAATGCAATGCACACTTTACCCTCCCATCTGTGCACTATGATGAATATATTTCTCACCAGTGCTTTTTGAAAATGTATATTGCAGATCTGGTCAAGTCAGGTCAGCTGGAGGCATTTATTCTGCCATCAGTGCATACATGTCATTCATGCTGTAAGCCATGTATATTCATTAAGTCCCAGAGCTTTGGGAACTCCTTAATATTGAAACTCACTAGCATTCGACAGTACAACATGTGCAACTTCTTTCACTCAAATTAGTTTTTATAATGTGTATGTGTTTTGTCAGAAACACTTATGATCATGAGAGCTATTGAGTTCACTTTAAAAATACATGACTGGTGTTCTGTTCCCAGCTAATTTTTCTGCATAGTTTTTTTCATTTTGTTGCATGTTTTATGGCTGTCAATGGTTTGGAAAGGGATTGAGGCGAAATTAGGTCATAGATGTAATTCCTAACTATGGTTACGTTTTGTTTCACAGTAAATAACAAAGCGTAGTGTGACTACTCAGTTCTCAAAATCTGCCCAATAGAGCTGCTTCCTCCTCTTCCCCCTTCACTGATGATGGTGACCAGGTATAGCAGATGTGAAAATGAACATTGTTTGAAAAACTGAAAATAAATTATATGGTGCAGGAAAAGTGTTTGTATGGTAACGTTATGAAGCATGAGTAGTCCATGCAGTATTAGCTCTCCATTAAGATTGAAGCCTTCATAAATAACCTTGAATAAAAGTCATGACCTTATGACTAAAAACCTGACTAGCTTCATGAGGCATGTACTGCAAAGCATTATCGTGCGAGGGCTAACGCTATCCTATGAGAACCAGCTGCTCCAAGCTAGCTGTAATATTTTTGCATGATGAACTGCAGCAGTAACCAATTTTCTGCTGCTGGCTGGGCATTCTCTTTAGTGAGTTATTTCTGCAGCATATTGCAAATCCACTAGGTTGATTGGAGAGTTATTTGATTCACCTGCTGTTTAGAGTGTGGGGATTGGCTCAAAATTCATCATTGAGAGCAGCCTGCATTCCCCTCTTTGCCAATCAGGGTGTGACAATGCCCTTCCTTTTGGGATTAAATAAAGGCAGTAACCTGATCGCCCGCTTGATTTCTGATCCTCTGGACTCTGGACCATTTTGAGTTAGAGTTTCTTTGATCCTTTTGGGCTTCTTTTGAGAATGTTTGCTTTAGTTTGCTGACGAGTGTAATTTGTGGGTTATGTAGCCCTGTTGAGTTGGGAACATATAAACAACACTTACTGGCTGGGTCATTTGTAACAGGGCTAGTGGTGCCATTCATTGCAAAACCTCTTGACTTTAGAGTTGTATTATAGATGCTGCCATTGTGCAATGAACCCACGCCATTTGTATTTCTGCATGTACTATTCCTTTACTATAAGCAAGTGTCAAATAACAGTGACAATTCCTTCATGCTTTATATTAAAAAAGCTGTATTCAAACCTCATTCAATAAAATTTCCACAGGAAAAGCACATATTTCAACTTTTATGTAGTTTATGCAGTTTGTTAAAAAAATGAAAGCCAAATGATGTGCTTTAGAGAAAGCACAGAGGGAGACTGTCCTTGTCAAATGCATATTTAATACCTCATTTTTTCCATTCCCAAAGAAGCAATGGATGTGAATGAAAAAAAGGCTTGATTTGTAAATCATCAACATCCTAAGTAGTGATTAATGAGAAGGGCAATGGCCAGGCCATAACACCCCAGCAGTAGGTAGTCATTTGTCATTGATATTAACATGTGCAACGGAAGAGGCTACAGAATTTTTTTTGTAAGATTACTGTAGATACTGTGGAGTGGAAGATATGGAGGTGTGGAATGGGTTTCAGAGTGGAGAAGGGGGAGGGGTATTTTCTGAAGAGATCGATCTTCCAGAGATGGACAGGTCCTGTAGAGGGCAGGATTTTTCAAGCTCAGTCTTGTCAAAGGTGTAGCCCAACAGGAGATGTCAGCAAGGCAGGCATGTAGGAGGTAGGGATCAGAATATACAGTATAACAGTATGGTCTGCTTCTCCTTCATTTTCTGCTTTCCTCCACTCAGGTACTACAGGGAACCAGAACATGGGGTAGGATTGCGTCACCTCAAACCAAAAACAAGCTCCCAAAGCCCCACAATGTTAATGGGCCATGGTGTTAAACAGTAAAAATGTGTCTCAGTGGGGATATTTGCTAATGCTGGCAAACTTCTCATTATGCTGTGTGCACAAACCTGTTGAAGAATCACTTTGGCACTCAAAAAGGACATTATATCCTATGAGCTTGCAGCATGTCTGTGAGGAAGGGACTTGTGCTGAGTGAGTTCATACATCAGAGATGTATGTTTCTTCACGTATTTAACAAAAAATGTTTTGTTTTTCCCTCCCCTGGAAGGATGCTGCAGCTGCTTTTCACGGTATAATATGAAAAGTGAACAGTAACTGGTATGTCTCAGCAAATCTATTTTTTTCTCAAGTCTGGCAGATTTGGAGAAGCTTCAATATGACTGTTTGTCGCAGAAGGACCATCGAGCGATGTCTCGGGGGAGTTCCCGAGCCACAGCGGTTTCCCAGGCAAACGCGGCGAGAAGCTCACCAGACGGCTTAAGGAACCGTGTTTGTTGGTTTGGAGATACATATCAGATATCCAGAAAGGGGGTGTTACTTGTTTGACTTGGCCATGCCATGCTGGTGATTTATTGTTCTGACCGGTTGCCTGCTAGCAAACATTTATTTCCAGTGTTTACACAGCGACTGGCGAGCGTGTTCGGCATGGATCTGTCAGTCACCCCCATGGCGAGGAAGCCCTCAGGCTTTCTCTTCAGCATGCGCCTGGATATTTCTTCGCTTCATTTGACGATTAATCACCAAGCACAGCGCAGATAAGTATTGACTTGCCCAACTAAAATAAAAGGCTGCTTTCTCTCGCATATCCGCGCCTCTATTTATCAGTGGCTTTAGGATGGCTTTCCTTGCTTTTTTCACTTTGGTTCTTCCCCGATTCATACGACTGTGCCGGAGAAGTTTTCATTTATCTAATTCAGACCATGACGGATTTCCATTGAAAAGACTGGAGACCAAACGTCCTGCAATCAATCAAACGGTACATTTTGTTTTATTATGATACACTTTCTGGTAGATGATTTATGAACAGTGAGGGCTGGATTGTTGAGCCTACACAACAACACCTCCAAGGCCTCTGAAATATCATCTCTAACAGGCCTGGCAATACCAACCTCTGGTCAATGAACACCTGCCCTGCATGGCGCTGCTTCACAAAGTCATTCCTTCATGGTTACAAGGCTATTATTTCTGTTGAGATGAGTTTTGCCATTAGTTATTTTGTGTCCAAATGGCTGATTCTTTCTAATTCTCCATAAACCCCTCCTACCCTAACTTTAGCAGGTACTGAAAAGGTTTAGGGGGGAATAACTGTTAATGCCTCTCAATAAAGCCAACAAATTTGTGAATCCCAGTTGTCAGTTTAGTCATTTTAGTTTAGTTTGATCAGTTTTTGTGTCAGGATATGTACTTACATCTGTAATGTAAGTACATTACTAGTACATTTTGCCATATTCCCCCCTGAATTTCAGCAGTCTGACTCAAAAGTGCACACTTGCGCTAACTGCAGGCCCTAATCTCCCTGAGGAATCACTTGTGTGAAATGAGACAAGGAAAACCCTGTTGTCACTGTACAGTACTACATCTAGCTGGCTGTCATGGGCACAGTCAGGATTTGATATGTTTTACACATTAACATCTCATATGGTTTCTTACTAAGTCACAGCTCTCTTCACTCAGACAGATTCCTCTTGTGTCTTGGGTCTTTCTTTACAAGGCGTCCATCTAATCCTGCCTGTCGGCTTACTTTAGCTTCAGTAAATATTATGCGTAAAAACTGAAAAACATCTCTGTAAGATTATAAATGTGGACTGAAAGCATTTAACTTCTTTAAAGGCTTCTTGGAAACTGCGTGAAGAAAATTGGTTTCTCGTCTTTTGAAGTGTTTTCATTGTGAGGCATGTCCCTCCTTCCTAATAAAGGATGGCTTCATGTCTGTAGCTGTTTGAAGCTATTACGTAGTCCCACTAGATCTATTAATGTCAATTTTCCAATGCAGGTTGCATTTCAATCCCTCTCCATGGGGATTAATTCAATGCTTGCCGTATTTGGTGGTCCCTGTAGAACGACGGTTCCCAAAAAGAGCAAACAAGGTCCATTAAGACTTCAATGCACATTCCAGAGGACGGAGGTCATCTTTATGACAAATTCAGGAACACATTCAACAAGGTCTCCCCCGGGGTTTTATGTTTCTCATTAATCTGTAAAAAAAAACGCTTGGTTTGTTATGTCATGTGTTTTGATTTTGATTAAGTATGTAAGCATGAATGCCTAGAATTCATATACATACTTCATCTTTCTTTTAGCACCCTTAGTGAGTCGCAGTGAAAGGTCTAGCTGTAATACAGCCAAACATGAAAAAATCCTATACCATCTGTCATCTTCTTTTACCAGGTATGCAATTCAGGATTTCAAATGTTCTTAAAATCTGCATGACCAAAAAATGTTTTAAAGCATGTGACCACAACAATACCATCATTGCTTGGGAACGCTGTAGTTGCATTTCATTATATTGTTTGTTAAATGCACCTCAACCAATGACAATAGAAAACTGTTTCACTCAACCAAAAGCTCAGACAGAACCATAAAGATAAGTGAGTGTTTCACGATGAATTGAATCTGTTAAAAAGCAGATGCCTTAACTCCTCGTTAAGATAACACTGCATTAACCTTTCCTCCTCCAAACACATAGAAGATTATACTTTGACAAGAATATATTGTTTGAATTTAATTAAAAAATTTAACTTTTATAATTCACAAAAAATCTGACTAAAACCTTAATTACAGTAACATTTAGCTCTGCATTTGGCTATGAAGAAGCAGCAGATGTTATGATTGGCTGAATTGTGTTGGTTATGCTTGAAGCAAATGTAGTCTCATGTGGAGAATTAGTACTTGCGGCCTGGAGGCATGAAAATGAGCAGAGAGAATTAGACACAGAAGCAGAAAATGTGTAAGAATGCGAAGAAGATAAGGAAAAAAACACAAAATAATCAAAGTTGGGGCTTTACTGTGTGGCAGTGTGAAGTTTTACTGAATCTGAATCGTGTGTACGCATTTTGTCGGAGGGTACACAAGTTACTGTTTGTACTGTTAGGATTGAGAGTCTGTGGTTTGCAATGTGAACATTACATTGTAGGCAGATTAAGCCAAAATGTGAACCAAGTGTTCAGTGGCCAATTATTGGATTGCAACAGCTGTTCATTAAACAGGTTGTACTGTACAAAATAAAGAAGGTAAACTGTTCAGACAGCACATACCCCCTCCATTTTGATTTCCAGCTTCCACTGTCAGTAGAGTACCCAGACTTAACAATAAGCAAGGAGTACAGTAAATGCCTGAGTATTTTTTGGCCCCATGAAAAGTTCTCACAGTGGACCCCACCACCCCGGGCCACCCCATCCCTGCACAATTACAGCGCAAGTTTTGAGGGCTCAAGTTAACTTTGGCAGGTCACATATTTGCCATCCAAATATAAGTCAATCATGATAGGAATAATAGAAACAGAATGCAGCTATGTCCAAATGTCGAACAAGAGCCAAATATCTAACATTCTGCACCTTTAAATATACCTGTCCCAATCCTTTTAAGGAAAAAGTACTTGAACATTTGGGCAATACCAAGCAATTTTTTGTTCTGATCAAACCTATTTATAGCTGAAGTATTTATAGCTTAACAAATCACAGACATTACTATAAACTATGCAGTCTTTCTCCTCATAATGCAAAAATACATCAGGTCATTATTTAGACTTGCATGCCAGATTAATTCCATTGCTCTGTTGTATTTTAGTGTGATAAGCCAGCCTAATAAAAATAACAGGGAATTAAGACATACTATAACAGTATTTCATATCAGTATAAAACTGTACTTTTTAAGCATCACATCAACTTAATGAAGGTAGATTAAAGATGAAAACAGAGATTCAAAGATTAACTATGCAACAAAGGGAACTGGTTGAAAAGAAAATTATGACACAGCTCTGCACACCTATCCTCTGTGGATCTGACCCGTGTCTAAATTGGCTTATCCCTGGTGTCACCTGTTGGTGTGTTATCGTCTACGACTGCTTTATGCAGTGTTGTTCCTCTATGGTGAGAGTGTCTTGAGATCTGACTGTCTGAATTCTGAGACTAGTCATTATCACAGTATATTCTGTGTTTTTACTAATCAAATTAGTGTTATTCACTTGGAAATGAATTTGCCATTTTAGTCTTGATTACTCCACTGTTTTCTGCATTTTCTGCAAAAGAGGCAAACAGTCTGACTCTTGTTATATAGCTGACTTGTTCATTTTTAGCATCATACCATTATTTTGGCAATAATTTAGAGTGGGGCCATTTAAATCTTTAAAAAACAAAATATTCCCAGGGATTTCTTTGGCACACAAATATGAAATATTTATATAGTCCTTTCGTAGGGTACAGCTTAAGTTCAGACACAATTATGACTCATTGGGAGTTGAGGTCTTATACATTAAAACGTGATGTAGTGATGACTAAATATATAGTTTTTAGAGTTATTGTAGTGTTCATGCCTCTTATAAAAACTTTGTTATAAAATGTGTGTAAGTGCACTTTCAGAAATAAATAGTCACAGGGAAGGATTTTCCTCCATAGGCCCTGAGATTTTTAAGTCACCTTCTATGATAACTAGAAACAAAAACAACAACGAAAATACAAAATAATGCTGGAGACACAGACAGATTTACACAGATTTCAGAACAAGTCTCTGTCATTTTTCCTACTACTGTACAGAGAACAGCACAGTTTTCATATTTGCAGAGATGGAGACTGAGAATATGGATGGATGTGTGAAACGTTTTTGGACCACACTGCTACGTTCATCACAACTGTATGAAACCACACTGCGAGCCACAAAAGCAACGGACCCTGCCAGAGAAACACCCACACAACCCCCCCAACCACCATTTCAACACTCTCACACATCACTGCAGCCAGCCATCCATTACGCAAAATGAAATATACTGCAGTATATTGTAATTATGTGAACTTATGTGTATAAAATGTTTAAATATATTTCACAAATGTGTATTTAAGCAAGAAGGTCCTGGGCTGAGATTCCAGCCAGGTCCTTTTTGTGTGGAGTTTGCATGTTCTCCCTGCGTGAGTCCAAAGACAAGATGAGGAAAAATAAAGAGTCTAAATTGCCTGTGGGTCTGAATGTGTGAGTGAATGGTGTGCCTTGGGATGGATTGGAAACCTCACCCACAATGCATACTTTCTGTGATTGTCACTGGTGACATTACTAATGGATGGCTTCTAGGTGTTACTATAGGCTATATTGTGTCTACTGGGGAGACCTAATAGTTCAAATAAAATAAATAGTTAGAATTACATTCTTTTCTAATGTGTAATTTTAATTTAATCTGACATGTAGTTTCTCTACCCCCAGATACCCCTTGCAGCCTTGGCTGCCATGCTCAGCCCAGGTAGAGCAGAGACTCATTACAGTTACGCACAAACACAGAAGTTCACTACAAAACCACGACGAGGCAGGGGGATAAGAACGATTGCTGATTTATTGATACAAAGTAGATTTCCTCCTCCATTCTTTAAAGAACTGGAAAAGCCTTGTTTGTCCATTTCAGCTAATCCACACAGTTCAGAGCTTGTCTGCGTGAGTTCAAGAAGGACTGAAGCTGTTATGAAGTTGAAGGGTAGAGCTGCTCCTTAGTTACTTATTCATACATTGTTGTATCCCTTATTTTGTTCATCCTCTCCACTTTTTGTGCAGTGGATACTTTTTGAAAGCGTGATTTATTGTTAGCTTGTCTTGTGAGGCCATCTGTCTGGGCAATTCATCTCCAATCAGGGTACTTTCTCATCATCCCAAAGTACCACATGCTTTTTAATATCCAGGCATGGTAGCGGAAATGTCTTATTCCCAGACAGACATGCCAGGTGTCCGTACATTTGGGACGAGGACACATTCGCAAAAGAGATTCTACATACCAGTCACAGCCAAAACATTTGCACTGATAATAAATTATATCTAAAACAAACATAGAAGGGATGGTTCTCATGTATTTTGCTATCCAAAGAAAATAAACTTGTGCGAGGACATTAAGAAAACTTCCTAATGAGTAGCACTGTCAACAAATGATTTGAATCAAGTCTCCTCAGGGGCCAAGTCCTTGAGGGCAAGTCTTGCGTTAAGTCTCAATTTCCTCTTTTCCAGTCTCAAGTCATTACTTTCAGCTTTTCAACTTTTTCCTCTGCAATGCCCCTTGTAGGTAGACATCTGTAAACCTTATTGTACACCTTGTCAGTGAGTTTACTTACACACTAGAACAGATTCATTATCATATATTTTTTCTGGAAGGAATTCGGACACCAGGTCACAGTATATTCATTTATATTATAGTCTACATTACATTACATTATTGGCATTTGGCAGACGCTCTTATCCAGAGCGACGTACAACAAAGTGCATATCCATAACCAGGGATAAGTCTACATTTTAATGGTTATGATGTTCTGACTAATATGGCTCAGCAGTTATTCACCTCTAATTGGATGTTCTCACATATAATACTTAGATTCATTAATCTGAAGGAAAAAAAAATCTGCTTTATTTTGTGTTTAAAGGCATACTCATCAAATTCTGCCTTACCATATAGGCCATCGGATTGGTCGCTCTATATTTATAAAAACAGGCGAATAAGAACTTCCTAAACATTGTAATTATTCTCATTAAATTGGAGAAATAAGTCAAGTGAAGTTAATGCCAGAAATTCCCAAAGTAAAAAAAATAGTGACTTCGATCCAGGCCCTTGACCTAACGCTAACGCCATTTCAAGGGTTCAGTCCATTTGATGTGGCTGATGAGCACACATCAAATTTATTTTTTTGTTGTATTTAACCCTTGTATAGTCTTAAGATTCTGTATACTCCCCTAAATTACCTCTAAACCCCATCAATTAAAGAAGCTTAATTGATTTTCTATTTTTCTTATTTTATATGAAGAAACAACCTGTCACTCATCACAAACTTTGTTTCAAGTTGAAATTTAGGTGATTTTCTCTGCTGTTATAAATAGTGGCGGGTCATTTTTGACCCTTAAGACAACACAAGGGTTAACTGTACAATGTGTGAGAGGAAATGCATGGCCTTGGCTGACCTCTCTCTCTCGCTCTTTCTCTCTAAACCTCAGCTTGAGGGCACCTCACCTCAAGTGTGACAGAAACATTCCGGTGAGTGTTTTCCCCCCATATCTGTGCCCCTACGGAGGAAGGAATGGAGTGAGAGAGCAAGAGAGGATGAAGAAGCAATGAATTTTAACCATGCCACACTGTTCTGCAAGTTCAAGTTCAACAATGTGTCCTTGTCAAACATGTTTAAGTTGGAAAAAAGTAAGGCTCTGGACTGTGTCCAAATATGCATTCCGCAAATCTGTTCAGGGCACGGCTTAAAATAGCACAGCAAGATAAATAAAACGTGTAGCTAGAGGAATATTATTGTCAGATATTAGAAAGTAAGCCATGTGAAAATGGCTGACTTCGGCATTTAATGGGCAATATCGTACGAACATAACACATACTGATGACAATTGAATGGACACATGTTTAAGGGGCACATTCGCAGAATTACCATTTTCAATTTATCACAAGACACTAAAGTATAGATTCAGAGCTACAAAATGAGGTGTCACTTTACAAGATTAAAGTTAAAGGTACAATAGGTAATTTCAGACTCCTAACGGTCAAGAGAGGAATTGCAACAACAAACAACCTCAAACCACAACACTGTTTATACTTCCTACAGTCTATGAATATAACATGTAATCTAAAGCATTATTATACAGTTCAGTGTTCTCGTGCAGTGTTTTGGAAAGCCAACAGTGAAAAACACAACAGAGCCTGCCGTCTTTTTGCCAGGTTCTAATAAGAAAATGTTTGCCGAAAAGGTGACTTTATGAAATCTTGACTTTGGTGTGCTACACTACGCAATTTATATTTTTTGCCTTTTAGATGTTTTCATTTTTGCTAACCAGCTATATTGTGAGCAACCATGTTATTTGGCTACATAACTAGCTGGCTATATAACTAAGATATGATAGGCCACCATAAACAATGCAGTTGTAACTTACAGTTTGAGAGAAATAGAGCTTTAGCTAAACACAGATGATTAAACACATTGTAAAGAGATAAAAGGAATGTGTAGCTGCCCAAATTGCACCCCAGACAAGCGATCACTGAGACTCTGTACACTATTGCTTATCTAGTTAGAAAACAATACCAGTTTGCGATCAGTAACAACAAGCAAATGAGCTATTACTAGTTAGCTTCCCAAATTCACAAATATCCACCTGAAGCACAACGCTTGTGAAATTGCTACTATGTTCGTATTGCCTATATTTTATTGTAAGTGGATATTTGTGAATTTGTCAAGCTAACTATACCTAATTTGCTTGTTGCTACCGATAACAAACTGGTATTGTTTTATTACTAGATATGTAGTCTTCACTTGGATAATCAGCAATAGTATTCAAAGTTTCAGTGATCGTTTGTCTGGAGTGCAATTTTGGCAGCTACACGAACAATCAGAATAAGCCCCAACACTATTGGCTGACGCAGTTAGAACCAATTTTCAACCAAAGAGCTTGAATTGTTGTTCAGCTGATAGAGAGTGCTGGCCCGACAAATGTATACTTTGAAACCAGAATTTAAGGACTATAAACACAGGCAGAGGATGAGTTAACACAATGGTCTTGTAACAATGTTTCAACACAAAAATCTTTACAATTGTACCTTTAAATATTAATTAATTCATTCATTCATTATCCTAACCCGCTTATGCTGAACAGGGTCACAGGGGGGCTGGAGCCTATCCCAGCATACATTGGGTGAAAGGCAGGAATACACCCTGGACAGGTCGCCAGTCCGTCGCAGGGCACACACACATTTCACTCACACACTCATACCTATGGGCAATTTAGATTCTCCAATCAGCCTAACGTGTCTGTCTTTGGACTGTGGGTGGAAACCGGAGTACCCGGAGGAAACCTACGCAGACAGAGGAAGAACATGCAAACTCCACACAGAGAGGCCCCGGCCAACGGGGATTCGAACCCAGGACCTCCTTGCTGTGAGGCAGCAGTGCTACCCACTGCACCATCCGTGCCGCCACCCTTGAATCGAACATTATTATTTTGCAAAATGTTCTGAAATGTTGAGAAACCAGCCTTTTCACTTTTGCATAAATTCTCAGCACAAAATCCACTTTTATTAAAGGAATATGTGCTTTAAATGGATAGATTTAGATAGTGCCTTATCTGTGATAATTTGATCATTTTGAATTTGCAAAAAAGAATTCAGAAATGTATGGTGGTAAATAAGGCAGGGGTCAATATTGAAGGGAACACCCCTGAGCTTTACACACTCCTGTTTGTGCCACGGAAGTTTGAATGATGACTCTGTCAGAATATTTTGGGTCCTATCTGTAAAATAGTTCTTTAATCAACTGACAACCCTGGGGTTTTGACTAATGTTTGAGATTCTGGATAATAATGGCATATGGTCAACAGAGTCAAATGCCTTTGACAAATCAGCAAAACGTGCAGCACAATGCTGTTTTTTATCAAGGGAATTTATGTCATTTGCTACTGTCAGGGCTGCAGTTATAGTACTGTGCCAGACCTCCACCCACATGTATCCTTGCTTAGAAGTCATTTGTCATTTGAGAATTAAGAAAGGATTCTAGGAGCTTAGCGTAGATGGGCGTTTAAAGATGGTGCAATAGTTCTTTAACTCTGCGGGGTCGCCACCCTTCAAAAGATGTACTACAAAGGCTGCTTTCCAGATTTGGAATTTGGAATGGAATTGGTGAGAGAACTTAAATTAAAGACTTCTATCAATATGAGACTTCTTTTCATGGGAACATACTGTCCTGGATGAAATTTGATTAACTGAGTCACCCACTATCATTAACTCCTTTTACTCAATGGATGCAGCCATCTTGGTTTTGGTGCTCCTCAATGCTCCAGTTTACCGAGTTAGAGGTCAGGTCTCTTTTCTGCATGGACTGGAATTTGCTGAACACCAACAAATTCACCAACTACATCTGTGGAGATTCTGGCCCTACATGATATGCATGCCCTTTTCTACACTTATGTCCTAGTGTCACCCAACTCTCTTTCCCTGTCTGATCTGCAGTCTCCCCCTTTCCCAAGGGCCCATTGTACACCTGTGGATTTTCTTTCTAGCATTAAGTCCATGAACTCGCAAATTCCTCTATACCAGCAATTTTGCAGCTGGCTGGTCATCAAACAAGTCTCTAAGTGTATGAAACGTCCAGCATTACATACAAAACTATATGGGCCAATCTGAAACAGACACTAAAGCTGAAATAATATTTTAAAAACAAAAAAGTGAACTATCCCTTTAAGGAGAGTTGGGCATAAAAAGAGTCCCTGTCAAATCAAAGGAGGATGGTTTTTTTCAGAAATATGGTTTAAATGGGTGCAAGCCTGGACTCCATTTGCACAGGACATACAGTTCCCAAAACAGCTGTGACCAACTCTGACTGATCCACAGCTTTCTCCCCCCATGAGAATATCCACAGGAGAATAACAGCATTCTTCTGAAACATATCTCTATTACCACATGCCTGTGTTGAGCTTTAATTTCTCACTCCATCCATCTTATTACTTAACATGAAACATCAAACAAGAGCCCTTGACCTAACTAAGACCAGGAAGTAGTTGGCAAATGAAAATTAAATTCAGCAAGAAAAGCAGTACGAAATATACATTTTAATTGCATTCACATAAATGTACAGTACTATTCCGAACAGAATGGTGAAATGTGTGTTGAAATATAACATTTATGGTGAATGTTTTTTTTCTGCCCAATCCCAAGTATGTAAGTCCTGTAGGAGCACTTCAGAATGTCGACACCTCTCAAACCAACATCAACAGACGGGTCTATATTTGCAGTATATAACTCACTTCAATCATATTCTTCTAAACTGTAATTCCATCATCAGTATAGAACAAAAAATGCTGACATGCTGCTAAGAAGGGCCAATTATTTGATACTATATGTGGATAAAATGCGTATAAAAGTGATGTAGCAGGTCCTGGATAAGCGCATGAGCTGATGTCACAGACGGTCCAGATGGCGAAAGGCCTGTGGCCTCCACAGCACAGTGTTCTGTTGAAGTAAGCACAAAGAGCTTCATGACAGAGCACTGAGTAATATGTCGTCAGCATAGCCAGAGAGTGCTGGGGCACGGGCGTGCTTGTTCCATACTACCCCCAGAGCATTTTATTGGAAAATGATGGATGAGACACGTAATGAGAAATCCCCCCCATCACTTCCTGCATTGTCCATTGTGGAATTCCAGAGGAGGGGGGGGGGGGTGGTAGGGCGATGGGCATGAAGTCTACAGTGCCAGTCCTTCTGTGGTTCATATAGTCTTTGAAAATTCCTTGTGCGTCACACAAGCGTGCTACTCCGAAAAGGACTCCCAAAAACGCAAAATGTGTCGCTCATCCCATCAGGGTGGGTCAGGACCTTATTCAGTATCTGAGTGTGTCCACAAAAGGGAACATAAATATAATGAAATGACTGAAATCTAAATACAAATATTTATTTCTTAAACACACGTGTCAGCACACATATGCACTCGCACAGACACACACAAATTCAGTTGAAAAACATACTTTTCATTAACTTGCTATGACCTAATAATGTTTTTGGGCCCCTCTTAGCACATTAAAGTGGGGTTTTGCTGATTTAACATACTGTAGGTCCTGTAGCATTATGCTGACCTAATTTTTTTTGTTCAATGGTAACCTTTGTGAAGAAAAATGGTGGAACATTTTGTTTTAAGTGAGATTTTGTATCTTGTCTTATCTGATAAAATAATTCTGCTGGTGGAGGTAGAAAGTTTGACAAATTTATTATTATACAGGTATTTCCTCCCTTTGGCAGAAATTTTACCACGTCAGTACAAACACAGACTGAGAGAATTTAACAAGAACTTCACATTATACTATTACTCGACATAGGGCCACAGCTGTAAAATCTTACCTGGACCTCAACTCGAAATGAATTATTATTTGTCCTTCCCTGGACAGTAGAAGTGTAATGTAAGGTGATGTATCAGTTACAGTGCTTCAGTTTATCTTACTTCAGCAAGGGTGAAGGTGAGAGGAGGCTGAGGTGAAACTCTATGTCCCACAGGCCAAAGAGTCAGTTTAACATTTCAGTGGAACTCACTGGAACTCTTCAAATCAGGTATCACTTTCAGAAGAAGTGAGGACAATCTCAGAACACATCCCAAATATAGGAATCACGCAAATGTGGTTGCAGGCAAAATATATTTTTCATTCGAATGTCAGTATTCTGATTATAGATTCCAAATGGACTGTTTTTGAATAGTGATGACATTGAGTGTGCATTTACGTGCCCAGGTGTAGTTGGAATAGATTTTCTCATTTGAATAAAATTCCACTAATGGAAATTTGCTCCAGCCTTACACACTGACAAATCTGTGTTAGGTACTCAGCAATGCTTCTAGTTCTCCTGTTCCTGCTAATGAAGTGACGGTTTCAGTTTGCACAAGCTTCAATCCTTCCAAAAACAGATTTTTGAGCTTTTTGACCATCTAGGCATTCAGCAATCCTTTGATTATTTAATTCTTTGCTATTAAAGTTGTGTCTGCAGCAGGCCGGTTCTGTTTGCCATCTGCCATGTTTCTGTGCCTCATGGAAACTCAGACATGTCACTTGCCCCAAGGAAGGAATATATGCAGAATAGAAAATCATCGCAAGCAATCCAAACATGTGTTTACATGGCAATAAGTCACTAATATTCTATTGAACAGATCATCAAAGGTTTAAATTTGACCTGTTTATTCTAATTGAGGTGCTTACATGAGACTTTTGCATTCCAATTAGGTTATTATTCTGATTATTCCAGAGTAATAGGCTTCATGTAAACACATGCATATAAAAGTTTATAAGAGCATTATACAAATGTATTTTTTTAAATCAAAGAGGAATCCTTTCTGAATGACCTCCACTGATTCATAACCATAGACAAACATCTGTCTAAGGCAAGGGAGGGTAACCTTGACCGGAATTACTAAATAGAAATATGTTTGAGAAAGAAGGTGCAATTTTATTACAGTTTCTTTCAATTGTGGAACAGTCAATCATGTATTTGTGTTCATCTAATCTTATTGCAAAGGCAATGATGTCAGATTCTCTAGATAATATGGTCTGTTAAATGAGTTAATGTAACGTTAACCTTCTCTCTGGAAAAATAAGCGGGATAGCAATTACAATGTAACTACCAAGGTGATGCAAACAAAAACAAAACCCAAACAAAGGAAAGTCCTTCTCTTTTATTAGACTGTTTATTTAACTCATTAATTCAAGAAGTCCATTATTCTCTGGTGAGTTTTTTTTTTTATGATGATTTCTATTTTTCACAAAGACAAAAACTTTGCAGGTCAAGTGACACATTTGTATAGATTGATGTAAGGCCAAGTTTTAATAAGGCAACACAGCGCAGTTGCACACACACACCACGCATGCGCACACACACACACACACACACACACATGCACATACACACACACACACTCCACATTGCTTCAGTTTGCTTTAGTACACCTCTGCAGATCACTTACTGGAGAATTGATTGTGAAAATAGTGCGGCATTCTTGGTGGGATTTACGTGCCTTGAAGTTGTGCTCTGTCTGGAGCGCTTCTTAGGGTGTGCAGTGTTTGCTTGGTGTTCTGAGCTGACCTTCCCCATATTTCTTCATTTATGTGGTGGGAGGGTTTAGTGTTCAGAATCACACGAGCACTGGGGTGAGAGTGTGCCTTTGGCACCGCCTTACGGGCATGATTCATGCATTTGGGAGTGCGTCAGATCAATAGGGAGAGAACAGCTCCCTGCCTGGCTTGGCGTGTGACATAGCAGAATCCCCCAAACGCATAAATAAAGCGCTTTGGGAATGGAGATTAGACCTGCTTTCAGACAATAAATTAAAATCAACTCAAAGCACCAAGATTTGGAGCCGCTCTTGTTTTTGAAGATCTATGATCGATCTTGCCTGCATCACAAATCATACCATTTATTTAGCAAAATACGCAGAGAAGTGATAAAATGGTGCAGAATGAGCCCAGTTATAATATTGCTTTCATAGACCAGGCTAGAGTGCAGGACATGCTTTTCACTGAAGGTTTCCATTCAAAGAAGCTCAAATATAAACATGTGTGTAAACACAAAGAAGAGAAAACTGAGAATACTTCATATTTTTGAAATATGAATGAACAATTCTGGATCACATCAAACAAATGTAAAGTTATGGTAGTATTTTTAGCCGACTTTTCTTTTCATCTATTTCAAAACTCTAACTAACTGGTTAAATATGCATAGGGCCATCACTGATTATCAATGTAACTGTAAAAAATAGTGGTAAAGAAAATGGCCATACAGTCATGTAGAGTACAGGATTAACAGCAAACATACAATAGATTGCAAGAGATTGGGAGTTGCATTAATTGTTTTGGTACTGAATCATTCGCGAAATAGTAAAAATACATTGAATATGCCCCCCAATGTTCATGTGAAAAGTGTTCACGCATGGGGTTTGAGGTAGTCATTTTAGAAATGTTATGGAAACAGCCTTGAATTACCATTTTTTTATTCTCTATTAAATGACTAAACATACAGTAAAACTCGCAATAAGCAATCAAGACACCTTTGAACATCTGAGATCATTTATATTTAACATTTAATTAAAAAAGGACACATGCGGCTTTTTTACAAGCGGAACATTTTCACACACATTACAGCAAACAGGGGTTCAGCCTATTAACAGCACATGTGAGGTCTGAGTCCTGGCAAAGATCAACCACAGGGAAATGGAATAAATGTTCAAGCTGTGGGGCTCGATATGTACTGAAAACAGTTAACCATTTTGTAATATTTATGAGAAGGAACCCTTAACAAATCTCTCGGTGTGGGTGCCAGTGCAATGTTGACATATTAGAGAGGTGGGCTTGAGCAACACTGTTGGTCTAGTGGCAGAGAGACCAAACAGCATCTCTAACTCATACACTGAGGCTTTCCTGTAAGACCCTGAGGAGTAAGATGTTTGCCTTCAGGTGATTAATTAAACCTCACCCTGTTTTACCTTGGTTAATATCCGCTTCCTACCTCCCACACCCCCCCCCCCCCCCCCAATACTCTTTCTGCTCAAAGTTGAAGGGGATATGATCTGAAGCAAGAGATTTTATGATGCCTCTAATGGTTTTTTGAGTATCAGAGAGCGGAACTTATAGATATCCAAATCTGCGTGTTCATGAAGGCAATATCTTCATTGAAGTTCTTCAGCTGGCTTTAAAATTGGAATACTGTACACTCAGTGAGCACTTTATTAGGTATTTAGTAGACTTATTTTTTAGACTTCTACTGCTGTAGCCTATCCACTCAGAGTTATGATGTGTTGTGTGTTCAGAGATGCTCTTCTGCATACCACTGGTGTGGTTATTTCTGTTACTGTCACCTTCCTGTCAGCTTTGACCAGGTCTGCCCATTCTCCTCTGACGTCTGTCATTAACAAGGCGTTACTGTCTGCAGAACTGCTGCTCGCGAGATTTATTTCTGTTTTTTTCTGCACGAATCTTTGCAAACTCTTGAGACAAGTGTGTGTGCAAATCCCAGGTGATCAGCAGTTTCTGTGACTCAAATCACCCTCTCTGCCATCAACATTCCAAAAGTCAAAGTCACTAAGATCATATCTTTTCCATATTCTGATGATTGATATGAACATTAACTGAAACTCCTGACCTGTATCTACATGGTTGTATGCATTGCACTGCTGCCACACAATTGGCTGATTAGATAATCGCAGGAATAAGTAGGTATAATAAAGTAAAAATGTTTCTTTCTTTTTTTCACACGGTGAGTGTATATCCTGGTACTTTTGGCCAAACAGAAATATTGAGAAATAACTGAGAACCAATATTTCTGTTTGCCTTTATGCATTTTGCCTTGACCATGCTCATAATGGTTTGTGATCATTCTCAATGTTGGTCATGTTTGCTCACACTGAGCATCTATTGAGCATCACTGAGCTTCACCTTAACTGGATGTTAATGTTCTAAGTTTGTCCCAGTCTCACCTTTACTGTGCTGGGATAGTCAGAACCATTTATAAATGTCTGTTACACATGTACGCTAACAAGCTCCAAAAATATTGCACAAGCATGTAATATGATTCAATAACATTAATCATGTCAGTTTAGTAGTACAGGTGTTCCATGGCAGTGCAGGCTGGTATATGCGTATATTTCAGTTTATTTCTTTTGGCAGGTATCACTTACACCCAAATCTGTATTTGATACAGAATTTTACACTTTGGAACATAACCACTGCTGACAGCATCTGTTAGTTTTGAAGCCTCAATGTTGGGGGTTTTAGAACATGGCAAAGGTGACTTTGTTTTTTTAATAGCAAATGGGGAGAGGTGACATCATAGTGCTCCACTTGAGCTGGAGAGCTGGCATGCCCCATATTCTCCTGCCTTCTGTGGAAAATGACTCCCACACAGGCGTCTGTTTCTGAAATGGGTGCTCAGACCTGCAACCAGGCCTTTTTTTCTAGCAGAACACCAGTCCATCATTGTGATGGCCAGGATTTGAAGAACAGACAATAACGAGAACAGGCCCCTGAAATGCTTGCCCAAACTGTGTGATTGTAAGAAAATGGTCTCAAAAATAAAGTAATACATGGGTCCACTATTCAGTCTGCTTTAATATTGTAATATATTTTTCCATAATATACTAAAATAAACCACTGAAATAATTTTTTGTTCTTATTTAATATTTTTTCAAAGTATTTAGTTAGGCCATGTGACACCATATAGCGGTTTGATCAATAGGAAACATTGCTTTTATAGTTGATTTAGAAAACCAGGACACAAAAGCATTCTGGGGCCACTGGATGAGCTAAGGCACTGTTCCTGTGTGTGACTATGCCATATGGTGTTGTATCTAACATAGTCATTACGGGGCATTTGGATTTAGTGATGCCCAAGGTGGGAGAGGTTCTGATTGACTGTTCCTTAATGCTCACTATCAATGTGATTCCGCCTGGTCAATCGGACACCCAAACTTCATGTGCTTGCTGCACATAAAGTTTCAATGACTGCATTGTTAAAAGAACCAGCATCACATATTTTGGAGGACAGCGTATGCTTTTCTGCATTCTTCCAAAATGATAGCTGATAAGGTTGGAGCTATGTGTGGGGCTGGTAAATATGATTACGTGATCCAAATGAGGAGGGAAAAGTGAGAAAGTAGTAGTTGCATCTAAAAAACCAAAGTAGGTGGTTAAAAAGCAGCCCTATTGTAAATTAGCTGTGAAACGTTAAGGCCATCTAACACCATGGATTGGCCATGGTCACACACAGACCTCATGTCAAAGTGTGAATTTTACATTGGATTTACACTCAACTCTGGTGTCATGAGGAAGTGACCTGTGCTGTTGCCCCCTATGCTTATTGTGGTTCCATGAATCACATTTCACAGAAAAATATCCACAAACAATATGTACATAGTAAGCTGTGATATAGCATACAGCACGTAGAAACACTTAAGAGTTTCAGCTATCTGTCATGGTATGCATTAGTAATATGTGAGCGCAGATTAATAAAAGAAACGGCAATGTCTACATTAGGAATCTCCAGTAAGGGCCAGGGTGTAAGGACTTGTGCTTGTAGCTTTAAATCAGCAGTCTATTTAGGCCCGAGAAACAATTTGAGTTGAAAGCCAATCATTGACTTAAATTATGCACTAAATTATGTAAGTGCTGAAACACCTCAAAAACCAGCAGATGCTGCAGTCCTCTGGGACAGGAATTTGTGATGAGTTTTTTTGCGTTGCTTCTTGAAAATACATTGAAAAACTTGAGATTTATAAACGGAAATAAAATGTTGGCTCTTCATATGAGAGAAAGTTCCTGGCTTCAAAGCTATTGAAGCAGAGGTAGGGTAGTGGTGGTGGAGGCTTTGGATATTCCACACTGCTGCTTATGGCTCATTCAAACTGACAATGCCATAGACTCACTGGGAACAGTGGGGCGGGATTACTGCTCATCAGTGAAGCATAAAAGAATGTAATCTGGCAACAGGAAATGTGGCAGCCACCTCAGGTTTTGCTGCGTGCATTGAGAGAGTTGTTTGCTGTATGACCTGCCTGTAGGAAAACCCCCTTAGCATTTTGACCATGGCCTGCCTGAATCTTTTCATGTTTTGTTTTGCCTGTGGTTCCTGCTGCCGTTAAGCATCATAGCATCATAATTAGGGACCACTGCAAGTTTAGTTAAATTCAACTCTGAGATAGTTATTTTGGTTTTGTTTGTCTGATTTCCTACCTGTTTACCTTCACTCTGAGTTTCACAATGAAAGCCAGGTGAATCCGACTGACTGAACCATTACATTCTTCCATGTTCTTCCCCGCTGGCCAATGTCTTGCTGTGTCACACTTTGAATAACTCCAAATACAGAAAATGCATGTCTTTTGTGAATCAGCAGGAGTCCAACTTCAGGAGCGGATGGTAATTTGCTTTACATGGAGAGAGCAGGCCTTCAGGGCATGCAATGGCAAATAAAGATGAGCTGTAGACCAGTCTTTTGCTGAAGGAGCAAACTTGCTAACAGAAGCAACAAACAATGCATGTTTAAGTGGGTATCGGGAAGCAAGGCAGTCAGCAGGTATCGTATGCTCAGCATTATGGCGTGTTTGGTCTCCGTGTAAGATTGCGGTAGACAGGAACCGCCTCAGTGAATGGCGTGAGACAGAGGGGTGGAGCTATTGCAGGCAACATTATGGGAAAACAGCAGGCTTGCGACACTGGGGTGGAACAGCCCTGCCGAGGTGCCTGGAACCCTGGCAAGACAAGGTCACCTGGGAATTCATCACTGGTGGCACGGAGCCGGTGGTCCCTGGAAAAACGAGTCGTCTGTGCAGATCCAAGGCGGTAATGCCAGAAACACCTGACATGAGGGAGAGGAGGAATGTGACCATTTATACTTGTGGTGGAAAACCAGTGTAAACGCATTAGGGGTTGTCTTGAAATTTCCATCCCAAATCTTTGTTTAGTAACTCCAATTATATCATAAATTGTCCCCAAAATGGTCTAAGATGATAGGGTCTGTGGTATTCTAAGATCATTTATTACTTTTTGGTAGTACTCCATGTGTCCTTAAATTGTGCTTTTGCCAGGACAAAATTATGTCTGGCTTAAATAAGTACTCTGTACAGTACGCTGTCTTGATAGGAATAAATGTGTAATGGGGTCAATCCACAGCTTTTTCATATATTGTGATGCAGTGTACTTGGCAGTCATTGATCTGATTGTCTTGTGTTAAAAGCTTTATGCTTTAATGTATAAAGGGGCAGTGTCACTGATAACCTTTTACATGATGGTTTGTTAGGCCTGAAAAGAGTTGAGTATGTGTGATTGAATGCATGCATGAGGGAGGAAGTGAAGATGTAAAATGAACGTCATGTGATGCCGAAAGTAATCTGACAAACCTACTGTACATATTTTTATCAGTTAAAACTTGGTCATATTAATTCCAAGTATTTTGGAAAGGGATGTAGCCTAAATGTTCACACTTTTGTAAATTATAAATTATTGTATCATTCAATAATCTATGAGACATCTCCATTTTGGTGTAAATATTCTTCTAACTTCCTGTCTTGACTGATCCTGAATGGACTGAGAGATAGGCTGTTTTGGTTTAGAAATATCCAGCAGGTCTTCCTCCACTGAGCATTTGTGCATACAAATGGTTTTTGCACTGATTTGTAGCTGCTGGGTGATGAGATTACGGCACATACTTCCTTGAAGCGCACACTCACACTCACACACACATGTGGTCCTGGAGCAACCATGGTGAACTCTGGAGCCACACGCATTACCCCCTTATGTAACAGCTCATAGGTGATTTACAGAACAGGTGGTGAAAAACATAGTTGTAAGACAGCAATAAAACAACTGAAGACCCACATGTGCACACACACACACGCCACACACACCTCAAGCCAATGAAACATGAGTGGGAGGAACAGCTCAGGTGTCTGCCGTTAGGAGCATGTGCATTAGTATCTTGACAATTAAAGATGGTTTGGTTACACAAAATGTGATGGGTGTATCTGATGTCAATTCTGTGCTTATGGTCAGCTGAATGTTCTCCTATAAAATAAGCAAAATATTGAATGCAGCAAACCTCCAGGTGTTTCATTTATTTAAATTATATTTTACTGTGTGATGACAATAACATGACAGATAAACCAGCTTTATTTTAAATACAGTGGGCTCCAGAATTATTCATTAATATGGAGAAGAAATATGGCTGCATATAATAATGATCTATATTTTATGTTCAAACATACAGGAAAACGAAATACTATTATTACAATACATTTACTCTCATGTTTCAATGTTTTTTATTTAGTAATTCTTTCTGAAAACCACAGGTGCCAAAATTATTGGCACCCCTAACAATTATTGTAGATGTAGATGAAATCAAACAAAGTGGCGATACATTTTTACTTTAATTTAATGAATCTCAGTTTAAAGAAACTATATTCTGTCATTCCATCACTTCCGGTTTCACTAGAGTGTAACTGTTGGACAGCACGTGTTTTGGAGATACCCCAGCATATACCCCAGCTCTCCAAAATTGACGGATCATTTCTTAGATCTACTGTGTATGGATAGGTAGGTTACAGCCACTGCCAAATAAATAGTATCCTGGCCTAATCAGTTATCTTGACTGAACCTTTCTGTTAGCCCACCTCTATAGTTCTCACCCACACCTACATAATTGAATGGAGCTGCTTCTTTTCACATCGCGGACCAGATCTAAGCTTGCAGTGTGGTGTCAGAGGAAGACCTCTCATATGCGGCTTCGATATGCAGTCATACGACTGCTCTAATCAGCCAGTGGGGGTCACCCAGGAGCAATGAAGGGTGAATCCCTGTCCAACTGGACCCTCCCACGCCATTGGCCACTGCAGGCGGCGAAGGTGCCTCGTCCCGATGGAGCCACCCTGGCACAGTCCAGATTCCATCCGAGGCCGCGAGGCCTGTAAATGCATCACAGCCTGGTGCCTCAGTGAAATGAGCCGTCCAGTGGACCCTTTGCTTTTGTTATTTTCTGTTTAGCCATAATTCAAGGTTTTTGGTTCCAAAAAATTGCGGGATCTCTGTTTAAAAGCAGTTGTAATTCCGGCACAGATCACCCGATACGGCGCTGTCCAAATATTTAAGTTCTGCACTTTATATGAATCAGTCTGCAGCAATTTGCCGTTGGATCTCTGGGACTTGGTATTGTTGCACTGCATGGATTGCAGTTCATTGCGGACTCTCAATTAAACCAGTAAATAGGCAGAAAGAGAAAAGAGTGATGGAAAAGGTTCATTGGATTTCATTTGTGCAGCAAAAGCAAAAACATGTTGTTGGAAAGTCTAGCAAGTGCCTGAGCGTGTGACTTGTGTTTTTTCAGTTCAGCTTAATAGTTTGCAGATCTGTGCAGTCAGAAGGGTTGTTAGAGAGAGAGGAATTCACTGACATCACACTGTATGAACATAAAGCCTGGAGAGGAACATGAATATTTTCACCTGAACTATGCCTCTATTTTACATGTGTGTTTTTACAACGTAGAAAACCCTGCCAGAAATCGATCTGGAAAGCCAAATAAGGAAATGTTGGACTGTGCCTCCGCCCTCCCCCCAGTTTTGTCTATTTTTATCAAGTCTCTTTAGTTTAAAATGTGTTTGATTTCCCCTTTAAAGGAATGTGTAGTGTTTCTTCTACTGCAGTTGTCCTCTCTAGGATCACATAGCCTATCATTCCAAATGGAGTACGGGCACAACTGACAAATTAGCATTTCATTCTGCTGCAGACAGCAGAACAGATCATTGTAATAATTGTTGAGAGGAATTACAGTATACATGCCCCTTATACAGTGCCCCTTGTGATTTTACAAGGACTCTCTATGGCAGGGGTTCCCAAACTCAGTCTTGGGGAACCCCTGTGTGCAGTATGTTGGATTTTGTTCAATCCACATTTGTAATCCCAGAATTTTAATGTGACTATTTCTGAATTTTTTTTTTTTTTAATGTTTAGAGGGATTATTTACTCTCTTAAACTAAATGTTTTCTTTTTTTTCCCTTTTTTTTTGGTGAAACGTTATACGTAATAATTCATATAACCTATGAAATGACTCCTAAGTAACATGAGCAAGCTATGGTAAAGCTTAGTCAGCAAAAAGAAAAATGTCATTGAGACTGTTAACCATAGAATATATTTTTTGCAACGGACACACTCACACACGCATGCACACACAAACGTGCATGGACACATGAACGCATGCACACCCACACACATATTCTCTAGGCATAGCAAGAGTTTCATGATTGTAAAGCAGTTTATAGTGACAGAGGAGGGTCACCTCAGCCTCAGCCAATGTGCAGCCACATTCATGGCAGCCATGAGGAAGGGAGGGTGGGATTAAATATTGTAATGGCAAGAAGGTAGAAAAATGTTCTCTGCGAGAGCAAAGGTTTTAAGTGACTGTATCCTGGGGTTACAGTCACAATCACTGGGTTGGGAGGACCAAGGCTGAACACACAAAAACCTTCAGTGGCTCAAACACTCCACCACAAACATACACTTTGTGTGACAGGAGTGGGGGAGACCACATTGTGTTTCTGACAACTCAAAATTTCTTTCATGTCTGGTTCTTTGTGGTTCTCTGTACACTGTTTGTAGCATAATAAGTCTGATAGTTAAATAGGATTTATTTCACACAATGGCCTTGGTCCTCAGTCATCACAACATAAATTACAGTCCTCCTTACAGTTTTAACCCTTCTCATGACTGGTCAGAAAATGAATGGCATAAATAAATAAACGTTTTCTCTGCAACGCATATACAAGAGTAATATGCTTTACATCAATATTATGTTAACAGAAATTATACCTTAATAACAGATTTCAGTAATCTGGTGGCAAGGTGATTCTTCCTGTTCAGGAGCAAATAGCTCTAGTTACTTTTAGTTCTGAAGCCTTAGGTGGGCTGTAGCAGTCATTGATCATTTGGGAACCAAGGAGAAGGCCAATATATATGTTCATATCTTGGTCTACTACATTTTCTAGTTCTGTAAGATTACTTACATAACAATACCACACTTCCTGCAATAAAAAAACAGATGCAAGGAACAAAGCTTGAGGAACTGGGCTTGTAACTTAAAGGTTGCATATTAATTCAAAATTTGTATTTAGCCAAAGCGACTTACAGTTGACAATCTCTCCTGGGCAATACTGGGTTCAAGGCCCTGTTCAAGGGCCCAACAGCTGTTGTGACTACACCGGGGCCTTACCTACCAACCATCCGGGTCCCAGTCATGTACCTTAGCCACTAGGTCTCTTATTCAGTTCCTATTGACACTGCCTTCATACCCATGAGCAAAGGTATTATCTGAATCTCAAAAACAGTAAAGATATTCAGCAGTGTAAATTGATATAATATAAAAACAATTTTGTATAAAAGTCTCTGCTAAATGTAAATCAGTCTTGTTTGGGGGAAAAAAACACTGCAGAGACGATTAAAGAATGCTTTGCTATCAACCAGATCCCAGGCACTTCGAACCAGCAGCTATTTGCTCTTCCACTCACACAAAATCAGCAGGCTTATATAAACCTTGTCCATTAGCGAGTAAATATGTACTGCTTAATCACACACAGACTCACTGTTTGACCCTCCATCACATTTTCACACATGATCTGCCTCTCTCAGCGACCTCATTGTTTTTGATGGACTTGAAGTGGGTTAATGAGTTCAGCAAGCGAGACTTCGGGTCAACTCGGTGCACAATATGAGAGCTAGCCCAGAGCAGGCTGGGAAATACTTTGCAGGGCTTTAACAATGTTCTTTTGGCTTAGGGTAAACAAAAAGGTATTTCACTAAAAAAATACTCACATTTCTTCCTCAGGCTGGTATGAGCAGACTTCATTCCATTTATTCGGTGTTTGTCTGGTGGAACAACATGCTATCTGCCCCCTGTGACCATTGACTTGATTTAAATACACCTCCTAAGGAGTGAACTCCATTCCCCCCGATAAAATCATTTAAAAAGGACATGTAGCCATTTTAAGATATGCTATTTTAGTTAAAGTTATGTTGTCAAAGATAGTCAGGATTGCTCTTACATTGCTCTTAACAGAATATCGTCCGGTGATTTTTTCTAGCCCCACTAAACTGGTGGCTTGAATGCATTTTTTTCACGTGTATGAACATTTTGTAATTCCCCGGCATCAAAAAATAAATGCATATAAATAGGTAGAGATATCAAAAATGCTTCTTTAAAGTGTGGCTTTTGGACAGCATGTACCAACGAAAGTGGAACTATACAAGTACAGCCGTTATCCTTATTTTTATGACAATTGAGTTTTACAGAGCTTTTTTTTTTTGTAGGATCTGAAGCTAAATCAATGGAATTACTACTTCTGTTAGCTTTTCATCCAACAAGAACATAGTGTGCTGCTAAAATAATAGCCCCTATTTTCACAGTCAGGGTGCAACTGTCAAACACTAGCGGCAGTGGGAGAAGAGTCAGGTGGGGACAGGGCTCAGGCAGTGTGACAGGGGAACTGCTGGTGGCCTTGTAGCTGCGTTAGTGTGCTGTGTTAAGTTTCTTTGGGGTGAGGTTGCTGAGTGACCCATATTTGTAACATGGGGGTTTTGAGTGTGTTATGTGAGGGTTTTGTTACGCTTACCTGGGGGTGTCTTCCTCAGTCCATTGGTACGGTTCTGGTCTGGTGGTTGAAGGAATGGAAAGAGTGAATGTACTTACCTGTTGAATTTGTGAATTATGAAATGTTTTTTATGAATTTGGAAAAAACAGAGTTTGAGAAAGTGTACTTTGTGTCCTGGTGCCTGGTTTGTGCTGGGTGGAATCCCAGGGTATTTGGGGAGTCAGGTGGAAGTGACTGTGCGTCACAACCCCTAACAATTTTACACCTTGTCAACAAGCAAAATATATATTGTAACTCTTGGCTAACTGAAAGCCCTAAGAAAATTAGACTAATGTTGATGCACCAGAAAAAGCCTGTGTTGTAAGGCATGAAAAATGATTCATTTGTAGACAGACTCCCAATAAACAAGAGTTGTGTATTATAATTTTTTTATAATTTAATGGAAATATGGTATGTTTAAAATGGGAAAAGTGGTTGACTAGTCTCTTATGAACTTCACAGTGGTATACAAAAGTTTGGGCGCCACTGGTCAAATTGCATTTTTTGTTGCTTAAGTATTTTCCCCACTCTTCCAGAACCCTTCTATTTCAGCAATAGTCAGGTCTGGTGATTGAAGGCCAGCTGTTGATTTTGAAATATTTTTTGGATCACTGTTCAGCTTCAATTTCTTCACTCACTCTGGAACATTGACTTCTAGGATTTGTTGATATTTAGTTGGATCCATTCTTCCCATCACATGAGTGGTTTTAATATTTTGATTATTGTCCCATAACTGAACCGTGTCTATCTCAGTATGAAGAAAAATGTTCCTTTCATTGAATCTCTCACTCTGGATGCATTTTTGATATCAGAACATGGCCTGAGGGTTTATCTACAATGTCTTAAATAGGTGTTGGAAACATTCTTTTGGGATTTTGGTCTGCGCTGACTCAATAGCATAGCACAGTTCCTGATTATTTTTCGGCCATACATGGTTGTGAACCTCCCATTCCACCTCATCCCAAAAAAAAACTAATTCGGAAAATAAAACATATTTGTAGAAACCTTCTTACGCACAGTCTACAATCAAATGTGGCCCATTGATTATAAATAGGTCTCTGTGACTTTTTGGTTATATCACCTTTTTTATATTCCTGAGCATAACACTGATCAAGAAACACGGAAATATTGATATGCTGAGGAGGAATTTGTTATGAACACAAATACTATGCATGCCAAGATCTCAGTAAATTGAAAGTATGCTATGCATATAGCTAAATATATATATTTTCTAAAACAAGAGCATTGCCTTAAATTAATTAATTAATTGCTAAAAAATCAAATAAAACCTTGAATGATGCCCTCAGTAAATCAGGGCAAACAAGGTCATATATTATCCTGATAGGATTGATCTGATTGGCATATTTTTTAAGTCATCCGCTGATCGTGTCCAGATGTCTCATGATGTCCAGATGATGAGGCCAGAGCCATTTTAGAGACTTGGTGTACAGAATAACTAAGGGAAAACAACATCATATCTCAGTATTGTTTCCATTACTGGAAAAAAATATGATATAAATGTCAGATGATTGAAAGCCTCAGTAGTTTTTGCCTATGAAATTATGTCTTAAAATGGACAGGAGCAGTGGGTTTAGAATTCATTGATGGGTGTGACAGAAGTTAGGGGAGACCGAAGATGGTTGTCACAATTTTTACTCACTTGTGACTCGCTCAATTTCAGCATGTCATTTCAACACTAAGTCTTAGGTAATAGTATGCATACCTTTTATCCTCATGCATTAATATAAGAAAAACATATTAACTCACAAAGACAACCTGTCACTTGAACCAGTTCCTCTCGGGCTATACCTGCTGTTGTCCTCAGGAGTTATTGTAATGTAAAATAGTCTTATGGTCTTATAGTAATCTTACAGGTGAGTGCATCAACTAGATTTTTCAACAAGTCCCCAGAGCACAATTTGAGCTGAAGCTGGATAATTTCTGTTTAAAGTTCAAGAGGTAAATGGTGAAATATGTTGCTAAACATTTCATCATGACAAGGGTTTCTTGGAAAATCACATGAGACTGAAGTGAAGAATTTATTTTCTTGTTTTTGCAGACCAGAATCCAATTCTCTGTGTCCTATATTACAGTCATAGAGACAATGGATCAGTGTGCAAAGCCTTCTTCATGTGGCTTCATGAACTCATTTGAATCAGTATTTTGAACTGAGCAATTTTTTTTACAACTGAGCTTCCAGACTGTCCTCTAATGCCCTTTGGCTCAGGTCAGTCCAACAAGGCAATTTGCCATCCTCTACAGATACTCTTAAACTATTTTCAATAAATTGTTCAATAAATTGAATGCTGGTCTTTTTATTTATTTATTTATTATTTCAAAAGTATAAAGAGATAGTAGAAGTATAAAGAGACCATAACTTTGACACTATTTTGTCATGTTCATTTTGTCATATAATCTGGCTGCAAAACTTGGAATAGGAATGATCAGTATTATTATCTGTAAATCTTTCAAGCTAAACTTAAATGTGAAGTTTCGCCCCATATTTAGGAACCTGCTACACTGACAGGCCAACACATATAATTGAAGCATTTAATTCAAATAATCCCAACTGAATATGGTGCTTTAGGGGCTTTAATTTATGGCAATCACAAATTATGTGAATGTGCTTTTGATGTATGATTACTTGGTATTTATCAACAGACACACTCAGATACGGAAAGGTGTTTGTATACGCTTGAATTTGTCTGTTTGATATTGATAAATGAGGCCCAATGCCTGCTGAGATAGACTTCCATGCATGTAGCATGAAGGCAGTAATGAAGAGTACTTTACTGAAGCTGATATTCAAGCAAGCAGCTCTTGTTTTTCATATGAAAGATCTGTCTGAAATTGTAATTAAACCATCCATTCACTGTTCTCTGCATTTTATTCCTTTAGGTACATTTTTACATTATCCCACATCCACCTCTCCAACAAAATCAAAATATGCTTTGTTTAATTAACTTTCCTCGGCTGGGAATGTAGAGAGCCTATTATTTGTATTTAATGGCACAAGTGGACATTCTGTTTCAGTGATCTATTGAGTAGATTATTTTAAGAAAAGTAAAATAGTCTGTCCGCAGTATGTTCATGTGAAATTAAGAATTTTGGTTGACATTGCTTTTTCAATTTAGATCTGGTGATGTTTGAGGCCATGGAAGGCCTTTAACTTCATCCTGGTGTTTGTGAAGGCACTCCATGGGTTGAGGGCTTTCTTTGGCTTTTCTCCAAATGTAAACCCATCCAGATGTTGGAAAAAGACTAAAAGACAACTCATCAGAACATATTCCTTTTTTTCCATTGCTCAAGGTTCCAGGTGTTTTTTAAACCATGTTATGCATCTCTACATCAGCCTACGATACAAGTGGTTACAAAATGGTGGCTCTGCCATATATACTAGTTTTGTCAAGCTTACAATACAGTATACAGCTTTTGCTTAAACTGGCTCACAGAGGTGTTCGATTCAATTCTGTGGTCATTTTTGAGACTGTACTTTTGGGGTTGTTTAGCAACAGTCCTGTCAAGTATCTTGTCTGAGCCTTTTCTTTGACTTGTTACCACTACATAAAGGAGAAATAAAGGATGCTTGTTTATGAGGAATAACTACTTTAATAACATATACCTTGCTTATGATGAACATTAATAAAATCACATTCAGGAACACCAGAGGCAACTTACAAAACAACAGGGTAAACAAGTGATCACGGCTTACGTCATTCCCACTGCTTTAACAAAATTAATAAAATGAGAAATGTAGCTGTAAAAGAGTTTGTTTTCATCTGTTTACGAGAAACCTAACCCACAGGACTCATGGGTATCTTATGAAACATCTGCTTGGGTAATCTCAACATTTGTTTTTCCTCCTGCATAATGGGGTTCTGGAGGAAGACTACAACAACTTGTGGTCAAGAATCCCAATTAAAAAGAACAAATTAAGTCACAGCCCTGAGCTGGAACCTCAAGTATGAATCATTGTGTCTGTGGCAGTTGGGAGACAAATTATATTAACCAAGTCATAACAGCATCAAGCCAGGATCTTATGCAACTCCCAGCCAAGACAAAACACATCTAATTGGTTGTGTTGAGATCTTTTGAGAACATTCCCCAAACAGTTTTGGAAGTTTGGAAGTTTTATCCAAACAGAAATTTTGCCTGTCACAGAAGAAATGTTCCAAGCATGAGCAAACGTACTGGCCACATCTCTTGTTGGTTATCATTTAGCCTTGCAAATACATCTTAAACACATTTTAAGAACAGTACATGTTAGCTTAACATGGATAATATTCCAGAAAATATTGAAATGAATGACAATGCACAATTCAAACGATAATTAACGATTAGTAAAACTGAAAATCACTGTACAAAAGTAATGCAATGTTCAAGGGGCATGCAGGAGACTGGGAAAATGTATACGCCGAAAGCATTCACACATAACTTTCCTAATGTTCTAACACTAAACATTAACTGGAATGTTGTATAATACATCCCAAGACAGCATAAATAAGTACAATATATGCATTATTTCACAACAATAAAGCTAGAATGTTAATATACTACATAGGAAAAAGTAGCGGTATAAAGGGCAAGATTTTTACAATCAGATAAAATAAAACCTTCTGAACTTCCTGACAGACCTTCCCATCCCTTCCAGCATCAAAAAGACATCATTCACAGAGCATGACTTTGACTTTGTGTCACCTGACTGGAGGCATGAGGAGTACAAGGAACTTAACTGCATACATTCAGTCATTCCCTTTTGGATGAAACTAACCCAGAGTGACCCATGTGAAAGGATACTGGCCAGACTGTGTGTCTGCATTGTAAAAAGACTGTGTGGCTTCCTCCCCATTCACACTCAAAGCAAGGGATAACATAACAGCAGATTCCTGTCAGACATGTAGACATGACACGGTGACCTCAGCTGAGACTCATTCAGCGATAACCCAGCTAGCGGCAGCCTTTAGCCTGATAAACAGCGATTAATTTTAAAGAAAAAAATACATGTCCCTTCGGCACAACTAACAGAGACTATAGGGCTTGTATTTTTCTGAAAGTGCTGATATTTTTACTGTAACTAGGCCAAACATTTTGACCTAGCGTCATTATGCTTCCTTTTTATGAATAAGATCTGTCTGCAATGCCTTTGAGAAGTTTATCTTTCGCAGGCCATAGTTCCGCTTGAAGGGAGTTTTTAACCTGAAGGTATCCTGATATATAAGCAGGGTTTTTCCAAAGCAGTTTTCTCACCTGCATTATAGTCATCCCTCAGCATAAGGTCAGTACAAGCCACACACATCTTCTATTGTATGAGTGTCAACATACAGCATGCAATTTTGTATTGTCATGAACAAATCGGCGGTATCTGTGGGCATGGTGAATGAGTTTACTTAGACTCAAGTCAAGACTTCTGCATGCTACAGTTTTGCAAACTATTTAAACCAAACTTCAAAGATATTTCCCAATGAATCACTTGTAGTGCATTGAAAGACGATGGAGGAAGGATAGCAGTCATGGAGACAACAGGAAGGAGGAAGAAGAGTGGTCATGGAGACACAGCAAAGAGGATCAACACATGTTTCCATTCATGATTTAGTTGGCAAGTCAGATGCAAAGTGCATTTGCAAAAACAAAAATACATCTGTCAACGACCACCGTGCTCCCATTGGGCCATTATTCAATTTCACGATAACCCATTTGCTGTACAACTAAAATCCTGCCTCTTACAAACCACAAACCAAAAAATGTTTGTTTCTGATTTCATTTAAATTCTGGTTTCTAGTCATTTTTGGGGTTTGGGTAGTTTCATGCAGCATGAGATCAAAATAAAATTCATGTATTTGCTAAACACATCACAATATTCCTCTGTAGATATTCCCTGAAGCAACACTTCAAGGTCAAAAGCAAAATTAAGACAATAGCCCTATTTGCACCTGACTAGTTTTAAGCCTGGATGTCCTGTAATTGTATTGGTTATGTATTACTCCTTTCAAGGCTGTACAAATCATCCATGTCTGTAACCTTTACAGATCAGGAATGTAAAAATTTCAGTCTGAATGACCTACTGTGTCTCAGACCCTTGGATCGAACTAATCCCGTATTGATAGACATCGCTGTAAATGCAAATGCTCTTGAATTTTGGTGCTAATTACACCTGATTATCATTTCCCCTTGTTATCTGTCTATTTAAACATGTCTGTTTCATTAGTTCCTAGGGAGATTGTAATGTGCTGAGCTGCCTTTGTTTTGACCCCTTTGTGTGTACCTCTATGAAGAAAACTGTAAAGACACAATGTTGGCAGTAAATAATTGTACCTCCAATAGAAAAACTGCATGACCTTATTTAGTCTGCCACTTCAGGCAATATCTTCTCCCAGCCTTTTTGTTCACTGGGCTAATCCATAGTATTTATCTATTAAAATCACCAGAAATTATGAAAGATCTTCCAGGGGCATGCCCCCAAACTGGATGATGGTTGCTGAATTAAACATCTCAAGCTAGGTTTCAAAACAGCTGGTAGCTGGTTGACCAGTTCGGACCAGCTCCACGCTCAACATGGTTTGACCAGCTCAAACTATTCAATTTCAAGCTGGCCAGAGTTGGATTTTGCTATCCTTTACATGAATGCTGCTAAACCGTATGACATAACATTATTATATAACATTGATTCAATCAGCACCTCTGTGTCACAACAATAACTACATTCTGAGCTTCATAGAGCTGATACTTATGGCAGGGCTGCCATTGGAAACCATTTGTATCCAAAGCTAATGCACAAAGACACATAACCTGGAGTACATTTTACAATACCAGGTGCATCCTATGGTGCTAACAGCATTTCCGCATGGTGTCCCCATATTCCAAGATCATAATTCCCCTATACACACAGCTGAGCACATTCACAAGGGGTTTCATGAATTCCAGGACTAAACAAAATGACTTCGATGACCTTCAGACTCCACTCACCTTCCTTTATTCCTCAAACAACTGGAGAATTTATTTCCTGGAATATGATCCAATATCCCATGACACATAGTCCAGAACTGGTATCACAGCATCCCAAGTGTTGCAGTTGTCCTGAAGGTGAAGGGTTTTTTCATTCTTACTTGTGATTCATATATTTAGGTGTCCTCATTATTTTTGTCCAACCCTACTACTATTTTCGGTGGTCATTCTACCACTGGCTTTTGGTGATGATTATGGGGCGACATGGCTCAGGCAGTAAGAGCAGTCCCCTGGCAGTCGGAGGGTTGCCGGTTCGATCCCCTGCCCAGGCTGTGTCGAAGTGTCCCTGAGCAAGACACCTAACTCCCAAATGTTCCTGATGAGCTGGTCAGCGCCTTGCATGGCAGCCAATCGCCGTCGGTGTGTGACTGTGTGTATGAATGGGTGAATGAGAAGCATCAATTGTACAGCGCTTTGGATAAAGGCGCTATATAAAATGCCAACCATGAAGCTTTCCGTACATAGATATACTGTGCATCTTACATTATGTGTATATACTGTATGTGTGATATTCATAGATGTTTTCAATTCTGTTTGTTTTCAACAATTTGTCCTAATACATAGGTATGATTGATGGATTCAATATGTAGAAGACTATGTATATTATTGATTTTATTTTTGTTGATTACGGTATCAAAACGCATTATTTTTGTTTGTAAGCAACTTTGCTGAGAGCAATATGACATCTAATTTTCCAATTTAATGTTTTTCAAATGTGTAATTTGTCCCGTGCTTCTTTAAATCACTGTATGTGTTCTGCTAAGAGAAAGGATGAGAAGGTGTTGTCTTGTGGGGTTCTCAGTATAATGAACGATGTCATCGCTAACATCCTTTGAGTGGGCAAGGGATTTGGGATGGCTTGCTGCCAACATGAAATTGACAACACATTAAAAATCTCTACAGTACATCACCATACCACTAAAGGCACCATACAACTGGTGGCTCCAGCAGTAAAGCAGCTCGTTCTCAGCAGTGTGTGAGCCCGGTGACAGGGTGTTTGTGTTCTAGCCCAACCGTTGCCAGCTGTAGCCAGAGGTCCACCAGGGGACGCAACGATGACAGGGGCTAAGCCGGCATTTACGTTGGTCTCATCACTCTATAGCGGCCACTTCTGAGGTGCGTTCAAGGCCGTTAACGTTAGCTAACGTTTGCAAACATATTCAAACTTTTTTCTGTTTGCCACAAACGTTAGCGAACGTTAGCTAACTATCTGAAATGGTAGTGTGCCGCGAATAGAAATGGTTGCTGACGAAAGTTGACCGTCATTTGGCTGTTACAATACACTTTAATCAATGTAATATTTGTTCAACTGTAACGGGTTACAAGTTACCGATTACAAAACACCCTAACTGCGAATAAGCTAGGTTAATGTGCATTCCGCTATCTGGTTTGCTGACACGCGTATTAATCATTTCTGGGGGCCTATAAATAGGCCCCCAGAAACTAGGTACATGGAAATGCCTTACCTGTCGGGGTTCTGGTTCTTCCCTGCTTGTGTGCAGGTTCCCGTCTGGCTTCAAGGTATGTTGCAGTTTGCTCTGTTACTTGCAGCCACGTAATGTTCCATGTAAGCCTGATGAAAATTGTTATTGTAGGTCACCATCGACGAAGTGGTGGAGCTCGAGACTCTGCACGTGCATAGCCTATTGAGGTATTTATTTTAATCTTTTAAATATTTAGCTTCCGAGGTAATGTCATGGTTATAGGACATTGCTAGCTGCTGTTTTGCCGACATTAGTCATTTGTGTTTATCGCGTTGTCTCATTAAAGAGCTAAGGAACGTGGATAGCGGGGCTCCAGTTCTATTAATACGCCGGTAACTGGCTACGGGGAGCTCCGATCGTTTATGTTTTTAAACTGTGTTGTACCCGCTTTGGCGGCACGGATGGTGCAGTGGGTAGCACTGCCGCCTCACAGCAAGGAGGTCCTGGGTTCGAATCCCCGTCGGCCGGGGCCTCTCTGTGCGGAGTTTGCATGTTCTCCCCGTGTCTGCGTGGGTTTCCTCCGGGAACTCCGGTTTCCTCCCACAGTCCAAAGACATGCAGGTTAGGCGGATTGGAGAGTCTAAATTGCCCATAGGTATGAATGTGTGAGTGAATGGTGTGTGTGCCCTGTGATGGACTGGGACCTGTCCAGGGTGTATTCCTGCCTTTCGCCCAATGTATGCTGGGACAGGCTCCAGCCCCCCTGCAACCCTGTTCAGGATAAGCGGGTTAAGATAATGGATGGATGGATGGATGGATGTACCCGCTTTTTCCCTGGGGTTCCATGTTTATTTGTATTTTCAATATCTGTACTACTGACAAACCAACTGTTCATCGAGTTGGAGCTTTGGGGTGGCTTACTGTTTACGTTGCAGTGCGCGGTTTGGGATTTATTTTTTTACCTTGAAAAATAAATCACAGATAAGCGTCCATTTGTATTCAAAATGTGTTGGTGGCTAACTAAATTTAAAATCGTTCAACAATAACTGTTTGCTGCAAATATAGTTTGCCGTGAACGTTCGCTGTCTTGAACAGACCAGGAGCCTGTGGATGCACAAGCCAAGAATATGCTGACCTCTTTCTCCTCCATGGGCAGTGTAGTGGTGCCTCTGCACTGTAGGCATCACTATGTATCAGAGGAGTCCTATGTTTGCGATCTCCTGACATCAGCAGGAGCGTTTGCTGGACAGATATAAACAAGTCTGGCTTTGTTTGTATAAAATCAGAGAATACATTTTTTTTAAATTAAATAATAAAATATTTAAAAAATTGGAATCTTCCATTTCCATGAAAACACTATCCTTAAGAAGATATCAAGTGCTAGTTTGACATTATTACCAATAGGATCAATGTGAACATGTGTGGAGTATGTGTCCTCTTTGGAGCAGCTAAGGACCATAAAACTATATAATACTATTATTTGTCCCTGTGGATTGACTCGTAATGTAGTACCATTTCCGACACTGTTGTGGAAATTTATCTGTTTCACTGTCATTCTGTCTCAGTAAAGCTAACAGAAATGCCTGAGATAAAGTGTTTTTTTAATTAAAGTTGAGACAAGGACAGACCATTGGTGCCACACTCATAACATAATCGAGATCTTGTGCAATGATGCATGTCACATGCACAACCTCTGAAGAATGACTGCTCGGCACACGTAAGGGGAACACACTGATTAAGACCACATGAACCCACAGAATTGAAAACAAAACCCACTGTCTCTTTATTGAGATTTTAGACATGATGACATGCCGTCTCCATTGCTACGGATAAGCAAAAAGGTCTGTTTTGATCGCCTTTATGTGCAGGTGTGTTTCCACAGCCATGTCTGGTGATTATTCATAGAAGTTATTGCCTTTTGCAGGCCTTTTACAGACCACAAATGCAGATTTATTTTACAGCTGCAATGTATCCATTATTGAACAAAATCTCTTTTATTGCTATTGTTGTGTGCTCACAATAGCATGATTGCTGTCCACTTAACCTACTGTAACAACAATTTCTGCAAATAATCATAACTAACAATATCATCTAACAATACATTTGAAATCAAGGGAAGAAATCAAAGTGAATGTCATAGATATAGATCTTTTTACATAGGCATGTTGCCTGGAAATGGTATACCACATGTCCACTGGAATTAATCCTTTATAACTGGTTCAAAAGTAAGTGCAACAAATGTCTGCATGTTCCTTATCTTTACAAGGACCTACACAGGATGGACTTCAGGAAATTGCTTTCAAAATGAGTATATACAGTACTGTGCAAAAGTCTTAGGCACCTGTATAACATTCTGCTCTGATAAGATTCTCCTAAATAAAGGTCCTGAATAAACATACTATATATTTTACATTTTAGTAATTTCGCAGAATAGTTCAACTGAATCAAATCAATATTTTTGACCACCCTTCGGCGTTAAAACTGCATCGCTTCTCTGAAATATAGAACAGCAGGACAGTGTTGGCTAAGACAATCAGCAGGGAGGTTGTTCCAAGCATGTTGGAGACCTTGCCACAGTTCTTCTGCAGAATTTGGGCGGCTCCTTGCTTCTGATCTCAGACAGCCTTCGTCAAGTTTTTATGTAAAAAGTAGTAAATTGCTTACAGTAATAAAATACAAAAATGAATATAAATATTTAGGAAAATGAATATTTGGAAATCTCAAATGTGTTCTTTTATAGTAACACACAAGAAAGAAACATAAATATATATAATAAAGTCTAGGGTGCCTAAGACTTATGTACTGTATGTTTGCTTGAGTTGCCATGATCACATTGCCGAGAATTAGATACAACTTAATAGAGCATGTCTGTTCAAATATGTCCCTAAAAATACCTATGAAATACTGCGTTACTTTTCTGAAAAGCACAATGCTTCTGAGCCTCTCTGAGTTCTCTCTCATTCTATGTTATCTCACTCTTTGCCCACTTGTTTCAAATTGAGTGTGTGTATCTTGTTCACAAACTCTTTCCTCTTGGATATGGTCCTACAAAAAAATCCTCAAACTACTATCCTGGAGGGCTGCAGTGTCTACAGGTTCAGAATCAGTATAGACATACCGATGTGCACTTTTGGCTCTTGAGGGATTGGCAGGCAATTCATCAACATCTTTCCCTCTGGACAAGGTTGTATCTGCAGTGGTAATTTACATTTAAATGATAATGCGGTGTCAAGCAATTAAGATAAAGAATGAAGGACTGTGTCTCACTCTTTCATTTTCACAATGAGTAACAGGACAGATTAAACCCGTCTTGCCATAAATGCAGTGTATTCTGTAAACTGAACTTGAAGAACAACAACAGATGACCAAAAGTAATTCAGCACTTTTAATATATTCTACTATTAAACTACTATTTTTACTATACATTTTTTCTATATAATTGAGAGTAACGATTCAGAAAGGATCATATACTGTAAATAATAAGTTAGAAGCCAATAGCTGACAAACCATCTGTGTAACCAGTCGCTTTCCCCAATTAATGGGCAAACTATACACTATGGTCCCTGCATATACTGTATAGCGCTTAAGCTTTCACACTGAAAATGTCTAATTAATTATATATACATAATATATAATATAATATAATATATCATTTATAATATATGTATATGTATAACTTGACATGGATGCCGCCATGAAGCGGATACTAACTTTGTGAATGAGGTGGTAACCAGTGTTCATACTTTTACTGGATACCAGACACAGTACAGATTACCCTAATGGGTGAAAAAATAAGTCACGTCTTTTGTTCCCTCTGGAGTACTATAAGTGACCAATAGCTTCTTCTAAAAATATGTAAATACCACTTCACTCTGTCAATGGCACAACTTTCAGGTGTGTGAGTATTACGATATGAGTGCTTCTCATGTGTAGGAAGTCGGGAGCATTTCAGGATCTGTCAGTAAATGGATGGTGCACAGAGTAGGGAAATTTGAGTCAGTAAGCCAAGAATCTAAAACTGGGTCAAAAATCCAGATTGCTGCAGGACAGTGACCAAGTGCATTAAAAAAAATACTCTGGAACGGTTTCAGAAAAGAAAGATGTTAATGTTCTTGAACGGCTCATTGGGAGACCAGATTTGAATCCAAGAGAAAATTTATGTGGAGATGTGAAGATTACCAATCCCCATTACCAATCTCCAGGGCTCCAGTCAGAGCTCAAGCAACTTTTGCTACAAGTATGAACAGGCAAAAGATTGTTCCATTACAGTGTGCACAGCTGGTAGGGACTGATCCAAAATGACTTATAGCAATAATTGCGGCCAATGGAGCATCCACCAAGTTCTGATAAAAAAAATAAAAATAAAAATAAAAATATATATATATATATATAATTTTTTAATTTTTTATTAAATTTAATATAATATTAATTAATTAAACTGCAAAACTATTAGTGCTACTTTAGCATGGCATGCTAAGAAAACTTATATGTTGGAGCTGTCCTGAGAATTTTTGATCAGCAACTCGCCTTAATGCCCTGTAAAGAGGTCTGTTTTTTTCCTGAAATTATTCCGCACAAGTTAGTACCATTAAGGGGTCGGAAAATGGAACTGCTTGTTAGGTGATGTAGTATATTGAAAAACATGCTCAGCTGACCTCAAAACATATCAAATGTGTCATCCTAAACATGGCCAGGTATGGTAACTTCAGCTTTGCATTTTTCTAATGGTTTGTTGAGTATGAGCACAGTTCTTTTTTTTAGCATTCATGAAAAAGCGAATTAGTTCAATAATTGCAGTTATCACACTCCAGTGGATTACTGGGCAGATGTGAGCTATTTGTATGGTCCATGATGAGTAAATCTCCCGAGAGGGAACTAATGAGGTGGTTGTGGACCTCTTCTCTCAATTAGCCTGAGAAACTGAAGGACAGGGGCCACCAATCAGAGCTCTACTTGATAAAGATTGGTCTCTCTCCTTCTTTGAAATAGCCAGAGAACTGTGGCCTTGAGTTTGTGTGTGTGGGTGTGGGTGGTGGAGCTGGGGGACCTATAGGTTGCTTCCAAAATCTTGCGGAGACAGCCTGCATGTACAGGAGTCTATGGATTATGATAGGCTACACAAATATGGAATTATTTTGTATTGCTTGAACAATGCTGAAGCAGGACATGGCACCTCTCCTAATGCAATGCACACTTAGAGAGTACAGCTGTGAGGGAGGAGAGGTGACCTTGTGACATTGTTGTTTGAACAGAGGTACACAACTAGGTGTAAATAATGAGCCTGTTATCATCTGTGATTATGGACAAGGACTGGAAATGTTTTACCTTTTTATCATCAATGTATGTTATCATATTATGTCATGTTTCCTTAATGAGCTGCACATATGTTGGCATATGTTTGCAGAAGTCTATCAATGCAGATGCAATGGAGAACAAATGGCACAATGTGAAACTTGAGATGAGTGCGTACTTGAGATAATTAACAGGGTCTTGATCCGTTGCTAAGTGTTTGCAGATTTGATTAATTGGCTCGTCATAGTTTAGTCATTGTCCTCTGCTGACGTTAGCCTTACATGTGCTTTTGATCATCATTTGATTATCCTACCTCAGCAGGGAGCTTTATCTGCCTGTTTACTGCTCTTTTTCACTGCTTTGACTAAGGGCTTGTTCTCAGAAGCGCGTCAGCATCATCTGGTTCAATAAAATATATACAGCCCCAGGGAGTTTCAGACAATACCATTATTCTATATTTTCCGTACTGTATATGTCCCATGGATCTTTCACCTCTTTTTCCAAAACTGTATACTGTGGAGGGCGTCTTAAAGATTATTCAGTGACCTATGAAAAATTAGCTTTAACGTAAGGAGTGCTTCCAGAACCTTGTTGACTCCATGCCGTAACTGCCGAAGGCAAAGGGAGGTCCTACCTGGTATTTGAGAGGTGTACCTAAAAAAGTGGCCTCTGGGTGTATATCATTGTTTGATAAATGAAGATAAATAGAGTTTAATATAGTGAGAATATTACAAAATGCTCAGCACCACCACATACTTTTTAGGACTGTTTAAGGACAGCTTAGAGCCATCTAGAACTTTTTGCCAATGCCTTGTTGATTCTAGAAATTACATTAGTCTAATTCCAAACGATTTCCCCTTCACAGTCTCAGGTCAAATCCTTTCATCATTACTATGACCCTCTCACAGATGGATGAAGAGCCCTCCAAGGGTCTACAAGGGAGACATGGCTCCAGATTCACATGCTAATAATACCTAGTGTCCCTCTTAACGAGAGCCCTCCTTGTTCACCAAAGCTGTCTCCGATTTGTTCCTCAGCCAATCAGCATAGGCTTCATGGGGATTTGTTTCTGTTGTCATTTTTGATGTCTCAAGTTAGTGAAAACATTAATTATGAGAGCTCATAAAAGGGTGAAATACCCTAACTTGAGGCCCCCATACAAATAATGAAGAAAATACTGTAAGTTAGCACAATACTGGTAATGTTGACTGGTTTGAATTCAAGAAAAGTAGTTTTCCTCCGTGGTTTTCTTACCACTTCCTTTAAGATCTGCAATGTTTGTTCAGCGGTGTGGATTAGCACTATTGTGCAGTGTGGCAGTATTTTAAAAGAACATTAACAGCATTCACACTGTGAGGAAATGTCCAGTGCATTGTAAATTTCCTTTTACCACCCATAACGCAACATTAAAATGGCATCCATACTGTCATAAGAGCCACTGATGGTGCTCCTGTGCAGTTTCCTGCACCATCACTCAACAGTGTCATTTATGTGGGCCACACGCGGGTCCATTGTTTCAATGTCCAGATGACTTGCATTGGAAGACACTGAATAACATGTGTCCATACATTACTATGGGCCTGCCTTCTGATTCCTTCATCCCTAGGGGGTGACCATCCAGGCAGGTGGGTGCTGGGCGACAATGGATGCCCCTGGAAGACTTTTGAAGTGATATGTAGGACCCCCTAACTCCATGACAGTACACTTTCCATCATCAGTTGCCCTGTCAAGTGAACGCTTGGAATGTTTGAAATCCTTGTCAGATGTTTGCATGGCTTTGGGGTACACTGTGTCCCTGACGTAGAACTCAGTGTACTAATGACAGAGAACAGATGAGAAAGTTGAGATGTGTCTGAACGTTGGCTTTTAAAAGTGAGAACATCATCCCCATTTAGGAGTGTGGTAATGCTGTCTTGCCTTTCTGCTTACTATTGGACAGACGTACTGTGGCCCAGTAATGCATAAATGCATAATTTAAGACAAAAATGAAAAAGGGAACAAAGTTAAATCTGTAATTGATTCCTTTTTCCTTAAGCAGTAAAAAGCAATTTAAGCTGTAACTGGTTAGAAATATAAAAAGTATGAAGTCTTTCTTTGACAAATGGCTTTGGAATTGAATGGTCAGCATATTAAAAACACTTTTGCACATTATGCGCATGAACTGTTTTATGTTGATGCACATTTGTTTAGAACCATGATTGTATACAGATAATTGTGTAATTGGGAAAAATGGCCTCACGTGTTTTTGATCAGTCAGGAGTGTCTCATCACTTCCTTAGAGCAGGTATAGTAGAGCTTTTATGATCTAGTCTTGATTATAGGCTTTTGATTGTGTTTTGAGTCTGTTACTGGCTTTTTGTGCTAATGAAAGTCATGAGGCTGAGAAATAATAAGAAAGACAGTCAGAGACATAGGCCAAACAATAGGCTTACCAATATGAACTGTTTGGAACATCATTAGGAATAAAGTAAAACTACAATGTCCTTATTTAATTGCATTTCAATCAAATGTAATTAAACAATTTTTTTGGTTCGTTTTATGGTATAATGTCATAAACTGTAACAAGAGTAAGTGCCCTAAATCTTCTGCAGAGGAACAGACCATACGCTACAAATTTGTGCTCTTGGTTTAATATTAACAATTCAATGCAGATGTCAGTAGCCTGCTGCAAACCCTGAAAAGCCTGTATATTTGCAAGAGAAATCAAAAGTAAGGCAAGCACCAAAGCCATACTTTTCCTTTGGTTCCTCTGTCGGCACAGACAACAAAATCAAACCCCAGCCTGAGCTAAACAAACCGGCGCCACAATTTTGAGCTTGGCTATGCAGGATCTTCTAAAACTGGCAGCACAAATGTCTTTTGTTCATTGGGTTCCTTCTTAGGTTACAATTAAGTGAATGATTTCCCCGAAAGAGGTGTACTCAAAGAGGGGATTAGTTGTTAACTTTTCAAACGCTGTAGACAAACACATTCTTCAGTGTTTCAGCCAAATGAAATGAAATTGCTGAAAGGCAAACATGAGAGTAGTTTATTGTAAAAATAACAAAATAGAGAAGAGTCATAATGCCTCTCATACTGTCTCTCATAACACAGTGCCTCGTTGGCATATACATATCTGTAGGGCATTGTGAGACATGCTTTGGCATGCATTTCAGGGACATTTACACATAGCATCCTAACTTTCAAATGTAGCATGTCTGGAATCAATTTAATTTAGCATTAAATCTGAGATTTGACTTCATGTACAGTTTTATATCATTTTTAATGCTATTTTCTTCACTGATGCGGTAGTAACAAAAAAAGCAAGGAAGCCCCAGCACTGGCTCAAGGTTACATGTTGCAGCATTTTTGTGTTTATTGTTTTTGGCAGAGTGCTTGCTGAGACCCCCATGGTCAGGTTCTATGAAATCACAGTAAAAGCAAATTACTCTCATCTGAGCAAACACGATCAGCTGTTCCTACTCTGTCTCATCCCTGTGGTAATGTTCCCCAGATGTCCAGTAACCTTTCCTGTCGGATATCTATTGATTAGCTTTATGGCCTGTGGTATATGTCACGTGCACCTAGTGCAAAGAAACAGCATTGGCAGTACATCAATCGCTTCTTCAATGTGTGTTTTTTAAATGGCACTTCTATTTTTTTAAGGGTGGCTGCACATTCAGTGTTAATTCAATTTGACAAAATTTGTATCTATACAATAAGTGTCAGATGTATTTTATCATAGTAAAATGTTATCAAAGCTCATTCAGCACTGAATATTTAAGTGTATGAATGGATATGGAACAGTTACAACGAATGCTTGTATAATTTGGACATGACATGATTAGACTTAGGTTCAGTCACCGTGTTTTAGGTTCTTATTAAAATGAACCATCAAGAGCGTGCATTTGCTGTACTGCATTTATTTGCCAGTGGGCCATGACGGTTTAAAATGAGGAAACAATGTGGAATCTTTCAGTAAAGGAGGCCTTTATTTCATCATCATTTTATTTTGTAAATTGGTTTGAAACTTGTCTTTGATAGTTTTGATAGTAAAACAAAAGAGCATTTTCATAAACTACAGATTACCTGAGGAAGACAAGCCCTTGGGAATGTGGTAGCAGAAGATGTAGTGTTCTACAATGTTCATCCCAACACAAATTTAATATGTCCAGGACTATAAAACCAAACTTGGCATGTGATGGAGATATTTGGCAAGAGATTCAATTCCTCTGATACACCTACTGAGAAAGGATTTGACCTAACACTTCATAAAAGTATGTGCTTTGCAGAATATCTTCTGTTTCATGAACACTCTCTGAGCAGACGCCCAGAAGGAGAAACATACCATAATCACAATCTCTATCATGAAACATGCCACATGTACAGTATGGTGCAGTAGCAGAGTTTGCCATTCACAAACTCAACAGTACGACACACAATGCCCCAGACAAAGACAAAGGTACAGCACTGACCCAGGAAGATACTAATTGACAGAGCAAGAGGGAGAGTATTCTCAAGACAGGTGAAGAGGTGTCTTTTAAACACTGAATTTATTTCATGTATGATATTTCCAGACACAATAAGTGCTTATAGATAATTCATCAAGCCCAGTATGCACTACTGAGTATGTTGAATTGCCAAAGAGGAAGAGTATAGACTTCCAGAAGAAGTCTTCACGAAAAGAGCACTTCTTCTCCAAAAGAGACAGCAAATGTTCACATGCACAGACATCTGTCACTGGTGCATTTGGGAACACTTGAGTGAGGTTGACAAGATGGCGGTCCAGAGATGTAATCCATATTTTCTCAACAGAAATTCAAAATTTTTACAACAAAAAACTTTTCTCTAAGTAAATCCTAAATTGATTCATTTTTAGTATAGAGCTGACACATTCCCTTTTGATCCAGGGAAATTGTGTGGATTTTAACATTGACTGGACAGGTTTACCACAGACGAATTATTGGATAACAATCGGATAAACGGTTTCATGGTGCAGTGTTGTAGCACCTTCAGAAGAAATTTTGGGCATGGATGCTGTATCGCCCTCATGCAATCAGGCAGACCATTTGGAGAAAATGTAGTACTGTGTTTGCAAAAAATAAAACAGCAGAATTTTTTTTTTTACTTTCAGACCTGAGGAAGCATGCAGGGGGAGCAATGGCCGCCTTTGCCAGCGTGATTTCAGCCGCACTGTTCCCAGCTTTGGGACGCTAAACACCAGGGGTGTGCTACAAAAGCTGTAGCTGAGCAGCGCAAAACCCAGCACAGCTTTTGTTCCAGAACAATCACCATTTTAAAAACCATATGGAAACAATTTAGACAGCAATCAGTTTCTGAATCTTCTTGCTGAGAAGGCTTTTCCCCTCCTGTCAATTTTCTTCATGTTTCCGTGTAGAAATAAATAAATACATAAAAATCTGCCACATAAAACATGCAGCCAAACGACGTCCACTGTGACACCATTAAAACGGGTCCTATATAGACTCCACTGTGATGGCTATTCAGAGAAAGAGTTATCCTGAAAGGCGGATTGTGTCCAGCTTAACATCCCACCTGTTAATTCAATACCTCATAAAAGTTCCCCACCAGTGGAGAGACGGAACATGTGGAAATCCACACAGCTAATAAATTCAATCCCAATTTTGCACAAGCTAAGCCCTAGGTGAAGTGATATATGCTGTGTATTTAATATATGTCTGTGCTCAGTGGTCATGCCTCCTTTTTTATTATGCCACAATGCTGAATTATGACCTTTATTTTAAATTGCCACTAGTTTGCCATTTGGATTTATGATCTAACTTCATTTCCTTCATTCCTCCTGTGGCATGCAAGGCATCTTAACGTGTGCTGAAACCCATGAGGTTTCCATTCAATTTGTTGCTAGCTACTATTGTAACAGAAAAAACATGGCCACTTACAGTTTATTGCTCTCTGCAATATTATATGTTAATTACTTACACTCAGTGATCACTTTATTAGGTAGACCTATACGCCAGCTTGTTAATGCAAATATTTAATTAGCCAATCATGTGGCAGCAACGAAATGCATGAAAGCATGCAGACGTGGTCAAGAGGTTCAGATGGGGAAGAAATTTTATCTAAGTGACTTTGACTGTGGAATGATTTGAGAATCTAAGCAACTACTGATCTCCTGGGATTTTCACACACAACAGGCAGGCAGAAACACATTGTTAACGAGAGAGGTCAGTGGAGAAGGGCCAGGCTGGTCAAAGCTGACAGGAAGGTGACAGTAACGCAAATAATCACACATTACACATTACATGCAGAAGAGCGTCTCTGAACACACAATGCGTCAAACCTCTTAAGTGGACATGCTACAGCAGCAGAAGACTTAAAAAGCATAACAAATAAGTCTAATAAATACCTAATAAAGTGCTATATCAGACAATGCCCTGAATATCTCGATTTCTCGACAGTCTTGTCATCTGACAGAGCAGAAGTGTTGGTGTGAACTTGCAAAGGCATACATTTGGTTTCATTTTCATAGCATTCTATAGAGGCTAGAGCACTGGGCTGGTAATACCTAAAGTACCATGGGGCAAGGTACTTCAGCTGCATTTCTTCACGTATATACAGCTGTACAAAGGGATATTATTATCAGCGCTCTAGAGAAGTCTGATAAATGGCAATACTCAACTTTTGCTAAATAAACCATTTGGATTATATTTTTCAGCATTTAAAAGGCATTTTCGCTTTACAGTGAAAAGTGGACTTCTTAATCCATCCATCCATCCATTATCTGAACCCGCTTATCCTGAACAGGGTCGCAGGGTCGCAGGGGGGCTGGAGCCTATCCCAGCATACATTGGGCGAAAGGCAGGAATACACCCTGGACAGGTCGCCAGGGCACACACACCATTCACTCACACACTCATACCTACGGGCAATTTAGACTCTCCAATCAGCCTAACCTGCATGTCTTTGGACTGTGGGAGGAAACCGGAGTACCCGGAGGAAACCCACGCAGACACGGGGAGAACATGCAAACTCCGCACAGAGAGGCCCCGGCCAACGGGGATTCGAACCCAGGACCTCCTTGCTGTGAGGCGGCAGTGCTACCCACTGCGCCATCTGTGCCACCAGGCTTCTTAATGTATAGTTTTAATATGTGGAAATCCCTAAGTGAGACTTCTTTGTCAAAATACATAAATACAGGCACACATTCTGAATCTCATATTTCTCTCTACCTTGAGAAAAAAAACATTTCCCAACTGACTTGTTAACAGTGTTTGGCCAAAATGTTTTTATTGTGTTTGCTCAAGCTTTAAATTAAGCTGGGATTTTGTCTTATGAATGTATATTTTGGAACTGCTTGCAAAAGTTTAGAGGCCTTATTATAATAAGAGACAAACTGAGAAATTGTGTAGGAGGTCTACTCTTGGCTGCCCCATGAGGTTTAGACACTGCCAGGTTGCAATTGAGTGTTGTTTTTGTTCCAGAGTCAAAAATAATTCAGCTTCATTGGTCTAAGTAAAATATTGAAACACTTGCTTACCCTTGCAATTTGTTAAGATGTATTCATCTACAGTATATGTAGTGTTCTATATTTCCAAGCAAAGTGTCTCAGACATATTTCAGTATCTCGGATTCATACGACATTGGCTCAGGCAGTAAGAGCAGTCGTCTGGCAGTCGGTGGGTTGCCGGTTCGATCCCCCACCCGGGCTGTGTCGAAGTGTCCCTGAGCAAGACACCTAACCCCCAAATCCTCCTGACGAGCTGGTCGGGGCCTTGCATGGCAGCCAATCGCCGTCGGTGTGTTTGTGTATAAATGGGTTAATGGAGAAGCATCAATTGTACAGCGCTTTGGATAAAGGCGCTATATAAATGCCTGCCATTTACCATTTACCATTTAACGCTTCTGTTTCCTCTGTAAATCATCTTTGTGACAGTGTCATTGTAAATTTTTTTGAAAAACTTCTTGAAAAAACTTAAGTGTTGAGCAAGCTCTTGAAAATCATCAAATGTAGTGATTATTGATTATTACATATTAGTAAGTCCAAAATAGCTGGCAGGAAATAATGAAGGAGATAATTGAAGGAAAACTGAGCTTACAGTCATTATATCATGGGTGTTACACTATCATTGCAAAAGGTAAAATGCCATGGGCAATGGTTATTGCATAAGGGAATCCAATACTGTGTGTCAGTAAGTAACGCCGTCTACTTCAGTTTTTATTTCCAACATGTTCTTTTTGAGAAACTACCATTTCTTTATTCACAAAAAGGAAATTGCCATTCCAAGTAGGAAATCAAGTTAAAATAAAGATTTGCTTTGGATAAAGGCGCTATATAAATGCCTGCCATTTACCATTTACCATTTAACGCTTCTGTTTCCTCTGTAAATCATCTTTGTGACAGTGTCATTGTAAATTTTTTTGAAAAACTTCTTGAAAAAACGTAAGTGTTGAGCAAGCTCTTGAAAATCATCAAATGTAGTGATTATTGATTATTACATATTAGTAAGTCCAAAATAGCTGGCAGGAAATAATGAAGGAGATAATTGAAGGAAAACTGAGCTTACAGTCATTATATCATGGGTGTTACACTATCATTGCAAAAGGTAAAATGCCATGGGCAATGGTTATTGCATAAGGGAATCCAATACTGTGTGTCAGTAAGTAACGCCGTCTACTTCAGTTTTTATTTCCAACATGTTCTTTTTGAGAAACTACCATTTCTTTATTCACAAAAAGGAAATTGCCATTCCAAGTAGGAAATCAAGTTAAAATAAAGATTTGCACCACCACATGGAGGGAAAAATGAGGACAGAATTTATTTTATTGTTTATGAAAATCACGGGGCTTTGATATAGTGCTGATCTGAGATCTGCCAGCAGCCTTGACGGTGTGATCACGCAGCACATTCTCAGGCATCCGCTCAAGAGGCAGTAGTATGCGTCCAGCCATAAATAAACCTGCTTTTTCTTCATCTAAGACAGTGATACAGACCAGATGAGTGAACCTATGCCAAAGGAAAATAATCACAAGAGAAAAATGAGAGCGAGAGGCACTTGAGCTTCTTTTCGGATCGTAAATTGCATGTATTGTGTTGGGGAGGGCTGTGGGATTTCTGCCACGGTCAATGTTGTTGTGACCTGCAAGTGGAGGACCCAGACTAATGTGCAACCCATTAATTAAAGTTCCAGTTAAATGAAAATTAAACAAATTATGCTACAGCCTAGCCTAGTGGACAGATCTTTTTGTTGGAACTCATTTGGGTGGATGTTGACACATGCTTGCAAGCAAGAAGTTATTTATGGCCATGTTCCAAACTGCTCCTAATGTGGCTGTAAGCTGAGAGTATGATATATTGTTGTTGTTGTTGTTGTTGTTTACTCATTTTTGTGGCAAACCACTGCTGTTGCGGAGCATTAAAAGAGGATGATTTCAGGAGGACAGTAGCACTACATTTCTCTACACTGGTGCCACAATTAAAGCCACTGAAAATGGGGATGTGTTAGCTGGTTACAGTGCCACTGAATTAATCTTACCTGCTAGTGTAGCAGTCTGGTGAGGGTTTGCACTGAAACGGGTGATGTGCTGAATCAGTGTTGCGCTTCACTATAATGTTTACATATTGGGAAACTCACAAATGTGCATTCAGTGGAAAATTGCACTAAAATAAACACACTGAATCTGAACCTCGCTGTCCTGAGCTACCACCATGTTTTGCTGAAACTGACAAACTGAACCCAAATCATAGTTGGCTCAGATTGAGTCTGAACAATTGTAGCTGGAGCATGACATTGCAGCTTTGTAAATGTTCATGGTACAGTAACTTCAGGCCAGTTCAGAGTGAAGTGCTTGTAATGCACTTGATTTTGTGATGTGTCTCCAGACTCTGTGCCAAACTCATTCTGAGGTCACGACAGTGGGAAGAGCAGCCGGCTACGCCAAATTAGACTCATGAATCTAGCAAAGCTAATTCCATTATCTGTGATTCAGTTATTTCTGCACATAAACACGGTGATAACCGGGTGGGGAGTCAGCAGTCAGCAGTTAATTTACAGGAAGGCCTGTTTGTTTTGTTTTTGTGTTGCAATAGGTCATCACGTCATGAAGAAACATGATTTCAGAGATTTCTCTTGCAGAGATGGGCATCTCAGCCTCTGCCTCAGCATGATTTCGTTTATCTTATCTTGCTGACCAATTCTACCAGGTGGCCTGAAGGGGGTCTGTCTCCTCCCCCTGCCCCCTTATGTGCTTAGTCCTTTCCTCTTCTCTCTTCATACTCTTTGTCTAGTTATGTCTGCGCGTGGAAAACATATTCCAGGTATGCTAGGGGCTGCTGGGTGGTCAAGAAACTGCTGTGGTTCAAACTGTAGATGAGCCCCACAGTCTTGGCTGGAATCCTGATGGTGCCAGTGCCGGCTGCGGCCAGTACTTCCGTACTGTAGGGTGATGCGCAAATTGCTATTGTGTCACCCTGAATATGGAGGGTTCAGTTCAGATTTGGGGTCATCACCCTCTAATGCACACCCTTGGTTGATTGGACACTGATGACAACTGCACGGACAACTACATGCTAAAGCCACAGATGAAAGGTATTCCTGTAACACCGTTCTATGCCAGCTTAGCTGTGGGCTGCAGTGTCAATATAAGCAGACTTCGGACAGGACCCTGCATATCTCCCAGCGGCCCTGCCTATAGCCAGTGGCCATATTCATGAAGTCAAGAGTTTAGAGCACTGATTTTGGTTCAAGTGTCCCCCTCCCAAATACTAATCGCATCAATTATGAGTATTATGGCAAAACTGATTCTAGGTCAGTGCTCCGACTCTGAGATGTAAAAGGCTCAGTTCTAGCAACTATATGCCATCTTCAGTTACTGCCCATGTTTGTTTTGTAATGCACCAGTCCCAGATCTCCCCTGTCTCTGAATATTCAAAATGGTCCTGTGCTTTTAAATTAGCATCTCAGCATGTACTTCAACTGCCAGGTAAATACATCACATTTAAAGGGTCATTGGACAGCCATTAAAAACTGCTCACATGTGGTCGATAATAGGAAACAAAGGCTAGACAAAATGAGATCTTACGATGGATTTGTACCATTGCAGATGTAGCCTCCTAGTTCCCTCCAGGCGGGGAGTTGTGTAGGAGGTAGTAACACCCTGGGAGGGAGCCTCAGGATAGCCGTATACACATTCCAGTCTTCTGTGGGAGATTTCCTCTTTCCTTACCGTAAAGAAGAAGGAAAAAGACAAGTATCCATCGTGGAGATCTGGAACACATTGAACATTGGAACATCTACCACGTATCTAATGCGTATCTAATGTTTTGTCAGTTAATGCAGGGTTTCTCAAATTCTCCCTTTCTGTTTTCATTCCACCCACAACTGCAGTTCCTATCAACTGTCACAAGCTATCAGTTGTTCATAAGGTATTTTTAATGTCTACTAATGAGGGATGACTTACCCTAGTATGGCTAAAATTACTAAAATAGCAACACACGTTATGCTATATTCACACCCATGGACTTTTAATCAGTCAGCAGTGAAGTTTCATTAATGCACTATATGGTTAATTGTTCCTTAAGAAAGAGGTAACATTTTTAATTGATTAAATTATGGATTCACAGGTGAAATTAATGGGCCGTAATTGCAGAAAGTCCGGACACCTAGTAACTGCAAAAGATATTTGATAGAAAATGAAGAGCTCAAAACAAAAGCAAGACTGGCCATAGCCAAAAAAACTGGATACAAATGGAACCACAGGACGGACTATGAGAACCCAAACACTTTCTATCAGAAAAGCTTTCAGCCTTAGCAGCACACACAGTAACCAGACTCTGCCCTGGGCAAACCTGAATCCTTACCATTCACAATTAGTAGCCCTGGAAACAGTGTTTATTTTTGCATGAAGCAGCACAGGGAAACAGGACCTTCATTGTTTATCTGCGGCCCACAGATTTGTGCTTGACTCAGAGTATGGATGGATTTGCAAGCAGACCTGCGCTATAATGAATGGCGATTTACTGCTGACTGCATACATTGTCGTGATGGAGGAGGCACCCGCCCACCTCTACAGCAGACAGCAACCTTGTTTAGCCATGGTATACATGTCCCAGTTATTATTCTTCCCCAGAGGTAGAACTCGCTGGATTTCCTCCCTCTGGAACCCATGGCAGAATTTACAACATAAGGGTTTGTGGAGCTTATAGAAAACTAAATCTGTTAGACTGTGATATAAGGAAAAAACAAAAGGAGATTATAAACCTGGAATGGGACCTATGACATCATCCAACTCTGAATGAATAAAACAACGAGCTTCATAAAACTAATGGGGGACAGCATGTATATTTTCAGGGGGACCTTTGTCCTGATTGTGGACTTTAAGGAGTCCAAAGGGAATTAAAAAAACCTATGTTCCCAATTACCCAGAGGGCCTTTATTGGAACAGGTTTCAGAGCATGGATAGCCCCATTGAGGGACCACAAGGCTTTGATTTTGTGTCAGTGTTTAAAGTGGGTTCTTTGTGGAGCATGGTATCATTGTGACATAACTGGTCTCAAGAGTTCTCGTAATTTTGTTATATGTGCTACGTTAGCTTTTGAACAGGAATAGTAGCTTTACTGCTATAGTCCCAGCATATACCCAGCTGTGTAAATGTGTGAAGAAGAACATATAATTTAAATACATATACATTTCATCAAGAACCTTCTACATGCGGCCACCTATCCATCTCCTACATGCTATACAATATCTTAAATTCCCTACACACTTTAATTCCCAAAATTGCAAATAAGAATTGGGTTTTCAGTTCACCCTCGCTGTTATATAAACATATAAATAGCATAAATAACCATTAACTAATCAAGCAGGAGGCAGTAATCTGCCATATAAAAATGCAAAGACTGACTAGTTACCTAGCAATTCGACACAGGTATAGTAGCTAATAGAATTCTGTAAACCGTGCAGATCGATTCTGGATGGTGATGAGGTCGGAGTGATGTACTGTATAACGGAATGCCTCTTGTCCAATTAAATTATTCAGCTTTACTAATTTTATCACAGCCAAGGGGCACTGTTCTGGCTTTGTTTCCTCTTATGGCCTGATATAAACTCTGTTAGTGCAGATTTAACACTGAACATGTCACACTGCATGTCTCATTATATGGCATACATTTTTGTTGCATAAGGGTGAACAAAGCTCAGGACCCAAGTAGGGAAAGCATTCAGATCCAGCTCTGTCTCTTGAGGAAAATGAGCATGTTGTTGCTGCTTCATCACATTGATCCTAATTTGGAAAAATGGTGGAATGTCTACATCCCTTGCCAAGTCTGATAACATGTAGTTTTCTGTCTCAAACGATTTCATAGCTGCACCAAGCCAGACAGGCCAGACATAAATGTTGCTTAAGAAAACACTTGTCCAATACAGGTCAATTCTAATGTAATTTGGATCAAGTTTGGACACAGTTCCTTTGGGCTTTGAGAAAAGCACTAATGTGCCTTTTTGCATCATAGCATCATGTTTCAAATGACAGTAAAACCACAGGTTTTGATCTCAATTTTGCGACGTAATGTCATCCGGCATTACCAACAAATTATCAAAAAGCCAAGAAATAAAATGTGATCAGCCATGCATGAGAAAAGGAAAACATAGAAACAGCTATTTATATAGGCCCTTGTAGATCTGCCACACACACTCAAATTTGTGAATAAATGAATATCCACTTTTGTGTGCCGATATGTCTTTTCGGTGTGAAAGTGAAAGTGACTCCTGACTGCAAGCATGACTGGAGGGGGCATGGGAAACCCCATGGTTCCATAGTTGCCAAATGATTCCCTACAGACTGCATGTGGAGAGGAGCTTAACTGAAGGAGTTCTCATAGCGACCAGAACACAATCCCACCGACACTCCTGTCAGAATTCATTTTGCTGTGGCAGCACTTTTATTGTTTTAACTACCGCCCCCCGCCATATAATAAATAATTGTGGATATTGCTTTTTATCTTGACCATTTTATCTGGAAGTGGTTTTCCAGTGGCGTCATCAAGGTATTTGTGCCTCCTCAAGTATATTACACCTCCTCAAAGAATGGTAATTCGTTCCAAAATCAGACTCGCTCAGCATGTTCAGGAGTGAAATTTAAGATAAACGATTTCCTGCCAGTGCAAGAACCCTCCTACTGTTTTACTAAGTGCAAACTACTGTTAAATTAAATTAAACAGTGTTGTTTTTCACCATTGTCAAAGCAACTGAGGAAGCCCTAATAACTTAAGGCCAGTAAAACAACACAAAATCATTCAATGAAGCATTACAATTCTGCTTTAACTGCTTTTCTACTGTTATAAACAACTGATGGCAGCCTACTGTCTTGTAAAAATAAGCAATTCAATATTTTCTCACAGTGTCCCCGTCGAAACACAAAACAACTCACCACCATCAGGTTACAAAGATTTGTTGTTGAATGGCAATTTTTGGTTAATAAGCAAACAAGACTTGCACATTAATTAAAATCATCAAGCACTCGAGTTCTGCCTGTGCAGAGGAGAAGCCAATCAATTTGTGCCAAATCAGCAGACCCCTAGAGATGAACTTGAGGTTGTCACCAACAGTTCATACACAGAATAACATTCCCGTGTTATCTCCTGTAGATACACAGGGAACACAACGCTCTACAGCAGTGGAGGACTGCCAATTATTTGTAAGGGGCCAGTTTCACAAAACACCACTACGACACACATTTAAAGAGTCCCCAACTCAGGCGTATGGACATCTGGTCAAGTTTATTTCATTACTGCTGGCCATTTGAGAGAGCATGCTCCGTGCACACTTATGTTACTGATTAGCATCTGAGAAAATGAGAGAGCATGAGCAATTTAGCTCAATGCCTCCTGTCTAAGGAACAATGGTGTTCCAGAGAGGTTGGAAGGGGATCGGACTGAGGCAGTGTGATGATCAAACAATGGCTGAAACTATGGTGTAATGCCATACAGCATAATGCATATATTGCACATGTTGTGGAGCAACAAGATGACTAACTATCATCAGCAGATCATCTTTAAATGGGTAACAGCAGTCTGCAGTGACTAACTAAGATTATGTGAATTATCAAAGGGGTTGAGTTTAATGAGAATAAAGTCATCCTCCAAAAGGTGCTGCAAACCTAATCCTAAACCTAATACAATACACAGCAATATACCGTGGCTCAACCAATAATATATAACTGATTTGGACTAATCTACAGACATGTCTAAAAGAATGTCAGCAAAAATAAAGCAATTAAAAATGTTTAAAGTTCTCAGTTCAGAAAAGAGTGTTCTTTGGAGCACAAGTCTTTACCATACCTAAAAGTGTTCCAAAAAAACAAAGACATTGCTTTTTATGACAACTTGGATGTAGGTAAGTTGTCTCAAAACATGTCAATTGTATTCACCACTTTTGAACAAAGCCATTTTTAGATTTTCCCATGGGTTTCTTTTTCTGAGATTTATTGGAATGGCTCTCTGAATACAACCAATATTGGCAACATTAGTTCAGGAGGTAAGTGTAGTCATCTGGCAGTCGGAGGGTTGGCAGTTTGATCCACACCGATGGTGTGTGTGTGTGTGTGTCTGTGTGTGTGAATGGGTGAATGGGTGAATGAGATGCATCAATTGTACAGCACTTTGGATGAAGGTGCTATATAAATGCAGACATTTTATATTCTTTAATGAAAGAATGAAGGAGAAGTCCAACCACCGCCAGACCACCACCCCTGCCCACCTCCTCACCACTGGATACGAACCCAAGACCTTCCAGTATAGCCTCCTGTAGTCCAGTCAACACATCAGCACAATTGGTAAATTGAGCATTAAACTCCCTAAATGCTTTCTCTAAAATGATTGTGGGCTCTTTTTTCAAGTTGAAAGAATTTTAAAGAAATTTTTTTAGGTCAAAGTTCAGAGGCTAAGAAAAGAAAATGGCTCATTTGGAATCCTGGGAAAACATTGGTGATATTTATTAGAGTGAGTCAGAAAAGGAAAACAAAATGTCCACTCTATCCTGAGCCTGACAGAGAGCCACAGTAGAGGGTTTTAAAAGGTCTCCTGTCATTGGTCATGTGACATATGTGTAAGTTCACATCTCACAACACTGAAATCATAGGGCCTTTGGAAAAATGTTATTATGACATGAGAAGCCAGCACAGCACAAAAAGCTGAAATAACATTGTACTCAACTGTACTTTTCTATATAATTATGCATTCAAACTTTAAATTCAGCAGTGTTGAATCATGGTTCACACACAGGACTCCTGACCTTAAGTTCACCATTCCTATGTATATCATTTTCTGCTTTTGTTCACTTGAATAAGGCACCTTGATTGCAAAGTATATGTGTAATGTGTAATTATAAAGGTTTGAAAGTATAATAAAATGACATCTGTTAAAAACACATGCACACTGCAAACTAATTTTTGTTTATATTGTTCCTGCAGCATTTTCTAAACAATGCGTCCTGGAGCTTAAATCACAGAAATCAATCTTTACCATAGCACAAGTCTCAGGCCCTTTGATTCAATGTCTTTGATCAGCAAAAACACAGGGTTTGTGGGGTGTTTGAGAAGGACCAGATGCCTTCTTTCCCAAGATATTTTCACAAGGTTTCAAGGCTTGGCATGTGTGATGGTGAGCTTAATCTAATGCAGTGGTTGCGCCAAGGAGTAGTGTCAGCCCCTTCAAATAAATGGAGCCCTGCTGAAATGAACTGTGCCTTAGCCCTCAGAACAAGCGAAATGCACACAACAGCATGCGTCTGATTCACAGGCCGCACCTTGGGGACACGATGCAGTAGAAATGTTCAGGGATGAACTGCCAGGTGCTTTGTTTTAGATATCAGGCTAATCATGTATACACACTTCTCTTGTACGAATGTTGAGAAAGTTGGAGATGGAGTTCCTCTTCTGCACAGTAAAGCTCATAGCAGGTGTGACCTAGAATGGATATTACCAGAGAAAAAATGTGATCTCACATTTAACTCTGTGCTTACTTTTTAAAATGGACCTATGTGACTGTTCCCTCCAGCCAGATGTCAAATACTGTAGTTTTAACATGCAACAGAGCTGTATGGCTCCATGGTGCTTGGCACCATAAATTTGATCAGATATTGCTGGTGTGATACAAGGAGATTTTGGTTTCAGTGTGCACCAAAAATCTAATTTGTTTCCTTATATTTACTTGAGACTTGAACATAATGGGTCACCAAAAAGTAATGGCATTATTGCATTACTATTCAATTTTTTTGATGTTGTTATAATCTTGTCCGTATGTATATTGTAAGTAATGTTGTTGTACTACCTGGCTGCGACGACTATTTCTGCTTGTTATTGTTAATGATCTATGTATTATATAAATGAATGCACACTAGTTAGACAGGTGATTGGACATTAATTGTTAACAGCTTTGTCAGGTTTCTAAAAAATGTTGGATTGTAATGGAAATTGGATTGTAATGGGAAAGGGCAGTTTGGGATTGAAGGATGTCCTACAATAACTGTTGTGCAATGGCAGCCGGTAGCGTAGTGGTTAAGGTACAGGACTAGGACCCACATGGTCGGTGGTTCAAACCCCAGTGTGGCCACAATAAGACCCGCACAGCCGTTGGGCCCTAGAGCAAGGCCCTTAACCCTGCATTGCTCCAGGGGAGGATTGTCTCCTGCTTAGTCTAATCAACTGTATGTCGCTCTGGCTGTGTCTGCCAAATGCCAGTAATGTAATGCAGTGGTTGTGAAGAGGTGTTTTTGTTTCTGAATCCTCAAGCCATCGTCATTTTCAGTTCATAAACAAACAACCTTTGTTCTTACTCAATATTTTCTTGAGGCATTTATACCCATTTATAATTGTATTATCAACAGGGAACAAACATGTAGATCAGAATAATGTTTTTCCCTCAAGAATATAATGACCGACTTCCCTGGAATTCAAGGATGAGGTTTTTCTCTTAAGTACATAATGAAAGCATTCGCTTTGGAATTCAAGGAACTGCCATCGAGTCCATAGTTCAAAGTTCCACACAGCCCCATGACCTCAGTGACTGTCTTGCATTCTCCACCCATGGTCAGTCATTCCTGCTCTCTCTGATCATTGACTTTTAATCTGAAGAAGATGCTGTCCAAATACATGACCCGAAAAAAGGTTTCAAGTTTCACAATATTTTCTTTTTCAGCTCGCATGGTGGAGTTGTGCAGAAGTGGAGAAATGTGACAAAAATGAATCAGAAAATGTATTGGCAAATGTGTTAACCTGCTTATAATTATGCATATGTTTGTTCTCTTCTATGCACCTACAAGCATGATCAGAAGAGTAAGCCTGACTGAATGTTACCTTTACACACTGGCATGTCTTGCTCCGAGTTTGGTTTATTGGTCTTCCCTGAATCTCCTCCAAGTTAAATCACTATATTGCAGGAATATTTAATTGATGGAGCCTGTGCACCATAGACATACTATTGGCCTCTTCATCTTTGAGAAATGCAATATGTTTTATTGCATCAAAAATTGTGACTACATCCAGGTCTGCATTTTCTCAGTGTCAGTATGCCTCCCACTTGTGAATAATAAGTAATAAGTGCATATTTTAAGAAGATATGTACTTTGCTTAGAGTGTGTGTGTACATGCATGAATGCATGTGTGTGCACTGTATCTGTGATTATGTGATGTGGCTTCACCTGTTCTTAAACAGTCCTCATGGTTCAAACTTACCTGTAATAGTCCCTTGACAGTCATTTAAATTATTTCAACAGCGGAAAGCTGAAGTACATATAGGAAACAGTTTCACAGAGCAGCTGAACCATCTACCCATCAGCAGTTAAGGTAGTTAAAATAAATCTGAGGTCTCATTTACTGTTCTGTAGCCCATTTTGTTGTGCCTGTGGTCAACTGTGGTCCTATAAACTGTGGTCTCCTAAAGGGTCAAAAAGAAAATACTACACCTAAAACACACGACCGTGCATTAGGATGACAGGTAGAATGCATACGTCATGGCGCAACGGCTGAATTGTCTGTATTTTGAATTGACATGCTATGTAAAAAGGAGGAAGTAATGGTCTGGGCCTACGTAAGATTGCTCCTTTGAGGTTGACTGGAGCCAGAGTCCTATCTGGCAGTAATTGAGAATATTACATCACCTAGAAAAGGAAGCCAGGTTTAATTTGTGTCGTTTGAGAGGGAGGACTTTATCCAACATGTCTGAAAGAGATCTTGTTGGAGAAAGGATGAAAGCACTTCATACAGTTGTAGGGAAATTGCATCGCCTTGGACTTTTTGATTCCAGGTTTTCCTCATTTGAGCGCATACGCAGTATCGGGCTGAATGTAAGAGAAATGGCACGGTCATTAGATTTGGCTGTGACCACATTACATGGTGCCATATGCTGCTCTCTTGTTTAGCATGGTAGTTTCCTTTCAGGTTAGAGCCGCGCTGACCGCTGTAGTACATTGTCCAATTGTACTTCTGTTACTCAGCCCTTTTCCTTGGACCCTTAGACTAACCCAGTGCTACAAATCTATCTGTCTTGGACGTACACCTTCCTTCTATCTCAGTCCCCCATGTTAGAATGTTGTTTTTCTCTGTTTCCTAGGCTTGGATTCTCTTCTTTTTTTTTTCTTCTTCTTCTTCTTCTTCTTCTTCTATTTCTTCTTCTTTTTATAGTAGTAGTAGTAGTAGTAGTAGTAGTAGTAGTAGTAGTTGTAGTAGTATTAGTAGTAAAACATATACTACTATAATACAATAATCTGGGAAACAGTTAGTATCTCATAGGCAGCTGTGCTCTTTGATGTTCTAATAAACTGTTAACTGACCTGAAAAGTAATAGCATGTTCTTATGGTTCTTATGACCATCCTGAGCATTCTGTGGAGATGTTCATAATATAGAATATAACATAAAAGAGCATTAATATCAGCAACTGAAATTAGTTTAACAAGGGCACCTGTGGCTCATCCTGTTAAGGCACAGTTCTAGTGTGTGGATGGGCCCCATAATTTGCTATTGAATTTCTATACCAGTGCCAACTGTGGCCAGCAATAAAATACTTTTGGGAATTCCATATTGGGGTAAAAATAAACAAAAACAAAAGTTCCCAAAATATGAATTTTCTACAATTATAACTGCCATACATTTGAACAATTGTAGAGGACCTCTGTGGCTGCAGTGCTGCTTGCAAGGCTGTTGATAAACATGTCAGTGTTTGACAGGCAGGTCCTTTGAAGAAATCCAGAGATTGATAGTGTGTTGGCTAGCTTTGAAGATCTGTGTTACATCAGCATTCTCTTATTGTGTTATTTTTCCTCTTTTGGTGACAAACCTAATACTCAAACATTTTCTTATAGCAGGCCATCTTGTGAAAATTGTTAAAAGGAAAAAAAAAAGTCTGTTTAGAGATGGTTGATTCATTCATTTTAGGCTAAATATAAAATATAAACTCCATTGTGAATAGGAATACAAAATTCACAATATTGCTAAGCCTCCTAGGTAATGTTTTGAACAATCTGTGGTGTTCTGTCTTTTGTTGAAAAGCATATCTTGGCTCTGAGAAATAAAAACATGACGTTATCCACTGTGAATTAATGACTTCACTCTACTTCCAGCCATGTTTCTTGTTGAAAACATTAAAGCTTTTCTAAGAACTCTTCCCTTATCTAAAGTCCAGAATCTACATTCAATTTAATGCATTCTCTATTGGCAAGATAAGCTTTTGAAAATCACTGTCACGGTATATGACTGCAGAGCTTCAGTAAATGCTCTCTCTATTGGCCAGATAAGCTGGTCAAAATCCCTGTGACAGCGAATAAGACTGCTTACTTCCAGGAAATGGCTATAGGGTAAAACATTTGTGTCCCAAAAAGGATATTTTGGACTGAACATCAATCATGCCTGTCTTCTGACCTTGTGGTATTGCTTACTTGTAAGATGAGCTCCTAGCTTCAAACAGCTTCAGAACATTTATGCAATTTGGACAATTGATTATAAAACTATGAGGCATAAAATGTATCACCTTTCTTCATTTTGTCTTTTAAATGCCTTTGATCAGTGAACCGATGAGAGAAATTCTGACTGGCAAAAATAACGTAGCACCACATATGTCTTTACTGAATGTAGCTTTAATAATCCTGGTGTGGAAAATTCAGCACATAATTTAGACTTCTTTTTTAGACTTATTGGTGTTCCGTTGCTGTAGCCTATCCACTTAAGGGGTTTGACGCGTTGTGTGTTCAGAGATGCTCTTCTGCAAAGGACTGTTGTAATATGTGGTTATTTGCATTAATGTCACCTTCCAGTCTGACCCTTCTCCACTGACCTCTCTCATTAACAAGGCTTTTTTGCCTGCAGAACTGCTGCTCACTGGATGCTTGCTGTTTTTTGTACCATTCTATGCAATCTCTAGAGACTGGGTTGCGTGAAAATCCCAGGTGATCACCAGTTTCTGAGATATTCAAACCACCCTGTCTAGCACCAACAATGATTCCAAGTAACTTAGATCACATTTCTTCCCCATTCTGACATTTGGCATGAAAAACAGCTGAACCTCTAGACCATGTCTGCATGCTTTTATGCATTTAGTTGCTGCCATGATTGGCTGATTAAATATTTGCATTAACAAGCTGGTGCAAACATCTACCTAATAAAGTCTTCAGTCAGTGTATATTATATATAAATATCAGGCTTACTTTAACTGCAGATACATGGCAACAGAAAAACAGTTAAGAGATCAAAGAGTGCTATAAGATAATAATTTAACCCCTGTGTTTTTTGTATCCATTCCTTTTTTCACTGTGCAATTTTGGGTTCTATTCATTCAAGAGTTAATCGAATTAATTTAGGTATGCTTTATTATTATATACATTTATGTACACTATTAGCACATATTCAGACTTATTGTATTACCAGTTAGAACATACAAGCACAAAAATGTCTCCTTTTGAAGGTAAACCAAGTGCAAGTTTTTATGCTAATTGTCAAATAGGAATCTTTGGAAACCAAATTTCCAAATCTGTCTGCTTTGTTAAGAGCATTTCTCAGACAGACTTGGACATTTAGGTTCCTCTCTGGGTTTATGCTCATTAAAAACAAATGAAATTTTTTTTTTTTTTTGCAAGCTTGCTACTCGTGAATAGACTTGTAGTGCAGCTAAAGCAAAGGTGCAGGACCACATTTATTAATATCATTAGCTCTTTTTAACATCGTTTCCCCAAAACATTTTTTCAATCCTCAACTTCTCCTTACACAAAGAGCTTGGCTGAGACTTTTGGTGGTGTTCCTTTGTCTAATGATACTATTATAAGCAAGCCAAAGGGCAGTACAACAGCTGATTTTGTGAGTCTAATCAAATGCAGACCTGTTCCCTAGTCTGTTAAAATGGAACATTATAAAGTACACTGAGAGAGAGCTTGTTCTTACTACGTATTGTATCTACTTAGACCAAAGAATTACAATCTTAATACAGCCATGTTGAAATTGACTTAACACATCCAGCTGTAGTAACCAGTGACCTGCAGTAGACAGTTTATTGTGCAATTTTTTCATGTTATAGTTGAACAAATTTGCAAAAAAGCATGTAAGTGACATACAATTTTGTGGACCTTTTTCAGTTGGCATTAGGTAGTCTGAAGTCATTGGAAACTTTAAACCATTGGTCTGCAACCTCCGTAAAACACATATGCTGTCTGTTTATGGTACGGTGTGTATGACAATGTGCGGTCTATTCTGGGCCACTGAAATAATGTTGTTGCCCACCAAGGGTTTTGATTGGGATCGCCAAATTCTACAGTAATAGGCCAAATGGATTAAGTACTTCAATACTGTGTCCCATTATGTCTTGAACAATATTTTCAAGTCATTGATCCCCAGGAATACAAGCACTTCTGTACAGTGTATTGGTTTATTTGCACATTGTCCTCATTTCCAGTAAAAAGCCCCTAAAAAGTCTGATATACATATGTTTTTAATTATAGTCATTTGTACGTGGGCTTAAAGCCCCTGTGCATTGTGTATAGCAAAGTCACATTTTATCTTGCACTTTGCTGTTGCAAAGCACACTGAGCGGTTACAGTATTGTTTGTTGTGTATAGTGCTAATCTTGTAGTATATTGTCTTGTACAGTACCATCCTATAATAAACAGACATGTTTTCAGCTTACATGAATTGCCCACCTCTTACACGGCATGTAATTTATACCTTTGTGAGTTTTTGAATTTCGCAACTCTAACATTTTGATTGCACTTACTAATTGTTATAATTAGGGCATATGGTTCCGTTTCTCAGCGTCTACATCATAGTCATGAAGTGAAGCAGCCTTTGTTAAACAGCCCTTCAGTAGATTGCAAAGCAGGCAAGATTCATTTATTTGGTCACATTGCAAAGCAGTCATAGGCCAGCTGAAGGGCTGGTTTCGACATGGGTTTTTTTGGCTCTGAATTGCCTCCACGCCCTACTAAATCCTCAGTAGACACCCACATGCTCAGGTCTGAGTCACTCTGTTGGCCCTAAACACAGCATCGCAGTGGAGGTGTGGGAGTTATGGTGTGTGGGGGTGGGGGCGGTTTGTTGGATGGGGATGACTGCAGCAGTTTAATGCACAGAGCTGCTTCTCCTCCCAAAATGCACTGTGAACTGAAAAACACATGTACCGGACTATAAGCCCAACAGCCATGGCCGCCGAGACCGCACTAATAATGATCTTAGCTCTCTGAGTGTGTGTGTGTGTGTATATGTGTATATGTGTGTATGTGTGTGTGTGTGTGTGTGTGTGTGTGTATATGTGTGTATATGTGTGTGTGTCTGTATGTGTGTGTGTATGTGTGTATATGTGTGTATGTGTGTGTATGTGTGTATGTGTGTGTGTGTATGTGTATATGTGTGTGTGTGTGTGTGTATGTGTGTATATGTGTATATGTGTGTATGTGTGTGTGTGTATATGTGTGTGTGTGTGTGTGTGTGTGTGTGCGTGTGAATGAGAGAGGGAGTGAGAGAGAGAGTGAGAGTTTATACTAATAATGTTAATTCTCAGTCATACATTTACTTGACATTAAGAAAAGGGCTTCAGGCCATGGATCCATCATTTTTTGCAAAACCTTTTGCACTCTCGAAATCCAGTAATATTTCGTTTTTCCAGCAAATTATGTGCCCTTAAGTGGCTCAGACAAGTATATTTGTCTTGCCCAAAGCAGTGATACTGTATGGTTGCGATACCATTTAAACAGAAATAGAAATTCCATCTCTGCAGACACCTTGGCAAGGATGCCCTCCCGCCTGGCAGATTATTTAATCAATTGGACGACCATTGGCACTCACTGAAATACATGGATCCTGTTTCCATCCAGCAAGTCCTATGTTTCCAATTACTTAGCCACTCTGCATTACCTGACAAGATGGTTTGGCATCTGCTTCTCCACAGCTAAATGGTATGTCAAATGAATGCTTCCAAAGTCTATTTGAGTCCAGCAGGGACCTTGGGTACTCCTAAAAGTAATCCATCAGTTGACCTTGCAGTGAACCTATTGTGTTCTACCTACTTAGTGGGGGGTGACATGGCTCAGGCAGTAAGAACAGTCGTCTGGCGTCGGAGGGTTGCCGGTTCGATCCCCGCCCGGGCTGTGTCGAAGTGTCCCTGAGCAAGACACCTAACCCCCAAAATGCTCCTGACGAGCTGGTGCCTTGCATGGCAGCCAATCACCATCGGTGTGTGAGTGTGTGTATGAATGGGTGAATGGGAAGCATCAATTGTACAGCGCTTTGGATAAAGGTGCTATATAAATGCCAACCGTTTACCGTTTATTGGTTCCCCATGCCTGACACATGCATCTAATTGAACTTTTATTGTAAATAGTCTACATAAGGATCATCAACCTGTAGTAGATCTCTGGGCTTCTCTGTCTCTTCTTTGCTTGATTGTGATGATGCACAATTATTCAGTCAATCCCTTTAACCGAAGGTCATTTTGAAATTCATATTTTTTACAAACTTGTGGGTGATGTGTGGCATTTATATAAATGTGAATGTGCAATGTACTGTATTTTTTATGAACAAGTGGAAAATAACCTACTGTACATCTTGACTTGTACTATACTGTTCTTGTTATTATATTTTCCACACAGATTGTTGCAAACACAGGCTTTTACTGAAGAGTTTGACCTCTGAATGATTCATTAGTTATTAATTATTTGAAATTGAAATTCCTCATCTTATTGTCAAATTCCAAGCAGAAGTTGTATAAATGTATATTTTGCCTGTGAGTAACCCTTGTTTCAGAAGGTGCTAGACACAGTATGTGTAGATAAAATGCCGTTGCTTGTGTTTCCTCTTGTCCAGGTCACCCTTGCAGAGGAAATGATTTATCTCAATTAAACAATGATGGTAAAATAAAGGTTGAATCAATACATAATTTCACTGAATAATCTCACAGTTCACCATAATGGTTGATTAACTGTTGATGCTGCCCTCATTTTAAAAAACTTCTCCCCGACTGGCTCCAATGGCTGAAATTCCTGTGTGAGTGGTCTCCAAACCCGCTGCCCTCTCTGCCAGCATCTCTGAACGTAATCTTCCCTGAGCAATAACTTGTAATTCCATAAAACTTTAGGCAAACAGAGATATGCAGGATACACCCTTGCTGTTACTGTTCATGCTGTTTATGGCAAAAAACAATCATAAAAAGTTATTATACAGTAGTTTCCCCTACTACCTTTCCCATCTGTAGAAAGCCAGCTTGGTGAGGGGAGTGGGGAGGTTGCAGGGTGAATGCTCAGCACTTCAGGTTGATCAATCAATTACAGGGCATTACACAAAGACATTTTACAGGAGAAAGAAAAGTGCATCTCTGGCACCCGTCAGCACCCATGAAGCCAGGCTAGCATTTAAAAAGGCTGAGTCTCTCGTTGTCTGGCGGTCCAGTTTGCCACATCAAAGAGACCATTATAGGTTATGCAGTCCAGCTGGCAGCTTTCTGTGCCTGGGACAGAACAAGACTGCTTCGTGTCTTATGAAATCCCTGCTGTCCGTTCCGTAAATCACGTGAGTGCAGAACCTGAGCAGCTGCTCGTTTGAGCTGTCACTCAAAAACTGTGGAAATCCTGGATAGTGTTTCCCATCATGTCATCCTCATTAAAAAGAGGGCACCCACAAATGGGTTTGTCTTGCTTATCATCAAAGAGTGCAGCAGCTGTGCTAGTGTACTGTCTTTGTAGTGCGTGTGTACTGAGTGTGTCATTCAATAAAAGGGGCAAATGGACAGTTGTCAGTTCATGTTTGTTGCAAACAAATGCAATGTGAAAGGGCAGACATCCAGGTAATTTCCCCAAACATCACCAAACATCATCTTCAACAACAAGCTACTGTTACACTTTCTCATTAAGCATTTTAGATTGCTCCCCAAAAATGAATGAATAGCTGCGATCAAATTGATATTCACTTAATTTATCAAGACGGATCTTTCATATGTAATAAAGACACAACTTTGTTATGTTGAATGAAGTCTCACTAATGAAGAATTAAAATCATATGGATGGTGTCTTCTTCCACTGAAGACGATAGCTTTCCTGTAGTGTGCGTCCACATCACACCAAAATATCTATGTAAATTGATGCCAAAATATCGATATAAATCTACAATTACCATCTTGTTAATTGTTGCTACTGCCTTTTAATGCCTTTAATGCCTTTTAAACAAAGAAAGACAGGACACGTACATATTCAGTGCTGTTTTTGTGGGTTTTTTGTTGTTTGGTTTGTTTTATGAGATTTTGGAGCAGTGTTCTCTGATACATGGGGGAAAAATGTGCAGAGAGGCAGAATTGATCGTCATGCCACAGCTGTGGTTTTTGGGAGGGGAAGCAGCCAAAGACCTCAAAGACAGCATTTCCCCAAGGAACTCTGTTTGGTTATCCAAATAAAGGCTTACTCTGGCTTTATTGTTCAAAATGTTATTTTCATTAAAACTAATCATGTACAACTAATTCTAAGCATCAACTGGCTGTAGATCATAGTAGGATCAGTTATTTTAGTACAGCAAATCCATAATTTATTTGGCTTTAGTTTATTCATTTTTAATGATAAAGTGTCCCTACCAGTATGAACTTGAGAAGCAAATTCTGCCTTGTGCAACATTGTCTTTTTATTATAGCTGTCTTGGACACATTTTAACTCCAATATTTAATGGAAATCTAATCCTATCTATTGCAGACTGACTGATTGACCGAGAAATAGCACCTTTGGTCGTGAAACCAAGTTGTGTGAGATGTGCGATGACGGTTAAATGTTAAAGTGGTCATTCTTATTCTTTTTATTTTAAAATGCCATATGTGTTCGCTTTTCACATTGGCATACTTGTAGCAATATTGAGTCAATGTGTTTGCTTCCTGAAATTGCTCCTCTATATGCTATTTTTCACTGGCGCTGTCGGGTGGGACATTCCCACTAAGTATTCAAATATGATGAGCAAGCAAAGGAACTTGCATGTTGAATACAAAAGAGCAAGCGTCTAAAATCCAAAAAGCGCCTTTAATATTAGGTTTAAAATGCTGCCCAATATTACCAAACATTGGTTGGTTGTCTAGGCAGTCTTCCTTTTCCAAAAAACTGCTACCGCTGGATCTTCTAAGAAAAATAAGCATTCAATATTCTCCAAGTAACAGCCTAGTTTTGAATGCAACTCTGGTGTCCGGAGTATGAAAATGAACTTTTCTGACCATTAGTCAACACCGATGTCGCCAAATCCACAAAACTGAAAAATGAAGGGTGGCCACTTTATGAGCAATGAATCATAATCATAAGAAAAACGAGTTCTGTTTTCAGCGAAGCTCATCAGCCCTTCACTTTATTTATAGTGCCAGAAATCTATGATAGGTTTGCACCAGATTCAGTCCATTGCTTTCTGACAAGGAATTCTAGCTTTATACCTAAGATGGCTTTTCCAAGTGCAGAGGACTTTCCCCCCCGAAAATACACTGCTGTGCAAATAGGTTACATCAAAATGTATAGCTGCAGTGAAACCTCTTTTTCATTGTTTGTGTATGCATGAGCATTGTGTATGCGTTAGCATTGTGTATGCATGAGCATTGTGTATGCGGTGAATGCGTAAGCATTGTGTACACATGAGCATTGTGTGTGCATTAGCTTTGTGTATGCATTAGCATTGTGTATGCGTTAGCTTTGTCTATGCGTTAGCATTGTGTATGCATGAGAATTGTGTATGCATTAGCTTTGTGTATGCGTTAGCATTGCCAGGTCTTGCTACTCACAGAAGAGCACGTTGAGCTTAGGGGGTGTTTTTTCACCACCAAAACATCTGGCAATTAAAGACTATAATTCTGAATACAAGTCTTCCTCCTCTGGGCTGTTTTCATGACTTGTTTGACCAGATCAGCGGTTGCAATGGAGCCAGATGATAAAAGAAGCCTTTTTTTTTTCTAAAACAGACACAAAAATTAAACATTTATGATTCTTAGATTAGATCAATATGCTTTTTTTGTAATGCTTTTATTTCATTTCAACAAAGAGATTTAAACATAACATGACTGTCAGTGAGCCATATCCGAAAATGAACTTTGCTATGGCACAATTATCGTGTGGAAACCAAATTAATTAGCCATAATCATTAGTTATCAGAGCATCACGGGGAATGGTCACAGCATTACAAGGAATTTCTGAAAATATATTTATGGCTTTTTTAGATCACATTTGTTTTAAATGTGATGAAATGCAATTCAATGGGCCAAGATATGGGAAGATTCAGTCGGGTAGGGAGTTCACGTTTCATCACTCTTTAGTGACCCCCACTGGTTGATTAGGGTGCCAGCAGATTGCATGCCAAAGCCACAAATGGCAGGTCGTGACCCAAGGTGTTTCAGAGGAGAACCACAGATGAGTACACTTTCTTGAGTTGGCTGTGAGGTCTGAAAATGAACACATTTGCGGTTGTAAATAATTGGACATTACAAATTTGTGTGGGAATTGGATATATGCAGCCCCACGTTGCTAGAAAATTCTTTCTTTTTTTATAGCATCATATATTTACATCATCATAAACTGACCAAATAAAAATATCTGGAAGCTTCATTCCACCTCTATCATTTTTTAAATTCATACTGTATAACTAATGTCATGATATTGCTATGTAAGATTATATACTATACAATTTATTTTCAGGTTCTTCATTGCATAAAAACAGCATTGAGATATTTGCCATTAAATGTATTGCATTAAAACTTCAGATACTTATCAGTTCAGATCTTCTATTTCAAAGACCCGGCCAAATAGCATTCCCTCTGACCTTTTGGCTAAACAGGCAAGCTTAAAAAAATGTCCTTGTTTTATAGCTGTGTTTAGTGTTATCAATAATGGGTAACGTGTATTTTCTATCTATAAAAACACCTTAGGACAATTTTGTATCAAGGAATGGCGATACATTTGCATTTAACAGTAATATTCAAGTTTAACAGGATGGTGATACCACTCAATATGTATGCAAATGAAAATAAGTCCCACTACAAATGAATTTGCTTTGATAAGTGAATTCATCAGTCACCTTTGTTCTTAAGTTCAATTCATATTCAATCATTTTAATTCATACATTATGTAGTTTTAAGGCTTGACTATGTGCCTGTTGTAGTGAACTTCCTTTGTCAGGGATTTACATTCAGAATACGGTAATCTGGTTTAAATTAAATAATATCATTCAAGCATTGTAGTTCATATTTCTTGTAATCATGGCTCACTTCTATTTATGACATGCCATAACTTTACTGACTTGGCCTATGCTTACTATGTGAACTAGACTTGATGTTGGATGAATCACTTTATGAGAACTGTACCTTATCTGACCTGTGTTCTGTAGTTGTTCCAATAACCTTCGGTATGTACTTACTGTGTGTCACTTTGCATAAAAGCCAAATAAATGTAATGTAAATGCAAAAATAGCATTTTGCAGATGAGTCACTATTTGTTTAAATGGAAATGTAATAATGGGTGCCCACAAATATCTAATTGTTTTGGGTAATGGATTAACAGCATCCAACAAGAAAGACACTTAACAAGTATTCAGCAAGAAACTTCATTTGCCAGCTCAATGTCTGCATTTGAAGGATGTGTAGACCATGACTAAAGGTAGTGGACTGGATCATCTGTCTCCACACAACGACGGGGTATTGTTGTTGAGACTTTATTCTTGACACACGGGGGACGAGGCCCAATTCAAATGCTGCAGACACTTGTTTCCAATGGGGGCAGGAGGAAAGAGGGTGAGGGTGAAACTGTAAACACACTGCTCATCTGTCCTGACCTCATGTATCATTTCTTTTGGACCAAAAAGACAGGAAGTAAGGGATCTTGGATGGACGTCAGCACAAATCTGTGCTAGCAGAGGGGTGCCTAAATTTTGCCTTGTCTCATATTTATACAGGTACAGGCTGTGAGATCATTGCATGCTCTGACAAAATAAACCAAACAGATTAACACCTGCAGTGAAATAAAAAAGAATAAAAACCTAAAAACCAAAAACGGGGAAGTGCTAAAAAGCCATAGGGTGCAACTTTAAACATGACACATTTCTTAACATTTTAAAGCTAGTTTTCATTTGAATGTTCCGCCCTGGAATTATACTCACCCTAACGAGTGAATCATTTGGGTCTGGCCCTTAGTAATCATCGTATTAAAAAGTAACAAAGAATAATCCAAAAGGGTTCCCAAACTTTTGCACAGGCCCCTTTCCTTCTTTATAGTTTCTAAACAGTAAAAAAAAAAAAAAAATTTTTTTTTTTAAATTTGCAGAATGGTCTCATGTTTAACTACCATTTACAGTTCAGGTTTGCTTTCGATCACATACAGATTCATTGTAACAGACATTTAACCCATGGGTGCCCACATTTTTGCACCCCACTGTATAAATAACAGTGCTTCCTGTTGTTCATTTCCAAGGTGTATGTGTTTTTTAGTGGAATGTCCCCGCATATGACACAGTGGCTTGAGAATGTGGCCTTCTTAAATGTAATTTTACCTCTATCATGCGGATTGAATTGTGGGGGCATGTGACCTCACACTAGTGGCCCAATAAGAACAAAGGAAAGAGCTTACAGCAGGCAGCAGGTGCACTTTGTTTTCCTTGGACACAGCCTCTTTGAAAATAAATAACTCAAGAACATTCTTGATGTCAGGGCAGATTTACAGGTTTGGAATGGAGGGTTTTTCAGGTGGAGATTGTTACCATGTGTGGTTAGCTGATAGGCAAAGGCAGAAATAGATCTTATTAATGAGACGCAGAACTTACGAAAAGGTCCATGAGACCAACAGGTTATGATGAATGATGTCACTATTTTGGTTTCAATGGCCACAGGGCACTGTACCTTGCCGGGATGTAAGAACAAAAACATGATCCAGGATGTTGGCGATAGTGATGGGAGTGTTGTGGTCAGGTGATGTAGTCCCCGTTGCGACCTGCCCACTCCAATTAAGAGTAAAAGTAGGGGGTACATTTTGAGATTTATTGTAAAATATGAGCACATGTTTCTGAGCTCCTTGCAGTTCCTTGGTGTTATTGAAATGCGTGAAGGACCTCTCTGATGGGGTTGGGATCTGGAGGGGGCATGGATGGACAGTGTGTTGAGGAAAGGGATGGGGTCACGGAAAGGATGGTGTGTATGAAACCACCTGGGATCCTGGTGTATGGACTGGTGTCAGTTAATGATTTTCCTTAACTTGTAAAACTGTTACACGCTGTAGAATGTAAATGCACTTTTACAAAAATTAACTGAGAAGTCATTTAAAGGACCATTGGCACGCTGGTTTCAGTTGAGTGTGACGCCATTTTTTTAATTACCGTGCGTACACATAATTTAAGCATTTCATCAAAATAAGCTCAACTAAAAGGTATGATAGTGCTCCTTTAACATGCAATAAGTCCTTATAACTCAGTTAAAATGATTCAAAAATTATTGTACTGTACCTGCAAAACTATAGATGTATCAGCAGAATAATTTTCCCTGTTCAGACAGTTAAAGGCACTCAGTTTCCTTAAAAAAAAGGAGACAAAGAAATTCAAGAAAGACTTCCAAAGTGTGCAGATTCAAGGAATAAGAGTTGCAGCACACATAAGACAAAAGACAGAGTTAATCTTACACCTCAGCTTTAATGCATTAGACAGTAAACTATAGTTAATGTCACTTGATGTCTTACCTGTACATTCCAAAGAACCCATATACTGTATACTGTACATACTGTATATAGTGGCCAATAAAAAATGCACCTAATGTTCACTTGAAAAAAGCAAAAATCTAAACATCTATACGAAACAACAGTAATATATGGTTCTCTAAATAAAGGGAAGACAAAATAATTGACAGCTAATGTGCCGAATGAAGGTGGCAGAACAGGTCTGTTCTCTGCCATTTATCTTTGTGCTCAAAATCTTTTTCCTTGAATCAGTCCATTTTGGAAGACTTTCTTGGATTCTTTTTCTCTGTATTTTGCCACAGTTGTTTAGCAACCCTCATGTTCTTTCTTACGTTTCACTGTAGCGTGCATGCACATCTGCTCCTGTTGAATTTTTTTTGTTTGCTTGCTTGTTTTTACAGTGCACTAAAATGCCAATGTTCATTATAACAGTTTAGTGAGTTCAGCAAATTAATGCAAAACGTGTGTGTCCCTGAAAAAAGTAAAAATTGATTTAATTTGTCAAGTCGAAGTTAATGACAAATTTTGATTGAATCCAGGTCATTGTTAAAGGTGCATGAATGAATCTAGATCTACAGTATATGCATTATAAGCCTGTACTTGACCATGTAATACTCTGTCACAAGTGAGACTTCTGGTTATCATACCTTGATGTAATGCAGACTCCCTATAGTATACTGTGGACCAAATAAAGGCAACACAACTCTCAGCAAAGCAGAAACCCTTTCTCACATTAGTCTCACAGGGTTTGTTCTTGCCAGTTTTACCAAGTATCACCACCATACACTTTTTTAATATCCTAACATCTTTGCCAGTATACATATAAATGTTTAAATTCAGATTGTGCGGAAATGCTTTGGTAAACCATTCATTGCATTTATGTGCTACTATTAGTGATAATCTAACTTTCAGTTCCCAGTAAATGTTTCATTATTAATACAAGTCCAAGAAGGATAAGAGTCAAATTTAGCCTACCAGAGTTCATCCTTGGTCATTTAGGCTGTGTTCCAGTCAAAAAATAACCCTGAAATAACCTTATCCAGGCATTCCAACGTTTTTAAAACCATTTCATCCTTGTTCGTAAATGTTTAAGCATGGTTGTCAAATTTCCTGAGATTCAATTCTCACCACTGATTTATTAATGTTAAATGCTTTCGCCTGTTCTTACCTTGCCTGTAACTTTGTGTGGGGGTCTCGTAAGGGCAGGGTCAATGCAACACAGCTAAAATCAAGTGTCCTGAGAGTTATAAAATTGTGTTTTATTGCAGGTGTTTCCTTCTCAGTATGTTCTCTAACTTTGCATCCTTGTACGCCTCTGAATTCATCTGCATTGTTTTTTACCCTGATAACTCATTTCACCCAGGTCTGGATTGTTCTCCTGAATACAGCCTATTGAGTATTTCCACAATATAGGGAAAGCCAGGAGGATGGGGATTGGGAGCTGCGGCTGTCACCAGTGTCCCCTGATGATGATGTCATTCTTATTTCATGCATTACTGAGACAAATGGCAAGGAGCGCATGAAGCAGGTTAGGGACAGCACAGAACGCGTCAAGCCTTCCAAGACATTACAGCCCATGCTGAAATAGGATCAGCATCATGTTTAAAGAATACTAGGCCAGGGGCCAGAAAAGCTCATTTGAAAAGAAATGACTTCAAACCCAAATGGGTTGCCCAAGGTTTCCATGAATAACATCAGCAGAAAGAGCTTTTTGAGACGTGTGAGGGGAAGGGCTGGGATACAATGTCAGCCTCACTGTTGATGAATTGGACTTTTAGCATGTTTTGAACATTTGTTTTGGCTTTAACATCACCCTGGAATTCAAGGATGACACACTTATTTTTGGAGACCAGATAGGCCCGTTTAGCAGAAGCCATTACGCTGGTGTATTGTGATTGTTGCGCTCTTTGGGTCTATCTGAGATTGATGCCTGCACTTTGACCGATAGTAGTTCAAAGAGTGAAGGATAGTCAACCACAACGCAAACTCCAGGAATATTTGTGGGATGCAAAAAAGTATGGTTAATAAAGTGAATCTCTAGACAGTAACCCCATTGTTCTCTGTGGTGATTGTAACCTTTAATAATAGTTCTGGTTGAAGTGTGAATGGCAGGGTTTTGTCTTGTTAGAACCAGAACTGTCATTAAATGGGTACAACATTCCAACAGCCATACAATTCGGAGTATGTCAGCATTGTCAATGAGATAATCTTGAAATTGATCTAATTTGGAGACCATGCTTCTTCAAATTGATTTTATTTGTACAACGTCATGTCTTCTCGATTATTTTGGGGGGTATTGCTTCAGTGAGCATTCTGAAAATGAATTATGGACATATGAACCCATTACAAATAAACAGCCTTGCTATTTGCAATGTACCCAGTGGGTAGTTGTAGTGCATATAATATGTCACAGATTGCAGATGGAATTTTTATATATATAGTGTCTTCACACCAGCTGAGCTGTGCTGCTTCCAGCAAATGGACTGGATAATATTAAGGGAACTGGAAGCTTGGACCATGAAATGCACACATTGATTCAAAACTTGTGCACAGGATCCCAGGGCCTGGGAGGTCCAAGGGGAGAGTAAGATTAATGGCTTCCACAGATATGATAGTGCTGGTTTAAGTGCTGTTGGATGTGTTATTTGACCATGAAGACTGACTCTTTTCCTCAATGAATTTTTTTGAATTTTCTGTAGAAGGGGCTCATCAATAAGATCAACTAGCTCCCACCATGATATGTTCAACAAACATTCAGCAGATTCTTCTCAAATTGGCCAAGGTTTTCTCTCTTCAATCCCATCAAAATGATCTGAGAGGGCTATTAAAATAAATAAATAAATAAAACGTTCCAAATCAATCTGGCACCGTTTTACAGTAAAGCAATATAAAATGGCTTAGCAGTTTTTGCTTTGAACTCAAAGGGTTCAAATAATGATATATTGTAACATATCCTTTGTAATGTTTTTTTTTTTCATTGACTTTCCAGTTTTCCTATAAAGTCAACTTGCCTGCTCTGGCTGAATCCTGTGTTCAGTTCCTGGAAAATTATAACGAAAAGAACCGCCCATTCTTCATTTAGGCATGTGTGCGCTGGCTGGCTGTATTCGTTGCATTTCGGTTTGAGATTTACATTATTTTTATTTTTCAATAAAACAGTTCTACTTCTGGTCTTTTCCAGATAGACAACACAGAAATACTGTATATCTTTATGATCAGGCTGGAGACAGGGTGGGAGTATAGTGGGATGGCATCCTTTGCATGCTTTCCATCAGCTGTGACCCCACCTTCCCTGGGCTGGCTCTTGACAAGTGGCTTTGGTTGTCTCCCTCTCATGACTACTTAGATTCTCAGTCCCTGTCTAAGTAGTTATAAGTTATTAAGTTTGTCCCTGTTATTTTATTGCACTCCCTGTTTCTCTATTGCACTTCCGTAATGGCCTTTCAAAATTTTCATTATGCACACTGCAGGCAGGGCTCTTGCCCCAAAATGTGAGAATGCCACCTTCACCTGCCACTCACTTCCTTTGCCGCCTGTTGCTCTCCTCCATCGGCGCCTGTTACACATCTATGAAGCAAGTTTGTGAAATGCACTATACAAATAAATTTTATTTGATTGATTGAAATCCTTGTGAAATCCTCTTAAGATTCACCCATTCAGAAACACAAGGATTCTGGTAGCCAGTGGCTTCACATGAATGATCTGCCAGTGACTAGTGTGGCGGAGTCCCCAATTGAAGTTTGAATGCTGACTGACCCACCTTGGCAATTTCACCAAAATAGTATTCAGGATTACAGGTAAGGCAGCTGTGTTTTGACGGCTCAATTGCTTAAAAAATACAGGTTGCTCTAGAGGGACTTTATGCACAAACCAATGAATAAAATACCAGAGGTGTTCTTCATTATGCTCTGGGAAAATGCCATTCAATGCCAGCCTCAGTCCAGCAACGTGAGGGAAACCAGAGCAGCACTGTAACCAGCCAAAGACACTTGATTTATAAATGGAATTAAACGAGGTAATAGGAAATGACATGAATCACACTGTTTAGTGGGCACAAGTTAATTCTTAAAGAGAAAATACCTCTCTCTGCTCCACTTCAAAAAGTGGATTAAAGCATCAAATAGTTTTCACACCAGCCATGTTTTTGTTGGTTGCTCCTCCTTCAAAACCAAGAAGACTCAGTAATTCTCCTCCTGATTGGATGAAGATGAACATTACTCACTTAAATGGGAGGAAACAAAACATGTGAAAAATGTTGGTGTCCGGTAAATCATGTCCTGTACAACTGAACAACTTCTACAGATTAGCCCATGGCTTTTAAGTTCTCTGAAAAACGTTTTGAAAATAAACAAATGGTACCAGTCTTGTTGATAGCTCCTTTTTCAAATAGAAACTGGTCTTGAGTGGCGACTTGAATTGCTCGAAAGCATCAACAGTTCTTTCACCCTTTAATTATTTTCTCAAAAGGATTCAGAGCGTTGTGTATAATGCCATTTGGAGACCATCTCTCCTTCTAATTAAAACACCAGGTCCTCTGCAGGATCCATATTCCTTTTATGTAAATAAAAGCGCCAGATACCCGGGTGTGTTTGTTTCGCAGGAATGTTTAGTGCAGACCCCATCATAACAGATTTTCTTTTCATGCAGAATGCCGCATCTTTTCTTTCGTTTCTGATTACAGAGGGAAAACAGACCGTGTGTAATATGATTTCAGGGGGGTCCACGATGCTGTCCGCTCGGATAGCGTGGCACGCTGTTTTAATTACAGGCCTTGCGGTCTTCGGTGAGTCAAGAGCTCTTACACCCAGCCGTCCCGTTGAAATTCATCATACAATGTTACCACGGCAACCCAAACTTACTGTAACACTGGAAAACCCGTAATTATATCTTCTTATTCTCTCTCTCTCATTTCTTGAGTGGTGTAGAGGAGGGATAATGTCATTCGACAGTTTCCATGAACAGTTCTGCTGGCCAAGCTGACGATGAGTGTTCCTATTGGATGCACACAACAGTAACAACAGGACAAAGAACTTTACTCTTTTCCAGCAGGGGAAAAACACCCAAAAAAGGCACCTTAGCCTTTGTTGCCCTGCCACCAGAAATTTACAAAAACCTCAATGTTCAGCACTCCCTTGTCCAAAATCTTCTGATGCTTCCAGATACAGTAAATTTACTCTCCGTTTCACCATCTTTTAAGCAGTTTGGAGCTCTTTTATTTTTCCTCATGCTTTTTGTTACACACATATCAGGTCCAAAATAACGTCAGATTTTTTATGTTATGGGTTATACAGACAAATAGATGTAACAAAACCGTTCAGACATTCTCGCAATTACACATCAAAGGCAGTTTAGGTAGAGGAATTCTTGGAAAGAGCATATTTCAGTGCTGTCAGATCTGGCTTCAGATTGAAATGCATGGATCTGCTGTCTGTGGGTCTCATCCTCCAGCTGAGGACTTCAATGGGCATGCTGAGGCTTCTCACGGTAGCTGGAATCCAAAAACCTGGGTTGACGGCCTTCCCGTGTCATGACCCTGACCCCTCTCCACATTTCCCAATTCATCTCTCTAAATTCCGGCCATCAATTTTTGTTCATGCTTTCTCTAGAAACACATCTGAGAAATATCTGTGTATTTTATAGCAAGAGACCTGTCTGTTATGCAACAGGGGCTGTGCTGGGACCAGACAGAATACAGGGGTGGGTTGCACTTACACAGTATATCCTTGTTTGAAGGTAGACATAGAAGGGTAAACACTGTTTCTGAGATCCTGACTGCAGGTTTCTATCCCAGAATAGGCACAGTAGATTATAGTATAAATGTTGTGCCAATAGACAACTGAATTTGAATTTAGTGAGACTGAATTTGTATCTTTGAAATTCAGTTAAAAAGTTGGGAAACTTGTTAGCTCTATTCAATATTTCTTCTCTCAAAAAGCCATGAATTTAAGCTTTCGGATCTCTAAAAGCTTACCATTTATGAACATCAGGGCATTTAGGAAAAGCAGTTGCTTGCAGATCCATTTGCTGGAGTGTGTCACTCTCATTGACCATTCCTGAGGGCTATTTGTTTAGCAGAGGTGTAACTTGAACTGTGACACAAGCACACACATGCAACACACACACACACACACACACACGGTTATACAGTGGGAGCAATAATTATTTGACCCCTTGCTGATTTTGTAGGTTTGCCCACTTACAAAGAATGGAACTGTGTAGAATTTGAATCATAGGTACATTTTAACATTGAGAGACAGAATATCACAAAATAATCCACAATAGCAACATCATATAAATTTTATAAATTTATTATCGTATTTTTGCATGAAATAAGTATTTGATCCCAATCAGCAATAATTCTGGCTCCCACAGACCAGTTAGTTTTCCATTAAGAAGCACTCCTAATCTCAACTCATTACCCAAAACACCTGTGTCAACTCGTTACATCGTTATGTAGCTGTATAAAAGACACCTGTCCACACAATCAATCAGATTCCAACGTTTCCACCATGGTCAAGACAAAGGAGCTGTCTAAGGACATCAGGGACAAAATTGTAGATCTGTACAAGGCTGGGATGGGCTACAAGAAAATAAGCAACAGCTTGGTGAGAAGTTAACAACTGTTGGAGCAATTATTAGAAAATGGAAGAAACACAAAGCCACCGCCAATCTCCCTCTGTCTGGGGCTCCACACAAGATCTCGCCTTGTGGGATATCAATGATCATGAGAAAGGTCAGGGCTGCGCGCGCAAGGTTCCTCTGCTGATGAAGGCACATGTACAGGCCCGTCTGAAGTTTGCCAAAGAACACCTGGATGATCCAGAGGAGGCTTGGGAGAAGGTGATGAGGTCAGATGAGACCAAAATAGAGCTATTTGGCATCAACTCGACTCACCGTGTTTGGAGGAAGAGAAATGCTGAGTACAACCCCAAGAACACCATCCCCACTGTGAAGTATGGAGGTGGAAACCTTATGCTTTTGGGGTGTTTCTCAGCTAAGGGGACAGGACGACTTCACTGTATCGAGGGGAGGATGAATGGGGCCATGTACCAGGAAATTCTGGGAGACAACCTCCTTCCCTCAGTGAGAGCACTGAAAATGGATCGTGGATGGGTCTTCCAACATGACAATGACCCAATACATACGGCCAAGGGAACAAAGGAGTGGCTCAAAAAGAAGCATATTAAGGTCCTGGAGTGGCCCAGCCAGTCTCCAAACCTAAATCCCATAAAAAATCTGTGGAGGGAGCTGAAGCTTCGAGTTGCCAAGCGACAGCCTCGGAACCTTAAGGATTTGGAGAGGATCTGCAAAGAGGAGTGGACCAAAATCCCTCCCAAGATCTGTGCAAACCTGGAGAAAAACTACAACAAACGTCTGACCTCTGTGCTTGCCAACAAAGGTTTCTCCACCAGGTATTAAGTCCTATTTTTCTATAGATCAAATACTTATTTCATGTGAAAATATGATATTAAATTTATATGGTGTTGTTATTGTGGATTATTTTGTGATTCTGTCTCTCAATGTTAAAATGTACCTATGATTAAAATTCTACACAATTCCATTGTAAGTGGGCAAACCTACAAAATCAGCAAGGGATCAAATAATTATTGCTCCCACTGTATGTACTTGGGTTTTTTAGGGGTTTTTTTACAACCTATCATTTGGATCCATATGTTTCCAATAAAAATTCTCGCCAGTTAATGGACCATTTACTTTCAGAAAAACAAGCTGATAACAGTGTGAAAAATGTGCCAGCGTAAGGTTTCTTACAAAGGAAGACAGATACACCAAGGGTATCTGCTAATGGAACCCATCCTCTGAATTTCAGTGCTTAAGACCACAGAGAATTTGGAGAACTTGGTTGTTTGAAACGTTCCTGAAAAACCCCATAACCCCACACTCAGTTCCCAGAAAACCCGGTTAAAAGAAAATTGTGATAAAGTGCAACACATGGTCTGTGATACTGTCTGTGCTAAAGATTCACATTCATGCAGACTCCTGAGATGAAATCTGCAATGACTGGCTGTAATCTGATCTGTTTAATTTTTGGATAGTTTATCACACAGTAGACGGCAAGCAAGCCTCTCTCTTGCTGTCTGTGTCCCATAGGATCCCAGTAACATTAATCAACTTTCACCTCAAAAGTATCATCCTCTACTGTGCCTGGAACGGCCTTTGTAATTGCATCTGTTTCGCATTAGCAGATTCAAAGATTTCTATGGTGCTTGCGATAGGGTCTCTACTGTCAATTGTCACCTTTGTGTAAGTGTATGTTTTATAGTTCCTTATTGTGTTCTGGATAGCAGAATAAAAAAATCGTAGTAAATCAAAGTACTGTTCAGTTTACCATATAAAAACAAATGTGAGGTGATTTTGAGTTACAATGATTTGCCACAAGGCAGTAACGGGGTCTACGAGATCCCCAGGCAGCTCTTGTTGTGGGGACGTACTCTAGATAATCATTGGGTAAGCGGTCGATGCTTATCAAATAATGAGCAAAACTATAATCTCAATAGCAAAGGTGCACCATATGAACGTAACTCTCTAATTACACAGGACACATTCAATCATCCATCCATCCATCCATTATCTGAACCCGCTTATCCTGATCAGGGTCGCAGGGGGGCTGGAGCCTATCCCAGCATACATTGGGCAAAAGGCAGGAATACACCCTGGACAGGTCGCCAGTCCATCACAGGGCGCACACACACCATTCACTCACACACTCACAATTTAGACTCTCCAATCAGCCTAACATGCATGTCTTTGGACTGTGGGAGGAAACCCACGCAGACACAGGGAGAACATGCAAACTCCGCACAGAGAGGCCCCGGCCGACGGGGATTCGAACCCAGGACCTCCTTGCTGTGAGGCGGCAGTGCTACCCACTGCACCGTTCGTGCCGCCCCACATTCAATCAGTTAATTAATAAGTTAGTAAGTTAGATAAATAGGCTATCTGGGTAAATTTGCTTAGAAAGAGAGAGGTTGTTAAATATTCACTTGAAGTCACGTGATTTGGGTCTCAATGAGTTGGAGTGACAAAAAAATTGCTTCTCTAGTTCTAACTCGGGACATCCACTTGGGCTTGGCACAGGCAATTTTTCTTTCCTGTGGTAGTGGTGGTTACCCATGATGGCCTCACATTTCATTGCACGTAATGTTTAAGTTTAAGTTTCTGTCCACAAGTGTTTGCAACCTTATTACACCGCTGCTCTGATCTTATTGTGACCAGCCAGGAGTGATCTGTTCTATTCTGTGGTTGAGAAGCCACCATTGTCCATCCAGTACAATACAGAGCTGGGGAAGGCCATTTGCTTGTGATTGGGATTTGGTCTAGTTCTGAGTTGCTGCTTAGGGGAAAGGCATGCAGTTCTGTGAGAGTCCCAGCCTGGTCCCTGCCCTCTATATTGTGCATGTGTGTGAGCGACTTGGGAGTCCCCAAGTTAAATCCTATTACCGTTCAGTTTTTTTCAGACTTCGGCCCCTTAAATTGGTTTTATTCTGCAAATGGCTTTGGAGGATATAGTGGTTACAATCATAGGGCAACAGGGCAACTTTAGAAGCGATAATAGCTTTAATTGACTCTATCCATTTGGAGTCCTAAAAGGAACATTTAATCTCAGGTGTCAAAAATGACCTCTGCTTTATGTGTTATATGTTATTTTCTTTATTCATTTACCCTTCATTTTGCTTGTTTATTGCTCTAATTCTGGCGGGTGTGCTGACTACATTCCCCGTGGCCATTAGCTCTTTCCTACCTAATCCTGCTGATATGCGCATCAGTGCTGCTGAGCTGGCAGGGTGACGGAGGATACACGTCCATTCTCTGTCCATGAATACACCAGGCCCTGGCACTGCCTGAGATGTTCGTCTATGGTTTGCAAAAGCCCTCTGTAGTGTCATTCAGGGATTTGCTATCAACCCTTTGTCTTCCACAGACAGCACAATCTATTGAGAAGATTGGAGAAATTGGCTACATGAAGTGTACTTGCACACAGAAGGGACTTGTGTCTCTTTCTGTCGGGTCCTCTACCTGAAAGAATGCATTCACAGCTTGAATCCGCTGATGAACGTTTTCAGACAGACGCTCACTCATTTGTTGCTTATTCATCACAGATTATACTGGCCAGGCTGCTTTTGGAGCTCTGCTCATTTTCATTTAGCCTACAGTAAATGTATTTCTAAAAATGGAAACAGATAATTTTGTGAAAATATTTATAGCCCAATTGAGAATAATCTATAAGGACAAAAGGAGCTCCCTCTCTCACTCTCATTTTATTAAATTATTTCCTGTTGATACCAAAAGATATACTGTAGGTAAAAAAACTTTCATTGATTATTTGTGCTCTTAATTTATGGCATAAACACTGCCCTGCTTTGTGTGTGAGCCTATAAAATATATAGTTGTATGCAAAAATGTAGGCACCCCTGGACAAAAATCCTTTTACAATTAATATAAATTACAATGACAAAAAAATCATATTTCGCAGTTGCTTACTGATTAATCCTATGTATGATGAATCAGGGTATGATAAATTAAGTCAACAGACAGTATACAGTATGCCTGATCAGGTGTCTTCTGACCTACAGTAACATTGGCCTCATTTGTAAATACTGTAAGATGCTTTAGTTAATGTGTTGATATGCATACAGATTTGAAACACAAACTGTATAGATGTTGTACAGAGTGGTTTCACCTGCTATATGCTTGGTGGCGTCATCACTTCTGTCTCCTCGGTCTGCCAGTGTGTCATACATACGCACATGATATAATCTCCTCCAAACTCTCAGAAAAGTTTTCTGCAAATCTGAAGTCTCTTAAATGAGTGAAGCATGTTCACAATGCAACAGCAACAAAACATTTTATGTTATGGGTTTTTTTTTGTTCAACAAAATGAACAATGAAAATATTATCTAAATAAAACGGAACAATCACAATTGTTAGGATAGGATTGTAGTAGCATATACTTCCTTGATTTGGCACGTTTGTCCAGTGACATAGAAGGGGCTGTTGGCAACGTTGACAAAGTGAAAAACTCATTGCCATCACTTACCCTGTGAACAAACATGCACAGAAAGAATATGCAAGAAAGGCATACGTTTATAAGGCATACTACTTATCAAAAAGATTATCAAAGTGCCCACAATTCAGAAAACCAGTGGTACTACTGCTCTCAAGTGCCAAATTTGAGTATCCCTGGTCTACAAAATCATTTTAATTTGTGAACCATTAATCGCACCTTTCCCATATGTGAGTGGAATTCTCAGTATGAGAATGGCCTGCATTGAATGTGAATTTGGCAAGGCTCAAAATAGTAAGTGGTGTTTATTTACTTATGCAGGAAATAGTTAGTTTGATTAGTTTAATGGCTTAGCATGTTTGTTAAAGGTTAGACAGGTTGACCAAAACATCATTGATTTTTCAAAACATTTGGAGAAGCTGTCAAGTCAATGCGGGAGTCTTTTTTATTTTGTTGCATCCATGTTCAAGGTGGATTGCCAGACTGGGTGTTTACCTTTTTCTCTATGACAACTGAGTTTAATAGAGTAGTTTGTGGGCTGGCAGAAGTTCAAATAAAAGAAAATGGAAAAAGAAGGTATTTTGAGCGGTTCAGCATCAGATTTGTCACCTGGTAATGAATATCTCTGTGGTTAAGTTTAAAGTAAGATGGTGAAAGGCTGAAGAACAAACATAAGTATTTAACATGAAGGTATCCACAGATCAGCCCTGCCCTTCTAACAGACAGATCACACTTCTCATTCAGCTAGCACTGCACTGCAAGGCAACCCCAATGTAATCATGTTGGACTGTTGACATGACAGCAGTGATTCAAGTAAAACAAAACCGCATTGGTTAGACATGTGCAAAATACAATAAGAGAGTGTTAGCAAGGCATGTGAAATGCACAGGATGGATACGTCACCTATTGTATGATATGATGAACTGGCATGTAGTCAGTTTCCCCAGCTGGGCCAGGAATTTACATAGCTTTTTTCAGTTTTTATTTTCACCACTTTATTTGACACAACACATGCAGGTGCCAGCAAGATGATCTGCTCTGGTGAGTTCTCTTGGGCTTTTGAAACAAAGGGAACCTATTGGAGGAATATTAAAATATAAACGCTGCTCCCTTGTGGTTGAGTTGTCGATGTCCCAAATTATTGTTGCGTTCGTATTTCTATGATATAAACCGTGACGTAATATAAATATAAACCTCTAGCCTCCCTCTCACCACACTCATGGTTTACAACCCTCACCGAGCCACAGACTCCATTTCCTAAAGAATACTCAATTTCCTGAGTATTCTTAATGAAACATACTCTCATTTATGTGAATAAACGCACGTGAAGGATAATTTTGTATCAAAACATAAAAATAAGATTTTCTGATCATTCATCTGTATGGACAAAAATATATGCACCTGTCATGCATTTACACAGATTTGGGGTGCAATTTTAGGAAAGCTCAGGTGGAATTTGAATGCCTGTTGAAATCTTTACTAAATTTTGTACCAAAGTTGATGTAACAGGTGAGAAATTGCCTGAGTCCGAGGTGAGATTTGAACCCCGGCCTCTCACTTGTCCAAATTATTTGTTGAACGAACACGTTACCAGTCAGCTAAAGACAAACTCGCCCCTAGCCAAGGGCAACAACGTTCTTTTGAATTTGAGGGTTACGTCATCGGGGAATGTTGTCGCGCTAACCTGCTACCAGCCTTCGCTTTTACTGCACCATCCGTGCTTACTAGCGAACTAGCTGAGCTAACCATGCTACATTGACATCAAGTTGTCTTGGTCCTTGACTTGAAATGAGATATTCAGGGCTAAACTATAAAAACAGTCTTTTGTAATTGTATCTTTCATGTACACTGTATGTACATGTTCTGACATAAATTTGTTCTGTCTCAAAAATCTACAAGCCCCTTCTTTAATTTAAATCTTCAACTATGTGTGTGGAGTAAATCGTTTTTGAGATACTGACACTTTTATAGTACTCGTACAAAACAGGTGTAAATTGCCCTCTAGGGAGGGCAAAGTGGAAAGAGTTAAAGTTTGGAACAATAGCACCTTGGCTATTCTACCGTATGTGCTACACAACCCTGAAGGTGGCCTGCTTTTATGCAATAGGGTAGGGTGTTACCTCATGCAAATCAACATGAAGACATCCCATCTACCAACAATTTGCATGCATCCTCTGATACACCAGGGATACACACGAAGACGAAGGTCTGCACGTTTCATTAATCCTGTGATGGCTTTTTGCAGGAACCTTTATTGATGACAAAAGAAAGAAGAATTTAAGGAAAAAATTGTGAATTGGGCTCATTTATGGTATGTTCTTTGCCTGCAGAAACCAGCAACAACTGCACAGTTTAACTGCTTTTAGACTGAGAACCTAAAACTCAGACCATCCAAAAAATATGATTGACTTAAAAACAGTCCACCGCCAAGCCATGAATCCATTACTTCAAAGCTGTTTACGTATCTGGAACCACTGTCTTTCATGCAGCAGCTGTTGAGACGTCAACGTCTGTCTTCATAATTGTGGATGGCTGGCAGAGTAGACAGCGTACCTTTTTAGCAACGATGATTCAAAATAAGGCCAAACTAATGACATAACTCACTGTAAATCAAAAGTTTGATCAAAAGCGGCCATTACAGTCTCTGAGAAAGTGAAACAAGAGCTCCCTGTGAAAATAAAAATGATACGAAATTTTGGACCAAAAGAGTGGTCCAAAGCCACCCACATAGAGTTGTAGACAAGGAAGAAATGAGCAAAGTGGTGGATAATTGTGCTGCATCTTTAAGTCCTTTCAGAAGAATATCCGCAGAGCCCAGGAAAAAATTAGGCGTAGAGACTAGACATTAGATTGCAGGGTCCTCTTCCATTTCACATAATTTTTTAATAATGAAATATTACTTTTGACAAATTAGATTTTGGTCTATGTGGTTGCCTGGTTGTGCTTGATTTCTCCAAGTTGTTGCACTCAGTGTTCCACACAATCTAACAATCAGCTCTATAGCAGGGTGTCTCATGACTCCTTTGTGCTTATTATGTAAGGCATCCTGCCCTATGAACGAGTGAGGTATGAGGAAATAATTGCCAGAGAGGGTGCTGCTACGTTTTCCTCATAACCAACTTGTTCATAGGGTATTATCCCACTTATACGACTGGCTATCCAAAGTACTGTAGTTATGTACAATTTATGTTTAGCTTAGAAACAAATGTATTAATTGAAACGCAATGGGAATGGGAGAAAAAAGTAGTCCCCATTGCCGAGAAAAACAATTGTCCACTGCAACTAAAAGCAAACTGCATCATCACCTGAGAAAAATTAACTCGCTTTCATTGCTGAAAGGAAATAAACATTAGACTATTAACTAATGTTAGCTTGCAAAATAATAGTATGCAATTTATATAAATTTGATGCTGTATTCCAGACTTCAATGCCATGCAACTGAACAGAGCCCTTCTCATTTTAAACTGAAACATAGAAAGACTGTACAGTACAGCTCCCAAAATCAGCTGGCATGTGTCGTTCTTGCAGCCAGTCCCACAAAACAACATATTCAATTGTTACAAACTTCACATTATATGTAGTTTACAGAGAATATCAATGTACTGAATATATTTTAGCATCTCGGGGCGTTCCATGTCTAAGTATATAACATAAAATCACCATGTTCTGAACACCAAGTTAGGGAACCATGTTCCGAACAGTTCAGATTTCATGACTTTCTTCCGTTTTCATAAAAACTTGGTGTGAGTCACATAAACAATCCATTTCAGCATACAGAGACATGGTAATAGTACTTCATTGTGACATTGCTGTTGCTAATGAGAGACTACGAACCAGACAGGCTTATATGGCTGTGTTCGAACCATCGTGAGCTAACACAGTCTTCCGAACACAGGGACGTTGTGCAGTTATTTATCATTTTCTCTGCAATATTTCTCCAATTCACATCAATCAAAGCGTTTTAGTGTCTAGGACAGTCAATAAGCAACCATAATCATAAACCACGTTCCTCAGGAAAAAGACTACCATTGAATGGATGGTAACCTCTGGTGGAAGCGTTCGCTTCCCTATGTTCGAGTTTATGCTTGCGGTACTTTCCTTACTTCTCTCGTCACTGACTCCTGTTGTAAGTTATGTTATTATTACTGCATAAGTTAAAACACTTGGTTACATCGCCCATGGTGATCATTCCGACAATGCATAGTATAGTCTAACTCGATGCAATGTAGCCAACAGTAATACATTTTTGTCACCAGGTTGGCTATAACCGGACTGCTAGCATGAATTCTAAATGCATTGCTTAGTAGCCTACCAATTGTATGTTGTGCACATTGATATTTGTTGGATATTTTAGCTGTTAAAAAATGTAATGTTCTCCAAATTAAATGTTTTACCTGTCTGTGGACTATTCTCTCTGAGATTTTGATTGAAGATCAACTCCTTACTTTGCTCTTTTCTGTGTACTTAACATCTGTTTGCTACAACATGCTTTCCCAATGTGTAGTGGTGAAAGAGTGTGGATTGCACAATGAAGTAATGTGATTGATTCATAATTACATCATTTATATCCTTTAAATGAATGTGCGATCTGTTTACTTTATTTCAATTACTTTTGTAAATCTATGCTAAGGATGCCTTACTGTAACCATGCAGTAAGCTTTGATTATCCTCATCCTGGTTTTGATTAAGAGCATGTTCTTGAAATGTGTTTTTTGTAGACCCTTCAACAGTTCATTGCAAAAAAGATTTTTTGTTTTTTTGTTTTTTAGAAATTACAGGCTGCGTAATATAGGCCTGCATAAATCATGTAATAAAATACACTGTAAAAATTTTACTCATCTGCCTTAATGTATTTCACTCCCAACTCTCACTGTTGCATAGCATTTGCTGCATTGTCAAGTCTTGTCATACATAAGAACATCTTGTCATGCAAAAGAACATCTTGTCATGTATATGAACATATGAACATCATGGCAAGAACAGCCCTTCAGCCCTTCTGGACCAGTTATCTTTGTCCTATCCTGTATCCTATGTCCATCCCTGTATATTGCTGTCCCTGGTTCTAGCCTCCTCTTCCCCATGTCCTTGCCCTTGTGATTTCTGTCTGGTTCCTGCTTTTGGATTTCCTGTTTATGATCTCTGCCTGGCTTTGGACTTTGTTTCTGGATTTCTTTTTTTTTCTTTTTTTGTACCTTCGTCTGTGTGGACTGCCTTCTAGTTCTTGCCCGTTATCTGACCACTCTTCTGTGTGCCCTTTATGTACCCATCTGCCTGGATTTTGACCATTGCTTGTTTTTGGATCTGCCCTGTTAATAAAGCCTGCCTTTTTTCATGTTATTTCTGAGTCTGCTCCTGGTTCCTAGACAGCCAAAACATGTTCTTTGAGTGATTCATCTAGCATGATTATCAGCATGGAGTACTATTTGGACAAAACTTAGCTATTAAACCCTAATTGAGTGCGGCTCATTAATCATTTCAAAAAGCTGTGCGACAATATAAAATATATATGAAAAACATTTTGTATAAACAAACACACTGAAGAGAATTTGAAACAGCACCATGACTGTGCAAGTTCAGTTTTTGGTCTGGACTGTATGGTACCTCACATTACCTGACTGTGCTACTGAGGTGCCAGTGAAAATGCAATTATTTGCCAAAAAGAATATGCTGACAGAACAAAACAAGTACAAGCCAAATATCATACTTCTTTTAATATGTTAAAATCCACAAGGAAAGCACCAAACCCTGTAATCTGGGGGAGTAGGGGTGGAAGGGTTGAACAGGGTTTTTTTGGGGGGTTGAGGGGGGGGGGCTGCTTTGGAGTGCTCTGCTTTTTCTGATTTATTGTTCAGCCATATGACTTCATTCTTTCATTGCTTCCTTCAAGATGTTTTGCCTGTTGAGTAATGAACTCCTTGGCTGTGGACTGCCAGAGTCCAGATTGAGGTGGCTGCAGCCCAAAGCCACAGAAACCACAGCCCTGGATCACACCCTCTCCAACTCCAGCCTCATCGGGGTGCAGAGAGAACGCTCAGCCCTGGATCACACCCTCTCCAACTCCAGCCTCATCGGGGTGCAGAGAGAACGCTCAGCCCTCAGAAAAGCCTGTTCTTAAAACCCACATTGGTATTGAAAATAAATGGAACATGCAGTTAAACCTCATTTTTCAATTTAGGAGCATACTATTATTGCACAAGAAGGTGATTAAAAATTCATGGCTCAGGGACCCAATGGAGTTTTTAGATCCATCGTTCTACTCCACAAACATCTATTTCAGTCATTTTATGTCCTGACCCAGTTAACTTTCCCAGTCTGGGATTAATCATTCAGTTAAAACGTGAATGCTCTTATCTAAGAAGGGCTGGTGTGGGTGCAGGTTTTTTCTTTTTGTCATACACATGGAGGTGCTTTTATTTTGGTTCTTTTAGGAACATATTCCCGAAATGTACCCTGGAAGTTACAATAGTGTTCTTTTGGTACCAATAAGTACCTTTTACTCGCAAAAAAGGTGTGAGCAAATAATTAAGGGCTAGGGTCACTATTTTATGTACCTACTGTATCCAGTGCACCTTTTTAGGCACTTTTCATACCACTTTTCTGAGAATGTACGTAGCTACCTCTATGGATTTTGTGAAACTTTGCTGTCTTCACTATACCACCATACACTCAAAGTTATGATGGGTGGTGTAGGCCCAGTCTTGCTACAGTAGAAGTGAGTTCATCCTGGGTGAAACACTATGTGGTCATTTTAAGGTCTTGCCTCCTAATTCCCCAGCAGGTATGGCCTCATGGAAACACAGTCTGACACACTTTAGTCTCACTCAGTCTTATCCATACACATCTGAACAATGACCATATATATATATCAGGGTTTTTTTGTTGGAAAATACCTGATACTGCACTCGGCTTCCATAAATCCAGTTCTTTAACATTTTCCAGGATGTCTCTCAGCTCTTCATGCTGGGAAAAGAAAGTATTGGGATGACTGTCTCAAGAGCCTGATCATCTTTGTTCACACAGATGTTTCTACTTGGTTTTCCTATTTTAAAGGCCTTTTGATTACTGAAAATAAAAAGGAGAACCTCAAAGAGTTTACATGAGGACTGGGGTGTTGGGTTCCCTCAATGAATAATTTTTTTAAATTTGTGTAAATTGAATGCTAAATAAATATATGTATTTTTTAAGTATGCAGTTGAAATGCTTCACCGTAACCGTGTCAGGGTTGTAACATACACACTCACCGAGCGCTCTATTAGGAACATTTTTACACCTACTTATTCATGCAATTATCTAATCAGCCAATTGTGTGGCAGCAGTGTAATGCATACAATCATGTAGATACGGGTCAGGAGCTTCAGTTAATGTTCACATCAACCATCAGAATGGGGAAAAAATGTGATGTAAGTGACTTCGACCGTGGAATGATTATTGGAGGCAGACAGGGTGGTTTGAGTATCTCAAAAACTGCTGATCTCCTGGGATTTTCATGCTCAGATTCTTAGAGTTTGCAAAGAATGGCACAAAAAAACAAAAACAATCCAGCGAGTAGCAGTAGCAGAGGAGAATGTCCAGACAGTAACACAAATAACCACACATTACAACAGTGGTATGCAGAAGAGCATCACTGAACACATAACACATCGTAACTCTAAGTGGATAGGCTACAGCAGAAGAAGTCTAATAAATACCTAAAAGTGCTCAGTGAGTGTATGCTAGATACCACAGTCCAACAGACAGGTCAGACATGGGCGTCTAACACATACAGTAGATCAGAAGCATAACTCCACTATGGCAGTCTAAGGCAGCCAGCCCTTTGGCACAATTTCTTCAAAGAACGGGTTGTCCTGACTTAAGGGGCTAGTGTGGATGCCTGTCTAAATCCCAGCACTAAAATTAAAAATTCAAGTAATTAAGGTCTTGGTGGAATGATTTGTTTGTTGAATCATGTGTTTTAAGGCAGGACTTTCACAAAAGCAGGCATCCACACTGGCCCGTTCAGATGAGATCAGCCTATTTTGCCGAAAAAGGCGATGTTTCCCACTTACTACATACTTGGAGCTCTTCTGAATAGATATAGTCCAGTTGGAGCAGTCTTTCATTGTTTTTGAGGGTTTCGTCTTGTCTTTCGGAGTTACGAGTCAAGATCCACAATGTTCAGTTCTTTGAAATCATCTAGGATGGTTGTCAACAAGATGACAAGTGAGGACAGCTCAATTGCACTGCCAAGACCTCCTTGGGTGTCCAGAGATGACTGGGGATGTCTTGGCAATGTGCTAGTAGCATTACACACACAGCACAGCTCAAAAATGGCTCAACCGAACTATGGCAGTTTAACAAGAAATAGAGAAAGCGATCAAGCACACAAGTGAAATATGGAAGATCATGCACAACCAGGGGTTGGAGGTGCTCAGTGTTGCATCATTCAGACTCTGAATATATGGGCTTAGACTCTTAACAATCAATCAAACTGTACAATCAAGATAAGATGGAAGAAAACACTGAAAGCTCTCTGACAGTCCAACACAAGGGTGTCTCGATCACCCTGGAAGTCCTCAGGATGAGAATTGTTTTACAAATCTTGCAGACATAGGCAGATGACATTACATTACATTCATGCAGGTAGCAGACTTCCACGGCTAGCATGTTTTTCATACACATTAAGTTGTGTGCATTTATCAAGTGTACAATGGCAATGCCACTGAACCGGCTTTAAGCCCAGTTCCCTAACCATTGTACCATAGCCAACCAGCTTGAATGGACAGGGAGATTCCAGCCATATCCATACTCAGAAGAGGGGGTATACTGTAGTTTTTTCTCTCAGCTGCAGGAAGGAAAGCCTGGCACCAGGAGCAGGAACAACCCCCAGGGCACTCAGCTCTATGCCTGGCACAGGATGCCACCTCTCTTATCCCAACAATGCCTCATCATATTTCTGCCACACCACTGCAGCTGGTCACTCTAAACCCCCACCCCCGTACTGGGTTGCCACCCCATGCCCCTTTCTAGAATTGTTGCGGTTACTTCATTATACCACTGTTAGCTGTCTGTGGTGACGCCACACTCAGCTGTGTGGAAACCCCTTTATGCATGTCCTGTCATTTTTTTGGGGGGCGGGGAGTGTGTCCCAGGGCAGATGAAGTAATTGAGAACAGTTGGGGTTGAGATTTTTGCTGGAAAACAATGGGGTGCGAATCAGCAATAGAGGAAAAGAGTGGCTAAGAATCTTTCTGCTGTGGCTGAGATTGCCCTCAGCTGGACATTTAACACTGAACTGGACATTCTGCTATCAAACAGACTTTACTTTCATGCTAGCCATTAATTAAAATGATTATCCTTTCGATACTTCACAATATAGATAATCAATCTGTTTTACAATTTAGTAATTTCACAGATATGTTATGATATGAACATATGTTGTTTCTAAAAATGCAGGAAACATTTAGCTAAATGTACAAGGTAATTTCCAAATGACGCTTGCATATAAATGAAGGTTGAGCCAACCACATCTTAGTCAGAGTTGGATCTGTATCCAGTACTCCCAGTAGTCTTATTCGTAGTTGGAAAGTGAAACTTTTTTTTTTAAAGCAGGCTGCTCTGTGTGACTGACACTTGTTGTATTGGTGTTGTTTCACTGTAAACTGGCACACAAACATTGTTATACAAGGCTGAAGAAGAGATAACCATGAATTCATTGTTGTGTTTAGTGCTTAGCAGCATCGGAGGGAGGGAGTTAAACACAAAGCAGACAGACAATGCACTGCTCTATTGTTCCAACATGTATGCAAGTGAAAGCTCATGGCCTACCTTTGCTGCAAGAGGCAAGTAACTAAATACATAAGCCAGACTAAGATCCAAAAGAAAACAAAGCAATAAAATCCACTATATGTTTGTGAATGTGCATGCTTGTATTACAGAATTTTGCCACGTTTCTAACAAAACAGGCTCAATAGCAGACTGGAAGTTGCAAAAGAAAGCTGCAGGCTGCTATCAGTGGTTGTATGTTGGTGTCACAGGTGTCACAGGAAGGCAGTGAAGAATGTTCACAAGTGGGATGGTACATTTTAACAGCGGGCTTTCAAATGATGAGGACAGGTTTCTTGTGTGCACACAACTGTAATAGCTGAGTTAAGATAAATTGTCAAACAGTTTTGCATAAGCTCTGTAAAAGCTAATTGCACATGAAAACATTAACAACTGTTATAAGTGGGTGTCATTGCATTTTTCTATCATGCGGTGGCTGTGTGTCCGTATCAATATTTCTCTCTGCGGGAACAAACTACGTTTGCAGAAATATTTTATTCCTCTGTCAAAACTGATGGGAGAGAGGAACCCAGAAAGAGTCATTGGTTTAAAAAAACATCAGTTTCACTCAAATCAAGGAACAGCCTTATGAGCTCTACAGTCTGCAGATTAATGTTAACGTCAGAGACCAATCTGCCAATGAGGCTCCATCACCAACTTCTCTTCTGTTCATTATTAGTTCTATTCTTTTCTGTATGACACATTTTCCAGTATTTCAGCTTGATCATCTTTTAATAGCTTGGGGAATAACTTTCCAACTTTTTCAAAATTGGCTCAAACTTTCAGTTTTTTGCTTACCACTGGAAAATGTCCATTTTGAATTATTCTGTGACAACCTGTTTGTAATGAACATTACCAATAGTGATTAATGTGCAAAGGGGGCATGTGTGTGACTCAGTGACTCTGAATAATCAGCAGAAGCACAAGCTGGGGTTCAAGCCTCCGTGTGTTCGTGGGTTTGAGCCTCTGCCATGTCATTAGCCGGCTATGCTGGAGTCCACAATGGCCATGGCTTCATCTTGCTGCAAGTAGGGTGGAGTTTAGTACTCTGTGGACAAGTGTTGTTGACCTAGTAATGGCTTGAGAGGAACCATTCAACTGTTTTTGGAAGAAAAGTTATTAAACAAAGGAAAACTGTAGCTAAACTGACATAGGAGTCTAAATGTATAATCTTGCCTCTTATTAAAGATTTAAAAACACATTTAATTCAACATGCCATAAAACTCAAACTAGGCAAATGTTTCTCAGTCTCTCAGGTGAAAAGAAATGTCCAAGCCTAACACAACAAGGCTGCATGGCGGTATGGACATCAGAGTGTACTAATTGATGTCTAGAGTTTCATTTATCTGTCTCATTATATCACATGTTCCTCCTTTGAAGGAATTTTCCTGAAAACCTTTCTCAAAAGTGGTCACAGATGTCACAAAATCCCACAAGATGTCCAGGTGAGTATTTATGTCACCTGTGGTCTAGCAAATTGGTTTTAAAGGTCTGGTTTGAACTGTGGCGGAGGCTGGATTTCCTGTAAAGCATATGGAGCCAGGAAGGGGGAGTAGGGGGAAGCCCACCCCACTGACTTTATTCCCCTGCAGCTTAAGGGGAGGCTCTCTGCCGGGTACGATTAATTGAGACGTAGTATTAGTTCCATCCTCCCTCTTACGCCAGTGGCTGTGCCCATCATCCTTTGCCCCAAGTTGTCATGCAGATGGTCACACTGGTCACGCATGAAGATCTGGCAGTGAAGACTGCAGAGCTGGCTTTGTTCCAGAGGGCACTGTGTGGGGGTATATCCTAAAGAGAGATTTCTGTCATGTCTGTGTTTGTGTTTATGTGCTGTTCTATCCTGTTATTATGTCCACTAACAGACACACACACAAGCCCCATGGCTGCAAGAGTTTAGGCAGAGATAATTTCTTTCCCTCCTACCAAAGATGCAATGCAAATTCAATATCCAACAATGCATTTATAGAAAATAAGTATTTACATGTTTTTCAAATAAACACACAGCCCACACACCCTGTCTGTTCCTGTAACATCTTCAGCACATATGAAAGCAAAATACACACGCTTGCCCATTACTTTACTGTGACATCATGAAAATGTTTTACAGAACATCAATATTAAAGGAAAAGTTTAATATTAAAGATGGAGTCACTAGCGGGCAAAACTTTGATAAAACTTTGATTTATCTACAAAACAGTGGAATGACTCTTGACACAGTCATCCTTAATGTTTAATTTACAAAAATGTAGATAGTCTCAACAAACCAATTACCAAAATAATAACTGGAAGCAGATCTATAGTTTTGTGTTTTACATTTAAACAGACCGAAATCAAAAGCACACAGGGTTTCACCAGGTAGCATATAAAGGAGTGTCCAGACAGTGGTGTGGATTTCTTACATTTCACTGAGCAGAACAATTAATCACAGTAAATGCATACTTCATTTGCAAAACATTCTATTTACCGTCCTGTAATTCTTTGTGTGGCGACTGAAACAAACAAATAGAGAGCAACAGAGAAAGAAAAAGAGACAAAAGTAGTTGCATGTTCCATGTGCCTCACCATTTAATATGCTATTAATTACATTGTTGCAGTTGTGTGGGCCTTTTTCCCTAAACCCAGGGCTTAAAGGTTTTTTCCCTGTCTTTGTCAATGCGTGGGATGTTCTGTTAAAGGGTCACCCAGACTGCTCTGTCGACCTCTGTCTGGTGAAGAATGAGACCCCACGAAGACCCCCAGGGCATCAGGGAGTAATTATCTGATCACATGCTCATCACCAAAAGGAAGGTATAGGACTTAAGAACTAAGATCGTGAGATATCGCAACTGGGGTGCCCTTTTGGTGAAGCATGCATGTGTCTGGTGACTGGGGCAAATGTTTTTCTAACAAAAATTAACTGTCTTTTTAAATGACCCCGGCATTTTTCCAGACAAATAAAGCCAACTGTAACCTCATCGCACCAAGGGGTGGATACATTTCAGAGGATGTATGACCACCATTTTACAGTGGGAGCACTGTTATCTTGTGGCTGTGGAAATTTAACTCTAAATTCCTGTTCTGGCTCTCTGCAAATTCCCGTACATTTATCTAGGTCATCACTGTATTCAGTTTCTCTGCTCGTTTATAACCCTGCTTCCTAAAAAAAAACAAATGATGTCCTTTAATACAATGATAGCAATACTGTGATATGTCCTAGAATGCTAGCATGTGATCTCGGAGTGAAACTTCATAGATAATCTGAGTATTATCCATAATTACACTACATATCTCAATTACTGTGGGCACTACTAGGACATTCTAAATGAGTTTTTCACCCCCTATAACGCACATACCCCTTAAATCCAGAGTCGTCGATGATTTATAATTGGCTTTATATGACAAGACAGAATTAGATGTTGCAATACTGTACACACTCCACATTGCAGATATTTTCAGCAATTGTGGTAGCCACATCTTGGCACTCTTTATTCTTATTAGTTTTGCTTGGTCAGATTATTTCTCTTTTCTTCCAATCTGAACATTTGTGATTCATTTGTCACATAACCACCATCTGCGAGCCAGGAAGTGTGCCAGTATTTGGAAGAGGGAATTCTGGCCACTCAATGCTAATCACTCTCAGATAGTTTTAACTGCTTACTGCACTTCAATATGACATGGTGAAGTTCCTCCTCACCTTTCCTTTGTCTCCCTTCATCTCCCTCTCTGAAATAGGGAAAATAAGGAGCAGAATGTGGGCCAGAAATTGATTTATGGGTCAGTTAGTTTAAACAGGAAACACAAGGACCATAATGGTGAGGTCTGATTTTCCTTTGTCTCAGAAGACCTCCTCTCTCCATTCCATCCTGTCATCAACTGGCAACAGTCTCCTCTAGCAGAATCCGGCTCCAAATCTCACATCCCATGATCTGTGTGTGTGAGTAACAAGAGGAATTATGAATAGTGGCTGGACTAGTGGGGTACTCCACCCAAATTCAACAGACCTTTGTCAGCCTTTGCCAGACTCCCCCCTCATCAGGACAGTGAGTCACACAAAATTGGGAGAGGTGCACATGCTCCCCCTTTACAATAGGAGTGGATCACCAGGCACAATGTGGTCAGCTGGGTGGCTGTTGTTCCAGGAAAGATGGGATGCTTATGTCAGCAGAAAGCTCCATGTGGTCTCAATGGAAATTAATGGGCAGCTGATGAGCTGATCTCGTACCATTCCCACCCATGTACACCAAGGCATCAGTGAAGAGATTAGTGGACCTGGAGCACCAAATACATGTTAAACCCCTCTGGCTTTGTGTAGAGGGAGGTCAGAAGTTCAGTGCCCGGGGTAGGGGGAAGGGAGGGGAGGGGGAGGACCACAGGTCCAGACCATATGTCTAGTGCTGGAAGTCCAGGCAAGTTACTGTGTCTGGTCTAACGGGTTACTCCCAAAACAGCTGCATGCTTCACCCTGGTCTGACACCATTCCAGAAGTCATAGATGGGGGGATCTTTTAGGATTTTATCTTATGGAAAAATGTATGGACAATGCAGGAGTAACAAGGTCATTATAAATCAGCTTTATCTATTATTTTATCAAGGTCTTTTCTAAATCCAGCTGCTTCAAAACCCAGGACAGAGAGTAATAACAGAGCAACACTCCTCTTTCTATCTCTCATCCTGGCCCATCCCTCAGTACTCACATTCCCACTTTTAAGAGGCAACCCTAGACACTCTGCATCTCAATCTGCAGTACTGCTTCTGATTCAACAATAGAAACAACATTAAATGCATGCATATTTCATTTCATTAGCAGTTTCCTGAAGCCAATGAAGCAGTTATTTTTTCCTGTTTTTCAACTGGAAATAACAATAGAAAAATAAAACTTAACTTAATAAAACTGAAGAGAAAATATTTTCTTCTGCTTGCTATTACTGTAGACAGTTTATTTTTTTGTTTGTTTGTTTTTGTAATGGTCAGTTTGTAATGCATCTGAAATAACCTTCATATAATCTCCAAATCTATTATAATGCCTGCAATCAAGAGTTTTATCTCCTCCATTGTTACTAAATATACTTCAGTCTAAAAACTCAAACTTCCATATATGGAGGTATCTGCAGGCCTCCAGATGTTATACTTGCCACTAGTGAATAGTTTCCAATTTTCTGTTGTAGCTCGTCCAAGCTTTGTACAGCACCTATTTCCTGTCACAGAAATCAAGTAAATGATTTCTTTTAAAATGTCATTTGTCTTGCAAATATTCTGTGTCTAGTCAAAGTTTCAGGTTACAGGAGAGGAGCCCAAGGACCATGCCATGAGGGACGGGAGGATGAACGTTTGAAAATCTGGTGCTGCCCTGGCACAGATCAGAGGTACTTAACGTATAGTGTGTTATCATTTCCATGGTGATGGAGGATTAGTGACATTGCAGCTCTTTTGGTATCGTATCACAGAATGGACCTCATTGTTATGTTTCCCTGGCTGCCCCTGCTCCCCGAAGGTTAATAATGCATAGAGGAAACATTAGTTTTTTAACCTGTGGAAAATCAAAGCACAAATAATTATATTTACATCTGTGAGAACACTAAACATGCTGTGAGAGTCCAATTAACAATGGACATTTTGCACATTGGGTGCGCTGCAAAAGAAGTGAAAGGGACTGAAAGAAAAACATTCTAAATGACTTTTATTTGGAATAAATACCTTGAAGACAAAGAACAATTAACAGATGTGATAGCAAAATAATAAAAATAGGAAGATATTTACATTATTTATTTGTGCACTGGCCAATGGGTGTATACACAGTATACAATGCAGCCAGTGCGTAGCAAGTCATTCTCTTGCTGTACAATGTGCAAAAGAAAACAATAAAATTCCAAGTAATACAGGAACCATCTTTTAGATGGAAGATGTGGTCCCTCCGAACCAAAGCAAAGACAAGTGTAGCTGATTACAGAGTTTTTCATCGTTACAAAACAACTCGACAGATACAATGTGGGGGGGGTCGAAATAGATCACACATGCACAGCATTACAAACAAACAAAAATCATGCCTTTTGCCACGTTTATTTATTTAATCATAATAAATTATATACTAATGGCAACTGTACCAGACAGGGCGTGATATTAGCAGCTGCACTGCTGGCTTGGGATGAGAAGAGGACTATTCGGAAAATCTGAATACCCCAAAATGATCTCAGGAACAAGTGAACAGCTTTGCCTTGTCTCCAGAAATTGAACATACAAATGGTATGTCATTAATGTAACCAGGGGCACAAATGCAAGCCGGAAATGCTATCATTTTCCGAAAGCAGGTTGAGGATGATGATGAGCAGACTACCAAGGAACCACTTTCCTGTCCTTCCTAAATTTGCCATGTTATCTGCACATTACTTATCATTCATTACATAATTTGAACCAAGTTGCATGTTCATTTGAAGTATATAGGGGACCCAATTCACATTGCAGAACAACATTACATCTGGGTATTTTATTATGTGTATACCATACCATTTTGGGTCTTACAGGTAGGAGAGTATTACCCTACAATATACACAAACAGTCTAGGATGAATCATGTATTAGAATTTGTCTCCAAAATTAAAAGAGTACATAGAAAATGTACAGCAGGATTTGGGAATGCAGGAAAGTGGATGATCCATAATACTGGCTACATTTCATTTATTAAAATATTGTGGCATGTCAGTCAGTTTATTTTTTTAAGTTGTTATTCCCAAAATGATTTTCCTTTTCCTGCAGTAAGTGAGATATTGAGCACAGCCCACTCCTTTATTGGACATGCTCTACGCTCACGTTCAGGATAATATTGCAAAATGCCGGAGGATACAATCTAGCCTGGGTCACCATGAAATAGAGATGACACCGTTCTCCTCCCTCGGCTGATGAAGGGAAAACAAGGTGTTTACCATGTTTCTGTTTCGTATCAGAATTTTATCTTTGGAATTTTTGGGGGGGAATTTAAGACCAGTCTGCAGGTAGTTCTACTGAAGAGTTTTGCTGAGATTACTGTTTATTTAGTTACTTTATCATTTTTTATCATTTTTTCATGACTCTTAGTGAACTATGTATTTGTCATGAAGCCTACATAACATAAACCTAAGCAAGACATAACCCGTGCCATTAACTTAGACCAATGGCATTAAGACCACAGTGAATTTAACAAAACATTTAAAACAACTGTTTCAAAATCACAACTATGATTTATGACAGTGTTATTATAGTGTTCATAAGCTGTAATACGCTGTCATGAATCTGTCATTACTCATTATGAGAGGTTCTATGTCATGCTTCTGACAATGTTATGTAGGCCTCATGATGTGTAGTTCCAGTAATGCATAATCAAAAGAGTGTATTTCAGGGTTCATAGCAGGTCCAATTGATTTGCCACAGCAACTGAATGAGTTTCACCTATTGAGTACTTGTCTATGCCAGAATATCCTAAACGGCATTGGCTTTTCACATTTTGTAATATAACCGAATTTGGAATGATGGCACCAAATATGACAATACTATTATTACTATTATATATCCTTGAGTATGTCTTTGACATACAAAAAGATTATAGCAATTTACACTATTAAACACCTTAGGCTACCACCCAAAACTATTATTTGAATCTTGTCCAAACCCTAAGAATTCCCTATTTAGAAACATTTGCAGATAAAACTTCACAGTTTTTTCAGAATTATTTCAGTTAAGTGGAAATATTCAAACATATGAAACACACAGTTTATTCATTAATGGGCATTAATATTTGATATTAAAGTAAATAAATATTCAATATTTAAATATACAGCAAGGATCGTATTTCACAATAATTGAACATACTGCGTCAACCTTGCCAAATATATCAGTTATTATTGCTTTTGCTGTTGTGATTTTATCATGCCACTGTAATTATAAAAACATAGTGTAAATAAAAATATATTTCTATGTTCTAAAATATATGTTTAAAATGCATAGGTGTGTATGCCAGTGGCAGTGGTAGATATATCTGAAATCTATCTTGGAATATTGAAAAATATATTGAATATTTATAATTATATATAAATGTTACTTTTATAGGTAAGGCCAGTTCCTCAGTAATCCAAATGACTGCTTTCTTGGTTATTTTTTAAACTTAGGTTCTCTACTTTGGTCGTTGTCAAGAGTCCAGACAAATCACACCATAAACATATGCATATTGGGCACATTTGCATGTAACAGGTGTGTATGTGTTGCATGTGTGAAACTGTGTGTTTACTACACAGTTATGATCAGAGGTCATCATCTCTGTGTAACACCAGCTCCATATGAATGAAACAATTGGCTCCACAGTTTGTACCTCTCTCTCATATACCTCTTTCACCGTTACACCCATACCCTGTTTTATATTTTCCTCTCAAGGGGCCCATGTAGCAAGCAGATGCACCAGAACAAACCCAGTTCTGGATCGTTAATGAGTTTTTTCTTGTTTGTTTAGTTTTTTGCATACATTTTGACAAAAAATAAAACGTGTCTTTTGGAAATTATGGGAGGGGGGATCGTTAACAGGGAGGTAATTTGCAGAAGTCCAGTTCCTGCGGCTTCCGTTTGCCGACGCAGTGATCCCGAGGCAAGAGCAGGCCCGTCTGGGTGGCGCAGCGCAGCACGCGTCGTTTGAAACCTTTCCCGCAGGTTTTGGAGCAGGGGGACCAATCCCCCACATCCCACATGGGACAGGGGTCCCCGCACGACCTCACGGCGCTGGGCCTCTGGGCGGCGTCGCAGTCGGACGCGGGCTGCCCGTGCGAGTCCAGGCACTGCACGAGCCGCCTCTGCAGCCCGCTCCCGCAGGTCACCGAGCACTCGTCCCAGTTGGCCACCGTCCACTTCAGCACGGGCCTGCGGAACGACGCCTTCTGCACCTCCAATTTCTCCGCCTCCTCCAGCACGCTGTTCTGAGAGTGGGTCCGAGCCTCCTTCATCAGGAGCTTGTCCTCCTTCTTCTCCTTGGCCAGGTAGAAGGAGTAGCGGATGCGCGGAGGCGTCATCTTGCCCACGGAGAGCACCTCCACGGTGAGGGCCTCCTGGAGGGGCATGGAGGACTGGAGGGTCTCGGTGGCGGTGGTGGTGCCGCTGTACCTCAGCAGGCTACCTCGCACTATGATGTCCCTCTCCACCGCCGACACCACGTAGTTTCCATTCAGCAGGTACATGCCCTGGCTGTTCTTCACCGCCAGGTAGTTGTCGTCGCTGACCATGCCCTTGTAGCCCCGCTGCCGGACGTCCACATTGGTGGCTCCCGTGGGGAGCATCACCACAAAGTTGTAGCCGTGTCTGCTCAATCGGACAAAAATCAGACAATGGATTTCAGAAAATGTTAACTGTGCAGACAACAGTGAGGTAGTGATTTCAGATGTTGACTGTATTGACAAGTAAGCAGGGATTTGAGGAAGTGGTGCCTAGGTTGGCAACAGCAAGACAGCGATTCATGACAACAGTTGGCTCAGAGTAGAAAAGGGAGCACCTAGAAGCTCTCAGGAGCTCTAGTTTCTAATTGCCAAGTTCACTAGCTGCACTGCGCAAGGAAGCTTACAGGATTTCATCAAATGTAAAAATGGGTTAATTCCTGCAACAAATGTGAAGCAGTAGCTGTCGGAATATATTTAGCAGTTTTACAAACATGTTGCTGCTATGCTTTCTTTGCAATGCAAACAGAAATCTGATTTAAATAGTTATTCACTGTACACAACACATTCATAGAAACATTGGGATGGTGCAGCAGCAAGTGATGATATAGCCAGGGCATGCTGTACTGCACCAAGACTTTGGCACGGAGTAATGGGAGGTACTAAGTTTGGTCATGATGACAACGTCATCAAGTTCCTTTCTTTGGAAAGTTTAATATAATAAAGTAGGGGAAGAAGGGTCAATAAAAAGGTCTGAAACAGATACTCACAGTGGTTTGGTGAAGAGGCCTGAGACCTTCTTGCAGCTTCGGTTGTCCCCTCCACACACACCACACTTGTTGAACTTCTTGTCGGAGCCCAGTTTTCCGTCACAGCCGGCCTTGATGCACTTCCCCTGGACGCAGACAGCGGAGGAGTCTGGGGTACAGGGGGTCCCGTCCACCACCTGCCCACAGCCAGAAACAGAAACATTCACGTCAGCAGGGACTATTTCATAGAATATCCTTTTGTTTTTACATACAATTAATAAATCCAGCCAGATATTTAATTAAGCAATTCCAGCTAGCAACTTTACCCAAGGGTTGCAACAAACAAAATATAATACAGTAGATGTATCCATAAACTAAAATCAAAATCATGGGGTAGCATACTTTCCAGGTGACATAATGTACAGGTATAAAGAATAAAAAAGTGGTGCGCAGCATCCATATGAAATACGTGCACATACTGTACTTATTTTACATACTTGTATTTGAATACATTTGTGTGAATAAATGCATGTATTTGAAATGTGGCCCATCCCTGATCCTGACCAAGAAGGTTTGGTTGCCCTTCAGGCTCCTATTCTCAGAAGTGCAGGCGATGAAAGCAGTCACCTTTCAGTTGGCTGCTATATCTAAGGCCGGACAAAGATGTCACGGTACAGCCAGTGAAAGCGCAATATTATCTGGCTACAGCCAATGAGAACAAAGCATTAACGGTCCCTGCATGTGCGATGGGGGTGGCCAGTGGAAAAAATGTGTTGCTCTTGACGACGTGTGACATTGTCAAAACCAGACCAGACTGCTGGTATCCTCACGCTACAGTGTCAGAACTCACCATGTGTTTTTTAGCTAAATTATCTTCATTGTCTTCAGAGAATTGCCGATCAGCCATTGTTATGAACTCAACTTCCCTGATAGGCTTATGAAATGTTCTAAAGCTTTTATTTTCTTGCCAGCACTGTGTATTACTTGAATTGCACAACCCTCCTAAATAACAATGCCATGCCAAAGAAATGACACAGCATTCCCCAGACAGTCTCTGTGTTGATCTAATGTGTGTCTGTTCCAGAGGCATGTCCGTTCTGGTATCTCTTCTGGAAACATGTGTTCATTTATGGCTACCAAACATGTCTGACACCAATGGCAGCAATAGGAATTCTTCAGTTAAACTGCTTTAGTATTTTATTACAGCATATGTGCAAAAAAACTATGTTGAAAAGCTATTAAAATTGAATTTAGCACTATCAGAATGCATTGTATCACTTAAAGATTAAATGTGTGTTTCACGATAAAAGTAAAAAGAAAATAAAAATGGCTGACTGCAACTGCAATCTCTCTCTCTTTCTCTTTCTTCCTCTCTCTCTCACCAGGTGGCGACCATTGAAATCTCTCACTCTCTCTCCCATCAATTCCTCATTATAAACAAGCCTAATACTTTACTCCCTGCCTTGATTGATTGAAGGCTCTTCCTCTCTCTCTGTACCTCTCTCTCTCCATTTCCCTCTCTCTCTTTCTCTTTCTTTCTCTCTCACACCAGGTGGCGACCACTGAAATCTCTCACTCTCTCTCCCATCAATTCCTCATTATAAACAAGCCTAATACTTTACTCCCTGCCTTGATTAAAGGCCCTTTCTCTCTCTGTCTCTGTCCCTCTCTCCCTCTCCCTCTCTCTCTCTCTTTCTCTTTCTCAGCAGTCCCTGCTCTGGCTCAATTCACACCCCTGTATCTCAGACAGATAAGCCCCTCACTCCTTCCAGTACATTCTTCTTTCTACACTCCTAAGAAAGCACAGAGCTGTGTCTGCCCCTGTACTCAATCCAGTAGCACATACACATCTGTGTCAGCCCTCTCTCTTGTTTTTGCCATTTTTCACATATCTGTATTCAAGTACTCCATGCAAATATTATGTGCTGTTTTTATCACAACAAAAGAGGAACATTCTCCAATGCACATACCCAGAAATGATTAATCAATACTTAATACTAAGTACGGAAAGCAGCAAAACAGAGAAGAGAAAATATTGCAGTACTATTACCCAGCAGCCATGTCAAACCACTATAGTGGAGCTGGGATTGGTTAGTACTTGTGTGGGAAACCTGCAATACTACAGGTGGGAGCACTCTTCCAATATGCCAGGGCAGTGATCGGGGGCATTGTGTAGAAGGTGCTGTCTCTTAAACTGAGATCCAGAGTCACTGTGGCCATGAAAGATCCCATGTCATGGCACTTTTTCAAAGAGCAGGTGGGTTAACCCCAGTGTCCTGGTCAAATTTCCACTAAAACCGTCTCTCTTCATCTGACCAGCAAATCATCCCATGCATGTGATTGGCTACATAATCACTTGCATTTCCCATCCACTTTGATTTCTCAGGTTGCTATGGCAAAAGAGAAGTGAGTTCTCCACCACCCCACTGGATGAAATAAAAAAGTAAAAGAAACAGAATGACTGAAATGATAACTCACCTTTGGAGCGAGCACATAGAAGTAGCCTGTTCCATTGGCTCTGCAGATAAGCTTGCACTTGTCCTTCGGGGACACCCCAGAGTATTTGGGGACCCATGCCACAGATGGGCTGAGCCTGTTGGTGTTGAGGTTGAACCCATTGAAGGCCTCACACTGCTCCTCCCGAAAGCTTTTAACTGTGTGGTGAGATAATTAGGGATTAAAAACAAAACAAAAAAAACACAGGTTCGGAATTCCTGCAGGAGATCAGGAATGGCAATGTTTGGTTTAGCCCGTGTCCTACATATTTGTACAGCTTATCAGTTTTTGTTTACCTGGACAGGTTTTGTCCCCAGCCTACTGCCGTTTCTCTATTTACACAGACCCATTTGGCTGTGGGTCATTCAGCTTCGCACCTAGCAGTCTGAATGGAGGTTTTTACCTTTGTTTGCTTGCTGTACTGTGAAGAATAGGCTTTTTAACAAGGTCCATGAAGCAGGGATCAGGAAACCCATGAGCATCCATTACAGAATGTGACAACCCCCCACAGAGAAGAATACGAGTGCAATCAGTTTCCTTGGCTTGGGACCTTGGGCTTAAATTCAGCAAACAGTTGTACACAGTACAACCATCGTTCGAAATCCCGGCAGCAGACCTTAATCCCTGTAAAACACACAGCCAGACGTACCTGCATCTGGGCAGACGTTCAGGTTGCAGGAGCGATACTTGACACGCACTCCCTGGCAGTACTTCCCGCCAAAAGCTGGTACAGGGTTGTCGCACTCCCTCTTGGCCAGCTCCACGCCCCCTCCGCAGGTACGGGAACAGGGGCCGAACGCTCCCCACTTGCCCCATCGGCCATCCACCTAGACATGCAGAAACACCCAGTGGTGAACATTATATTTCTATTTCAATATTTGCATTTTGATTTCAGGAGTCCAGCTTAATTTTTTGAGCTTTTTAACTGTTTGGGAACTATAGAATAGTTCTTCCCAAATTTGTTATTTTGTTCAATGTTATTTATTTGATATGTAATAGAGGTTGCCCACTTATTCTTTCATGGTTTATACCTTTATACTGTGCCTCCTGCAAAGCAACTTATAGCGCCACCATTTTGAGAATAAGATAACACTTCAGCGATGACACAAGATGACGCACAGCCAGCTAATTCTACCATAATCATAACCTTAACCATTCCAAAGAAAAATGCTGACTTCCAGTCAGTGGTTATGGGGAATTCCACCTACATATTTTTGCCCTTTCCTGCCCATGTGCCAAACCACACCCTGGCCTCCTCTGCAGCCGGCTGCCCTGGTTCTCCAGGGCCCAGATCACAGAGCACTCCCAGGATTCTCTGCTTGTGGCAGCTACTGATGTGGTCAGTTTACCCGGGCTGTTGATTGCCTGTGTGTATTTTTCCTTTTTCTAAATAGCAATCACATTTTTCCTCTCAGACACTTCGACCCCTGTGGTCCCACTTTTGTTCCCCACACCCAAATCACTGTGGATTATATGAATCTATTCAATAAATCTTCAAATAAAATACAACATAAATGCTTTGGGAAATGGTTAAACAGCAAAAATAAGAAACCCCATACTTGCCAATGTCTTTCCTCCCACATTTGCCATGATTTAAAAGCAGGGGTACCAAATTCTGGTCATGGAGAGGGTGTGCTGGTTCTAATTGTTACTTACATGTTCAATTAAAGACCGCAGACAGCAGACCTTGTGGGTCTCCAGGATCAAAGCTGGGTAACTCTGGTCAGTAGATTTCTTAAAATGTGAACCATCCTCATCCTCTAACTAAACCTTAACATTAAAGAGGAACCCAAGAAAATCACCATTTAATGCTACTTCTCATTTTAAGAATAATTAATCTAATTTAATATACATATAATCTTTACATATAATATTCCAGCTCACAGCAAATAAGATGTATGGAACCTCACCCCAAACAAATGTGCAGCTCTTCTTCTTTCCCCCATAATAGAGAACTAAATCAGATTACTGAATATAATAATCTTCACTCAAATCATAAAAATTGTGACTTTTCCAAGTTGTCGGTCATCTAGATATCGTAATTTCCACATCCTGCATCCGAAATACACTTTGAATATACAAATATTTGACTCTATGCTATGCATTGCTGACCTACATTTAAAGTGATGTATTTCACACTTCATGGGGTTTTTCATAGAACTGACGGGAGCACACGGTCCCCTCACCTTGTCCCTGGTGGCATTGCGCTTGTCGGTGCAGACCCCGCGCACACACAACATGTTGTCTCCGCAGCTGGTGCCGTCGGCCCAGGGGAAGTGGCGGGTCTGGCAGACCAGCTGGCCCCGGGCCTTGCCGGTGCACCACAGCTTGGAGCAGGACTGCATGTAAGGGCAGGGCTTGGAGCCCTCCCCAAATGCCAGCTCACACTGCCGGCTCAGGCTGTAGCTTGTGCCCGGGAGCATCTCCGGCAGGGCCAGGAGCTTCTGGGGCTGATCCAGCAGGCAGTCTCCTACAAGGACAGCAGACATAGGGCTTGTGTACACTCATACAGCATATGTGTGTGTACTGTATATAGGCACTTAGAGTAGATGCTCTTATCTAACCTACACAACATTTTCACAATGTTTTTTTTATACAGCACTTCTCATACTGTACGCTCAAAGAGCTTTCCACAAAACAACTAGAAAAAAAACACTGGAATATATAAAAGTAAATACATTTTTATGTAATGCACAGGAACACTTTATTTGAAGGCTCCGACATAAGAGCTTTATAACTGCTTCATAAGCACTACATAGCCCATTCATAAGCACTAGATACTTCTGGAACACTAGCTGCAACCTCTGGGTTTCGAGGCCGGCTCAGGGCTGTGAGGCTAGCATGCAGCACACCTTCCTGCTGCAGCACAACATGTTTTCACACAAAGGCTTCTGGCCTCATTTCCCCGCTTTTGCTCCAGAGCTCCAGCTGACTGCCATTTCATTCTCCTGTATTTATCTATCCTAATCAAAACATTGTGAACCAAAACAAGGCACAACCACAATTATCTGGATAAGTAATCACATTGAGGCGTTTTAGATTTTGAAACAGGCTAATAAACTGTATACTATAAATTGATGGCATTCCCACCCCCTGCCCTCACTGCCCCTTTAATTAAACAATTAATTAAATGTTAGAATGAGAAATGTCTCATGCAAGCCGTGTTGTTTTTGCCTGAGCCTTTTTGGAACACCCACATAAATACCTTCCCGTCAAACACCAGCAGCCCTGGGGGAGGGGAGTGCAGGACGAGGGGCAGTGCAAACACTGCTGTGTACAGAGCAACGTGTGCAGGGCAGCAGGCCAAAGATGGAGAGGGGCCTCTTGGCAGTAACTGAGGGAGTGACCCTCCACCTCGTAGCCCTTTGATGGCACAGGACTTCTGAAAGGGTTGACCATCCCTGACACTGACGTGCTAAAATCACCTAAAACGCAGTGACGTCCAACACCACTGCAGCCCGAGCGCAATGCGGTTAACCCCTTTGTGTGCTGCCTGAAGTCACCCCCTCTGCTCGCCTTTCATACCCACTGGAACGGACACAACATGGGTCACAGTGGAGCGATGCTTTTCAGAGAAATGAGCAGTTCCTAGAAATATGAAACAATTGTGCTGGCTTCTCAGTGAATTGTGAATTTTCTGGAAGTACAAAAAAAAGTAATTGATTTGTTTTGGTAAATGTTAAAAAGCAAAGCTTTGAAAACTGTTGGTGAAAAAAAACATGTTTTAAACCAAGATACAACTATACCACTAGCACAATACAATGGCACTTAACTTATGAAATGCACTGACCAGCTATCACTAAAGAGCAATTTGGATGGTATCATATATTGTGGTATGAATGAGACAAAAGAAACATTCCTTGACTATACAACATTAGGTCCACTGTCTTTTCATATTACTCTGTATTTTTAGAAAACAAGGCTTAGCAAGATTAACATAACCATGTGTCATTTGTAGCTTTTGCCAGCATGTCAATGTATTCACACATTAATCAACGGGTGCTATAACTCCATCTGCTTCAAAAACAATGTGCTAGTAAACAACTATCATGACTTAAATTAGACTCCAGCCATCAGCTAAAAATAAACATTCCTTTCAGCCGATGAACTACCAATTAGAAAGGTTTAAGTGTCTGAGAAAATAATCATAAGAATAAATGTCTGACCGACAAATTACGTTAAATTATCACGAGAGGTACAAGGTGTAGACATTCTGTCTGAGCTCCGCCCAGACATATCAATGCATCAATAGACACATAGGAGACCCTTGTCAGACCCTGAGAGTATACAGGCACTGTCATTGTGACTTTCGGCTGCATCTCAAGACTGACGCAACATTAAAGCCAATGTCCTGCCACTCCTTGTAGATTAAATGGAAGTACAAAATACATGTTTGCCAATATTATTTTGGAAATGAACATTTTTGTTTCAGAAAGTCCTTCACTCTTTTTTGTGTATCTCTACAGTCTAATTTGCCAAATACTTCTTCCTGGATAACTTCTTGTTGCCATGACATCTGAAAAACTGAAGTTTTATAATCAGGTGTTCCATGAGCTGATAACACATTATTTGATTTCACTACAGAGAGAGGAGCAGGATACTTTAAGCTTTTAGCTGCACTCAAATGTGAAGACTTTCAAAGCAGAGGGATTTGCTTTCTATACAAATCTTTATTAACAGTGTAATTTTTCTGTCCTGGCGAATTTCCTGAAAGGATGGTAATTGAAGATTTTCTATTTTAACACACATGGGAAATTTGTGACTATACGTAGATGCCAAACCCAAACCACCGCTAGTTGTCAGACCCTTCTAATTTCAGACAAATTGTCAGGGCAACAGCTTTTAAAATAGCAACTTGTCTGTGAGCTGCAAATTACAGTCATCTGTGGGCAGGCTCCACGGTTCACCCTACTTGGAACAGACCCAGAATGTGAAGTGCAGACAGGATTTCACCAAACTCTCCTAGATTGCAGTGATTCCAGGGAGCTAAATATATTTTGGGACATTATAATGTACATGCAGGGCTATCAATCACATGTCTTTCCTTTTCACAAGAAGAGAACCATCTGTCTCGTCAACGTGCAATGTGCTTTTCATTGCATATTTATATTTAACTTGGGTCTCTCCTAAGTACAGATATTTGTCAAATATAAGAGACTGACAAAAGAAATCATCGATAAAAGGCATAATTATTGTCTGATTGTGCTGTTACTACAAATTGCGCCACTGCAAAATGAACAGTTCACTTATTCCAAAAAGAAAAAGATAATAAATAAAGATAGCCCAGTGAAGTGGAGTTTAGGGCTCTGTTTCACAAATCAGGACTGCGGAGTTCAATTGCAGGATTGATGGATAAAGTGCAGGTAAAAACCCAGGACATTTTTTACTGCAGTCCACGTTCCATATTTGGAATGGTTCCAGGTTTTACTCTGTGCAGTTATCCAGCTAACTCAATAAACCGGCTTTGTTAAACAGGGCCCTGAGACCTGAGTTAGCACAATATTGTCCACAACAGAGTGCGTTGTCACCCCATGAGAATCAAGAGAATAGGGTGATTGGGGACAATACCAGCAGACCTGGTTCATGTCCTCTTCTATATCAAGGCACAAAGAGGAGAGGCATGGTGGCTGTACAGTAGCCAAAATATTATTACAAATTCTACCAGCCATTGATGGCGTCGCACTGAAAACAAGTTTCTGAATTTGGAGAAAATAACAGAACGCTGAGTGAATCAGTGGGGATGTAACACATCAACGCACAGCAATGCCCCAATGGCCCAGAATGCCCTCACAGTTTGAGCTATGTTGCATTCCAACTGAAGGGGGCTGTGAGGAATTAGTCCCCGGCATCGCATCAGCATCACTGGCATGATCAGAAATCCCAGTGAAGGACGAACAGCACTTCTACCACAAAAGGCCTCTTACTCAGTCAGGACTCAACAAGCCCCTTATTTCTCCTGTGGATAAGAACATGCCTTATACCCAGTGCCGTCTTCCTATTAGCTAAGAAAGTGCTCCCATGGGATACACCCTTCCGACCATCTGAAGTTCCCCAGGCATGTCCCTGTATTGTGTTCTCCGCCTCCAGCTATGTTTCTACTGTTCAGAACTGGGTGCAGAAAACATTTATAGGGATAAGAAATTCTCCACTAGAAGCAACTTCTTCCTTTCAACTCAAAGTCTCGCTGGAATTTAATTTGTCTCGCTGCTGGTCCTGCTCTCTATTCCATACACCTTGGTAGTTTGACAAAAAAGTGCCAGAGCCCTCCTAAAATAATCCAGAAATAAGAACTTCCAAGCCCATTTGGTTTGGAAACCTGTGCATGTGGTGCACTTGCCTGACTGTTTTTAGAATATTTGCATAAGACTCCCTTGAACCATATTTTGATACACTGGTTGATAAGTCAGTACAAAATGACTGCATTAACGGAGTTTGTAAAGACCCACATTTATGGATTCATAAGAGCATAAAAAGAGGTAAAGAAAAACAGGAGATGGGCGGGTGGTCAGTACTGTGAGCACTGACTACTAACCGTGGCCACTGTCCAGAAAGTCAGTGATGATGGCGGCACTGCAGGCGGACCAGGGATTGGTGCGGTCGATTTGTATCAGGGTAGGGGACATCATGTGGTTGTCCTTCATCTTCCCAAAGACCTCCTCGCAGGCCTTCACGTTGTCATGTGGCATGTTGAAGACGTGCCCTGGAACAGGGAAAGCACACCCATTAGACCGTTGGTCAGCAACCCTGGTCCTGGACAGCTGCAGGACATTCTTAGTTTTACAGTGAAATACTGTTAACTGGGTTGTCAGAACTGTATAAATAATGATAACAACATGTTAAGCTGTATAACAACAAGTAGCAGGCTGCATATCTAACAAATGTTAAATGCGTTAGGGTGTTTCACCATAAGTAATTCAACTATTTACATTTCAGCTGTTCACAATTTTGTACTTTAAAATGTAAACTTACTTAAAATGTAAACTTGTAACGTTACTGTAATTCTTTTTCACAGTTCAAAGTTCTATCACCTCATTTCACCCGATAGCTTGGGTCTGAATTGCTTGCTGATTCTGAGGTGTAAAGAAAAGCTTGCAGACCCCGTGGCTCCTCAGGAATATGGTTGAAAAAATCCTGCACCAGAGGTGCACAACTCCTGGAGGACTGAGAGTGTGCTGGTTTGTGTTCCAACCAATTACTCAGGCTTAACTCTATAAACAGCTGTCGTGCACCAGTGCCGGTCCACTCCTCTATCGGATCACAGTGAAAACATTTTCACCAGGAGCCCCGTATGTACGCAGTCTGGATGGATTATGAAGAATAGCAGATAAAATTGAATGATTGCACACATTAAATAATTAAAAGCAGACGTTTGGATAAAATCCCAAAAACAGACCGGCCATGCAGCACACCCCTACTCTATATGCTGGGGTCATTGCGTGCCCTTGCATTATGCAAGAGCGCACAATGACTGCCAATCTATTTCCACATTTCATGCCAACTTATGCTGTTAATTACTTAATAAGCCCAATCATTTCTTTCATTGACATTTTTGAAAGGCTACATCTACAGTTTCTCTCTGGTCTGATATAGAAGTGAGCTAGCACTAGTACAGATGGTTCAAAAATTAAAGCAGAATAATTGGTTTGAAATAAAGCCAGCATGCCCCCTACGTTTGTGCACCCACATCTTAATGGAAGGAGCCTAATACATGCATGCATGTTAGATTTTTTCCAGCTAATTAAGGCTGCAGCTGCACATAAACAGGTACAAAAAACTTTTTGATACAAAAATCCTAGATACATATGAATGTTTTTTAGCGATCAATTAGGCTATGTGTTTTTTGGAGTCTTTTCCTATGGTAACTTAAACTCCTAAAAAGAGTTTAAGTTACCATAGGCACAGTAAATATATGCATTAATCTGTACATTATGTTTGGGCAGTATACTCAATATTTTATCCCTAAAAGCCATTGTTTTGGATTCCAGGTATCTCAAGGCATTTTAAGCTGATTCTTCTCAGCAGGACCCTTTCACATCTGTAAGCGTTTTTCCATCTGTTGTGAACCATCTGTCTTTATTCCCAGCTCTTCACAGATGATCTAAAACACTCAACAGCAACTGTCACAGGGCCCTGGCATGAATGGGGCCCGTCTCCACTGGAGAAAAAGAGCCTCGTGGCAACCAGACCTCCAGCCCAATGTCATCCCAAATGATCAAAGTGACAGACACTGAAGGGGAGGGGAGACAAAAAGCACACCCCTCCCACAACCTGTCTGACACCGAGCAATTACTTTTTACGACAGTGCGGTGTGTGGGTCTGTGGTAAAGGAAGGAACACATTGTTGCAGTTCGCTTCGCTGCATGCAAGATGGCCATCATCTGCTTCAGGTTCACAGGTTTACTGCATCCTGTAAAGAACTTTGGGCTACATTCATGAATGAAAAGTACAAAATATAAATAAAGGCAAGAATAAAAATTTGATATGTTTTTTCGTAAATATATAATAATGGCTTCTGGATTGGTAAACTGTTGAGAAAGTTTGGGTTAAATGTGGTTGGCCTGACTGGACTCGAGCGGACTCACCCAGTTCATGTGCCGTGGTGAACGCAGAGGGAAGTCCGTCGTCCTCAATCACAGAGCAGCTCCTCTTGGAGTCACACATGGTGCCCACATCCGCCATCCCCAAAGTGTCACAGGTTGAGGCACCGCACAGGTCCTTGTTGGTAGAAAACAAAACCAACTTAATTCAGCTCAATACATTACAGATCTACATTGGGGTACACACTGCAGGAGTACAGCATCAAGCAATGGCTTCTTATATTTATTGTGCTTTATCATATCAACACTGCTGGTGAGACTTAAATCCACTTA